>NW_027596354.1:0-367500 GCF_964194155.1 Cetorhinus maximus
ACACCACTGCCCACATCACTCCCACAGCGCTACACCACTGCCCACAACACTCCCACAGCACTACACCACAACCCACACCACTCCTACAGCACTACACCACTACCCACACCAATCCCACAGATTTACACCAATGCCAACACCACTCCCACAGCACTACACCACTGCCCACACCACTCCCACAGCGCTACACAACACAGACCACTCCCACAGCGCTACACCACTGCCCACACGACTTCCACAGCGCTACACCACTGCCCACACCACTCCCACAGCGTTACACCAATGCCCACACCACTCCCAAGGCGCTACACCACCGCCCACACCACTCCCACAGCGCTACACCACTGCCCACACCACTCCCACTGCATTACACCACTGCCCACACCACTCCCACAGCGTTACACCACTGCCCACACCACCCCCATAGCACTATAACACTGCCTTAACCACTCCCACAGCACTACACCACTGCCCACACCACTCCCACATCGCTACACCACTGCACACACCACTCCCGCAGCGCTACACCACTGCCCACCCCACTCCCACATCGTTACACCACAACCCACACCACTCCCACAGAACTACACCACTGCCCACACCTCTCCCACAGCACTACACCACTGCCCACAACACTACCCACACCACTCCCGCAGAACTACACCACTGCACACACCACACCCACAGCACTACACCACTGCCCACACCACTGCCCACAACACTCCCACAGAACTACACCACTGCCCACACCACTCCTAAAGCACTACACCACTTCCCAAACCTCTCCCACAGCGTTACACGAATGCCCACACCACCGCCACAGTACTACACCACTGCCCACACAACTCCCACAGCACTACACCACAGCCCACACCACTCCCACAGCGCCACACCACTGCCCACAACACTCCCACAGCGCTACACCACCTCCCACAACACTCCCAAAGCGCAACACCACTGCCCACAGCACTCCCACAGCGCAACACCACTGCCCACACCAGTCCCACAGCGCAACACCACTGCCCACGCCACTCCCAAAGCGCTACAACACTGCCCACAACACTCCCACTGCGCTACACCACAATCCACACCACTCCCACAGAACTACACCACTGCCCACACCACTCCCACAGAACTACACCACTGCCCACACCACTACCCACAGCGCTACACCACTGCCAACACCACTCCCTCAGAACTACAGCACTGCCCACACCACTGCCCACACCACTCCCGCAGAACTACACCACTGCCCACACCAATCCTTCAGAACTACAGCACTGCCCACACCACTCCTAAAGCACTACACGACTACCCACACCACTCCCACAGCGTTACACCAATGCCCACACAACTCCCACAGTACTACACCACTGCCCACACCACTCCCACAGCGCTACACCACTGCCCACACCACGCCCACAGCGCACCACCACTGCCCACAACACTCCCACAGCGTTACACCACTGCCCTCAAGACTCCCACAGCGCTACACCACTGCCCACACCACTCCAACAGCGCTACAAAAATGCCTACAACACTCCCACAGCGCTACACCACTGCCCTCAAGACTCCCACAGCGCTACACCACTGCCCACACCACTCCAACAGCGCTAAACTAAAGCCCGCACCGCTGCAGCAGCACTATACCAGCGCACAGACCACTGCAGCATCGCTACACCATTGCCCACACCACTCCCGCAGCGTTACAGCACTGCCCACACCACTCCCACAGCACTACACCATTGCCCACATTACTCGCACAGCACTACACAAATTCCCACACCACTCCAGCAGCGATACACCACTGCCAACACCACTCCAACAGCACTACACCACTGCCCACACCACACCCACAGCACTACAACACTGCCCACACCACTCCCACAGCACTACACCACTGCCCACACCACACCCACAGCACTACACCACTGCCCACACCACACCCACAGCACTACACCACTGCCCCCGACACTCCCACAGCACTACACCACTGTCCAAACCACTCCCTCAGCATTACACCACTGCCCACACCACTCCCACAGCGCTACACCACTGCCCACACCACTCCCAAGGCGCTACACCAATGCCCACACCACTCCCAAGGCGCTACACCACCGCCCACACCACTCCCACAGCGCTACACCACTGCCCACACCACTCCCACTGCATTACACCACTGCCCACACCACTCCCACAGCGTTACATCACTGCCCACACCACCCCCATAGCACTATAACACTGCCTTAACCACTCCCACAGCACTACACCACTGCCCACACCACTCCCACATCGCTACACCACTGCCCACCCCACTCCCACATCGTTACACCACAACCCACACCCCTCCCACAGAACTACACCACTGCCCACACCTCTCCCACAGCACTACACCACTGCCCACAACACTACCCACACCACTCCCGCAGAACTACACCACTGCACACACCACACCCACAGCACTACACCACTGCCCACACCACTGCCCACAACACTCCCACAGAACTACACCACTGCCCACACCACTCCTAAAGCACTACACCACTTCCCAAACCTCTCCCACAGCGTTACACGAATGCCCACACCACCGCCACAGTACTACACCACTGCCCACACAACTCCCACAGCACTACACCACAGCCCACACCACTCCCACAGCGCTACACCACCTCCCACAACACTCCCACAGCGCAACACCACTGCCCACAACACTCCCACAGCGCAACACCACTGCCCACACCACTCCCACAGCGCAACACCACTGCCCACGCCACTCCCAAAGCGCTACAACACTGCCCACAACACTCCCACTGCGCTACACCACAATCCACACCACTCCCACAGAACTACACCACTGCCCACACCACTCCCACAGAACTACACCACTGCCCACACCACTACCCACAGCGCTACACCACTGCCAACACCACTCCCTCAGAACTACAGCACTGCCCACACCACTGCCCACACCACTCCCGCAGAACTACACCACTGCCCACACCAATCCTTCAGAACTACAGCACTGCCCACACCACTCCTAAAGCACTACACGACTACCCACACCACTCCCACAGCGTTACACCAATGCCCACACAACTCCCACAGTACTACACCACTGCCCACACCACTCCCACAGCGCTACACCACTGCCCACACCACGCCCACAGCGCACCACCACTGCCCACAACACTCCCACAGCGTTACACCACTGCCCTCAAGACTCCCACAGCGCTACACCACTGCCCACACCACTCCAACAGCGCTACAAAAATGCCCACAACACTCCCACAGCGCTACACCACTGCCCTCAAGACTCCCACAGCGCTACACCACTGCCAACACCACTCCAACAGCACTACACCACTGCCCACACCACACCCACAGCACTACACCACTGCCCCCGCCACTCCCACAGCACTACACCACTGTCCAAACCACTCCCTCAGCATTACACCACTGCCCACACCACTCCAACTGCACTGCCAACGCCACTACCACTGCACTACACCACTGCCCACACCACTCCCACAGCACTACACCACTGCCCACACCACTCGCACAGCACTAATCCTCTGCCAACGCCACTCCGACTGCACTACACCACTGCCCACACGACCTCCACAGCACTACACCACTGCCCACACCACTCCAACACCCCTACACTAATGCCCACTGCGCTCCCACAGCGTTACACCAAACCCACACCACTCCCACAGCACTACACCACAAGCCACATCACTCCGACTGCACTACACCACTGCCCACACGACTCCCACAGCACTACACCACTGCCCACACCACTCCCACAGCACCACACGACTACCCACACCACTCCCACAGCGCAGCACCACTGCCCACACCACTCCCACAGCGCTACACCACTGCCCACACCACTCCCAGAGCAGTACACCACTGCCATCACCCCTCCCACAGCACTACACCATTGCCCACACCGATCCCAGAGCGCTACACCACTGCCCACAACAATCCCACAGCGTTACACCACTACCCTCACAACTTTCACAGCGCTACACCACTGCCCACATCCCTCCCACAGCGCGACACCACTGCCCACACCACTCCCACAGAGCTACACCACTGCCCACAACACTCGCACAGCACTACACCACAACTCACACCACTCCCACAGCACTACACCACTACCCACACCACTCACACAGCACTACACCACTGCCCAAACCACTCCCACAGCACTACACCACTACCCACACCACTCCCACAGCATTACACCGATGCCCACACCACTCCCACAGCACTACACCACTGCCCACACCACTCGCACAGCGCTACACCACTGCCCAAACCACTCCCATAGCACTATACCACTGCCTTAACCATTCCCACAGCACTACACCACGGCCCACAACACTCCCACATCGCTACACCACTGCACACACCACTCCCGCAGCGCTACACCACGGCCCACCCCAGTCCCACAGCGTTACACCACAACCCACACCACTCCCACAGAACTACACCACTGCCCACACCACTCCCACAGCACTACACCACTGCCCACAACACTACCCACACCACTCCCACAGAACTACACCAACGCCCACACCACTTCCCAAACCTCTCCCACAGCGTTACACGGATGCCCACACCACAGCCACAGTACTACACCACTGCCCACACAACTCCCAAAGCACTACACCACTGCCCACACCACTCCTACAGCGCTACACCACCTCCTACACCACTCCCAAAGCGCTACACCACTGCCAACACCACTCCCAGAGCGGAACACCACTGCACACACCACTCCCGCAGCGCTACACCACTGCCCACACCACTCCAGCAGCGCTACACCACTGCCAACACCACTCCCAGAGCGGAACACCACTGCACTCACCACTCCCACAGCGCTACACCACTGCCCACACCACTCCAGCAGCGCTACACCACTGCCCACACCACTCCCACAGCGCAACACCACTGCCCACACCACTCCCACAGCGTTGCACCACTGGTAGCACCACTCCCACAGCGCAAACCACTGCCTACACCACTCCCACAGCGATACACCACTGCCCACACCACTCCAGCAGCGCTACACCACTGCCCACAAAACTCCCACAGCGCAACACCACCGCCGACGCCACTCCCACAGCGCGAAACCACCGCCCACACCACACCCACAGCGCTACACCACTGGCCACACCACTCTCACAGCGCTACACCACTGCCCACACCACTCCACAGCACTACACCACTGGCCACACCACTCTCACAGCGCTACACCACTGCCCACACCACTCTCACAGCGCTACACCACTGCCCACACCACTCCACAGCACTACACCACTGCCCACACCACTCCCACAGCGCTACACCACTGGCCACACCACTCCACAGCACTACACCACTGCCCACACCACTCCCACAGCGCTACACCACTTCCCACACCACTCCCACAGCGCTACACTAATGTCCACACCAACACAAACAGCGCAACACCACTGCCCACACCACTCCCACAGCACAACACCACTGCCCACACCACTCCCACAGCGATACATAACTGCCCACACCACTCCCGCAGCGCTACACCACTGCCCACACCACTGCCACAGCGCTAAACCACTGGCCACACCACTCCCACAGCGCTACACCACTGCCCACACCACACCCACAGCGCTACAACACTGCCCACACCACTGCCACAGCGCTACACCACTGACCACACCACTCCAACAGCGCTACACCACTGGCCACACGATTCCCACAGCGCTAAACCACTGCCCACACCGCTCCCACAGCTTTAAACCACTGCCCACACCACTCCCACGGCACTACACCACTGCCCACACCAATTCCAATAATACACCATCGGAGGGTTAGTAATTGAGGGTGTGCTGCACTATTGGAGTGTCAGTAATTGAGTGTTGCTGCACTATTGGATTGTCAGTAATTGAGGGTTTGCTGCACTATTGGAGTGTCAGTAATTGAGGGTGTGCTGCACTATTGGAGGGTCAGTAATTGAAAGTGTGCTGCACTATTGGAGTGTCAGTAATTGAGGGTGTGCTGCACTATTGGAGTTTCAGTAATTGAGGGTGTGCTGCACTATTGGAGTGTCAGTAATTGAGGGTGTGCTGCACTATTGGAGAGTCAGTAATTGAGGGTGTGCTGCACTATTGGAGTTTCAGTAATTGAGGGTGTGCTGCACTATTGGAGTGTCAGTAATTGAGGGTGTGCTGCACTATTGGAGTTTCAGTAATTGAGGGTGTGCTGCACTATTGGAGTGTCAGTAATTGAGGGTGTGCTGCACTATTGGAGAGTCAGTAATTGAGGGTGTGCTGCACTATTGGAGTGTCAGTAATTGAGGGTGTGCTGCACTATTAGAAAGTCTGCAATTGAGGGTGTGCTGCACTATTGGGGTGTCAGTAATTGAGGGTGTGCTGCACTATTGGAGTGTCAGTAATTGAGGGTGTGCTGCACTATTAGAAAGTCTGCAATTGAGGGTGTGCTGCACTATTGGGGTGTCAGTAATTGAGGGTGTGCTGCACTATTGGAGTGTCAGTAATTGAGTGTGTGCTGCAATATTGGAGTGTCAGTAATTGAGGGTGTGCTGCCCTATTGGAGGGTCTGTAATTGAGGGTGTGCTGCACTAATGGAGTGTCAGTAATTGAGGGTGTGTTGCAATATTGGAGTGTCAGTAATTGAGGGTGTGCTGCACTATTGCAGTGTCAGTAATTGAGGCTGTGCTGCACTATTGGAGTGTCAGTAATTGGGGGTGTGCTGCAGTATTGGAAAGTCAGTAATGGGGGGTGTTCTGCACTATAAGAAAGTCTGCAATTGAGGGTGTGCTGCACTATTGGAGTGTCAGTAATTGAGGGTGTGCTGCACTATTGGAGTGTCAGTAATTGAGGGTGTGCTGCACTATTGGAGGGTCAGTAATGTGGGGTGTGCTGCACTATTAGAAAGTCTGTAATTGAGGGTGTGCTGCACTATTGGGGTGTCAGTAATTGAGGGTGTGCTGCACTATTGGTGTGTCAGTAATTGAGGGTGTGCTGCACTATTGGAGTGTCAGTAATTGAGGCTGTGCTGCACTATTGGAGTATCAGTAATTGAGGGTGTGCTGCACTATTGGAGCATCAGTAATTGAGGGTGTGCTGCACTATTGGAGCATCAGTAATTGAGGGTGCGCTGCACTATTGGAGCATCAGTAATTGAGGGTGTGCTGCACTATTGGAGTGTCAGTAATTGAGGGTGTGCTGCACTATTGGAGTGTCAGTAATTGAGGGTGTGCTGCACTATTGGAGTGTCAGTAATTGAGGGTGTGCTGCACTATTGGAGTGTCAGTAATTGAGGGTGTGCTGCACTATTGGAGTGTCAGTAATTGAGGGTGTGCTGCACTATTGGAATGTCAGTAATTGAGGGTGTGCTGCACTATTGGAGGGTCAGTAATGGAGGGTGTGCTGCACTATTGGAGGGTCAGTAATGTGGGGTGTGCTGCACTATTAGAAATTCTGCAATTGAGGGTGTTGTTCACTATTGTGGTGTCAGTAATTGATGTTGTGCTGCACTATTGGAGTGTCAGTAATTGAGGGTGTGCTGCACTATTGGAGTGTCAGTAATTGAGGATGTGCTTCACTATTGGTGTGACAGTAAATGTGGCTGTGCTGCAATTTTGGAGGGTCAGTAATTGAGGGTGTGCTGCACTATTGGAGGGTCAGTAATTGAGGGTTGGCTACACAATTGGAGGATCAGTAATTGAGGGTTTGCTGCACTATTGGAGTGTCAGTAATTGATGGTGTGCTGCACCATTGGAGTGACAGTAATTGAGGGTGTTCTGCACTATTGGAGTGTCAGTTATTGAGGTTGTTCTGCACTATTGGAGTGTCAGTAATTGAGGGTGTGCTGCACTATTGGAGTGTCAGTAATTGAGGGTGTGCTGCACTATTGCAGTGTCATTAATTGAGGGTGTGCTGCACTTTTGGAGGGTCAGTTATTGAGGGTCTGCTGCACTATTGGAGTGTCAGTAATTGAGGGTCTGCTGCACTGTTGGAGGGTCAGTAATTGAGGATGTGCTGCACTATTGTTCTGACAGGAATTGAGGGTTTGCAGCACTATTGGAGTGTCAGTGATTGAGGGTGTGCAGCACTATTGGAGTGTCAGTAATTGAGGGTGTGCTGCACTATTGGAGTGTCAGTAATTGAGGGTGTGCTGCACTATTGGAGTGTCAGTAATTGAGGGTGTGCAGCACTATTGGAGTGTCAGTAATTGAGGGTGCGCTGCACTATTGGAGTGTCAGTAATAGAGGGTATGCTGCAGTATTGGAGTGTCAGTGATTGAGGGTGTGCCGCACTATTGAAGTGTCAGTGATTGAGGGTGTGCTGCACTATTGGGGGGTTAGTAATTGAGGGTGTGCTGCACTATTGGAGTGTCAGTAATTGAGGATGTGCTGCACTGTTGGAGTGCCCGGTAAAATGGGGTTTGCTGCACTATTGGAGGATCAGTAATTGAGGGTGTGCTGCACTATTAAGTGTCAGTAATTGAGGGAATTCTGCACTATTTTAGTGTCAGTAATTGAGGGTGTGCTGCACTATTGGAGTGTCAGTAATTGAGGGTTTGCTGCACTATTGGAGGGTCAGTAATTGAGGGTGTGCTGCACTATTGGACTGTCATTAATTGAGGGTTTTTCTGCACTATTGGAGGGTCAGTAAATGAGGGTGTTTGCACTATTTGTGTGTCAGATATTGAGGGTGTGCTGAACTATTGGGGTGTCAGTTATTGAGGGTGTACTGCACTATTGCGGTGCCAGTTTTTGAGGGTGTGCTGCACTATAGGAGGGTCAGTAATTGAGGGTTGCTGCACTATTGGGGTGTCAGTAATTGAGGGTGTGCTGCACTATTGGAGTGTCAGTAATTGAGTGTGTGCCGCACTATTGGAGGGTCAGTAATTGAGGGTGTGCTGCACTATTGGATTGTCAGTTATTGAGTGTGTGCCGCACTATTGGAGTGTCAGTAATTGAGGGTGTGCTGCACTATTGGATTGTCAGTTATTGAGTGTGTGCCGCACTATTGGAGTGTCAGTAATTGAGGGTGTGCAATACTATTGGATTGTCAGTAATTGAGGGTGTGCTGCACTATTGGAGTGTCAGTAATTGAGGGTGTGCTGCACTATTGGAGTGTCTGTAATTGAGGGTGTGCTGCACTATTGGAGTGTCAGTAATTGAGGGTGTGCCGCACTATTGGTGTGTCAGTAATTGAGGTAGTGCTGCAGTATTGGAGTGTCAGTAATTGAGGGTGTGCTGCACTATTGCAGTGTCAGTAATTGAGGGTGTGCTGCACTATTGGAGTGTCTGTAATTGAGGTTGTGCTGCACTATTGGAGTGTCAGTAATTGAGGGTGTGCTGCACTATTGCATTGTCAGTAATTGAGGGTGTGCTGCACTATAGGAGGGTCAGTAATTGAGGGTGTGCTGCACTATTGTTTTGACAGGAATTGAGGGTTTGCAGCACTATTGGAGTGTCAGTGATTGAGGGTCTGCAGCACTATTGGAGTGTCAGTAATTGAGGGAGTGCCGCACTATTGGAGTGACAGTAATTGAGGGTGCGCTGCACTATTGGAGTGTCAGTAATAGAGGGTATGCTGCAGTATTGGAGTGTCAGTGATTGAGGGTGTGCCGCACTATTGAAGTGTCAGTGATTGAGGGTGTGCTGCACTATTGGGGGGTTAGTAATTGAGGGTGTGCTGCACTATTGGAGTGTCAGTAATTGAGGGTGTGCTGCACTGTTGGAGTGCCCGGTAAAATGGGGTTTGCTGCACTATTGGAGGATCAGTAATTGAGGGTGTGCTGCATTATTGGAGGTTTAGTAATTGAGGGTGTGCTGCACTATTGGAGTTATAGTAATTGAGGGAATTCTGCACTATTGGAGTGTCAGTAATTGAGGATGTGCTGCGCTATTGGAGTTATAGTAATTCAGGGAATTCTGCACTATTGGAGTGTCAGTAATTGAGGGTGTGCTGCACTATTGGAGAGTCAGTAATTGAGGGTGTGCTGCACTATTGGAGTGTCAGTAATTGAGGGTGTGCTGCACTATTGGAGAGTCAGTAATTGAGGGTGTGCTGCACTATTGGAGTGTCAGTAATTGAGGGTGTGCTGCACTATTGGAGAGTCAGTAATTGAGGGTGTGCTGCACTATTGGAGTGTCAGTAATTGAGGGTGTGCTGCACTATTGGAGTGTCAGTGATTGAGGGTGTGCTGCACTATTGGAGTGTCAGTAATTGAGGGTGTGCCGCACGATTGGAGTGACAGTAATTGAGGGTGTGCTGCACTGTTGGAGTGCCCGGTAAAATGGGGTTTGCTGCACTATTGGAGGATCAGTAATTGAGGGTGTGCTGCACTATTGGAGGTTTAGTAATTGAGGGTGTGCTGCACTATTGGAGGGTCAGTTATTGAGGGTCTGCTGAACTATTGGAGTGTCAGTAATTGAGGGTCTGCTGCACTGTTGGAGGGTCAGTAATTGAGGATGTGCTGCACTATTGGAGTGTCAGTAATTGAGGGTGTGCTGCACTATTGTTCTGACAGGAATTGAGGGTTTGCAGCACTATTGGAGTGTCAGTAATTGAGGGTGTGCAGCACTATTGGAGTGTCAGTAATTGAGGTTGTGCTGCACTATTGGAGTGACAGTAATTGAGGGTGTGCCGCACTATTGGAGTGACAGTAATTGAGGGTGCGCTGCACTATTGGAGTGTCAGTAATAGAGGGTATGCTGCAGTATTGGAGTGTCAGTAATTGAGGGTGTGCCGCACTATTGAAGTGTCAGTGATTGAGGGTGTGCTGCACTATTGGGGGGTTAGTAATTGAGGGTGTGCTGCACTATTGGAGAGTCAGTAATTGAGGGTGTGCTGCACTGTTGGAGTGCCCGGTAAAATGGGGTTTGCTGCACTATTGGAGGATCAGTAATTGAGGGTGTGCTGCACTATTAAGTGTCAGTAATTGAGGGAATTCTGCACTATTTTAGTGTCAGTAATTGAGGGTGTGCTGCACTATTGGAGTTCTAGTAATTGAGGGTTTGCTGCACTATTGTAGTGTCAGTACTTGAGGGTGAGCTGCACTATTGGAGTGTCTAAAACTGAGGGTGTGCCGCACAATTCGAGCGTCAGTAATTGAGTGTGTGCTGCACTATTGGAGTGTCAGTAATTGAGGGTGTGCTGCACTATTGGAGTGTCAGTAATTGAGGGTTTGCTGCACTATTGGAGGGTCAGTAATTGAGGGTGTGCTGCACTATTGGACTGTCATTAATTGAGGGTTTTTCTGCACTATTGGAGGGTCAGTAAATGAGGGTGTTTGCACTATTTGTGTGTCAGATATTGAGGGTGTGCTGAACTATTGGGGTGTCAGTTATTGAGGGTGTACTGCACTATTGCGGTGCCAGTTTTTGAGGGTGTGCTGCACTATAGGAGGGTCAGTAATTGAGGGTTGCTGCACTATTGGGGTGTCAGTTATTGAGGGTGTGCTGCACTATTGGAGGGTCAGTAATTGAGGGTTTTTCTGCACTATTGGACGGTCAGTAATTGAGGGTTTTTCTGCACTATTGGAGTGTCAGTAATTGAGGGTGTGCTGCACTATTGGAGTGTCAGTAATTGAGGGTGTGCTGCACTATTGGAGTGTCAGTAATTGAGGGTGTGCAGCACTATTGGAGTGTCAGTAATTGAGGGTGCGCTGCACTATTGGAGTGTCAGTAATAGAGGGTATGCTGCAGTATTGGAGTGTCAGTGATTGAGGGTGTGCCGCACTATTGAAGTGTCAGTGATTGAGGGTGTGCTGCACTATTGGGGGGTTAGTAATTGAGGGTGTGCTGCACTATTGGAGTGTCAGTAATTGAGGATGTGCTGCACTGTTGGAGTGCCCGGTAAAATGGGGTTTGCTGCACTATTGGAGGATCAGTAATTGAGGGTGTGCTGCACTATTAAGTGTCAGTAATTGAGGGAATTCTGCACTATTTTAGTGTCAGTAATTGAGGGTGTGCTGCACTATTGGAGTGTCAGTAATTGAGGGTTTGCTGCACTATTGGAGGGTCAGTAAATGAGGGTGTTTGCACTATTTGTGTGTCAGATATTGAGGGTGTGCTGAACTATTGGGGTGTCAGTTATTGAGGGTGTACTGCACTATTGCGGTGCCAGTTTTTGAGGGTGTGCTGCACTATAGGAGGGTCAGTAATTGAGGGTTGCTGCACTATTGGGGTGTCAGTTATTGAGGGTGTGCTGCACTATTGGAGTGTCAGTAATTGAGTGTGTGCCGCACTATTGGAGGGTCAGTAATTGAGGGTGTGCTGCACTATTGGATTGTCAGTTATTGAGTGTGTGCCGCACTATTGGAGTGTCAGTAATTGAGGGTGTGCTGCACTATTGGATTGTCAGTTATTGAGTGTGTGCCGCACTATTGGAGTGTCAGTAATTGAGGGTGTGCAATACTATTGGATTGTCAGTAATTGAGGGTGTGCTGCACTATTGGTGTGTCAGTAATTGAGGTAGTGCTGCAGTATTGGAGTGTCAGTAATTGAGGGTGTGCTGCACTATTGCAGTGTCAGTAATTGAGGGTGTGCTGCACTATTGGAGTGTCAGTAATTGAGGGTGTGCTGCACTATTGGAGTGTCAGTAATTGAGGGTGTGCTGCACTATTGGAGTGTCAGTAATTGAGGGTGTGCTGCACTATTGGAGTGTCAGTAATTGAGGGTGTGCTGCACTATTGGAGTGTCAGTAATTGAGGGTGTGCAGCACTATTGGAGTGTCAGTAATTGAGGTAGTGCTGCAGTATTGGAGTGTCAGTAATTGAGGGTGTGCTGCACTATTGCAGTGTCAGTAATTGAGGGTGTGCTGCACTATTGGAGTGTCAGTAATTGAGGGTGTGCTGCACTATTGGAGTGTCAGTAATTGAGGGTGTGCTGCACTATTGGTGTGTCAGTAATTGAGGTAGTGCTGCAGTATTGGAGTGTCAGTAATTGAGGGTGTGCTGCACTATTGCAGTGTCAGTAATTGAGGGTGTGCTGCACTATTGGAGTGTCAGTAATTGAGGGTGTGCTGCACTATTGGAGTGTCAGTAATTGAGGGTGTGCTGCACTATTGGAGTGTCAGTAATTGAGGGTGTGCTGCACTATTGGAGTGTCAGTAATTGAGGGTGTGCAGCACTATTGGAGTGTCAGTAATTGAGGGTGTGCTACACTATTGGAGTGTCAGTAATTGAGGGTGTGCTGCACTATTGGAGTGTCTGTAATTGAGGTTGTGCTGCACTATTGGAGTGTCAGTAATTGAGGGTGTGCTGCACTATTGGAGTGTCAGTAATTGAGGGTGTGCTGCACTATTGGAGTGTCAGTAATTGAGGGTGTGCTACACTATTGGAGTGTCAGTAATTGAGGGTGTGCTGCACTATTGGAGTGTCTGTAATTGAGGTTGTGCTGCACTATTGGAGTGTCAGTAATTGAGGGTGTGCTGCACTATTGGAGTGTCAGTAATTGAGGGTGTGCTGCACTATTGCATTGTCAGTAATTGAGGGTGTGCTGCACTATAGGAGGGTCAGTAATTGAGGGTGTGCTGCACTATTGTTTTGACAGGAATTGAGGGTTTGCAGCACTATTGGAGTGTCAGTGATTGAGGGTGTGCAGCACTATTGGAGTGTCAGTAATTGAGGGAGTGCCGCACTATTGGAGTGTCAGTAATTGAGGGTGTGCAGCACTATTGGAGTGTCAGTAATTGAGGGAGTGCCGCACTATTGGAGTGACAGTAATTGAGGGTGCGCTGCACTATTGGAGTGTCAGTAATAGAGGGTATGCTGCAGTATTGGAGTGTCAGTGATTGAGGGTGTGCTGCACTATTGGAGTGTCAGTAATAGAGGGTATGCTGCAGTATTGGAGGGTCAGTAATTGAGGGTGTGCCGCACTATTGAAGTGTCAGTGATTGAGGGTGTGCTGCACTATTGGGGGGTTAGTAATTGAGGGTGTGCTGCACTATTGGAGTGTCAGTAATTGAGGGTGTGCTGCACTGTTGGAGTGCCCGGTAAAATGGGGTTTGCTGCACTATTGGAGGATCAGTAATTGAGGGTGTGCTGCATTATTGGAGGTTTAGTAATTGAGGGTGTGCTGCACTATTGGAGTTATAGTAATTGAGGGAATTCTGCACTATTGGAGTGTCAGTAATTGAGGGTGCGCTGCACTATTGGAGAGTCAGTAATTGAGGGTGTGCTGCACTATTGGAGTGTCAGTAATTGAGGGTGTGCTGCACTATTGGAGTGTCAGTGATTGAGGGTGTGCTGCACTACTGTAGTGTCAGTAATTGAGGGTGTGCCGCACGATTGGAGTGACAGTAATTGAGGGTGTGCTGCACTGTTGGAGTGCCCGGTAAAATGGGGTTTGCTGCACTATTGGAGGATCAGTAATTGAGGGTGTGCTGCACTATTGGAGGTTTAGTAATTGAGGGTGTGCTGCACTATTGGAGGGTCAGTTATTGAGGGTCTGCTGAACTATTGGAGTGTCAGTAATTGAGGGTCTGCTGCACTGTTGGAGGGTCAGTAATTGAGGATGTGCTGCACTATTGGAGTGTCAGTAATTGAGGGTGTGCTGCACTATTGTTCTGACAGGAATTGAGGGTTTGCAGCACTATTGGAGTGTCAGTAATTGAGGGTGTGCTGCACTATTGGAGTGTCAGTAATTGAGGGTGTGCAGCACTATTGGAGTGTCAGTAATTGAGGTTGTGCTGCACTATTGGAGTGACAGTAATTGAGGGTGTGCCGCACTATTGGAGTGACAGTAATTGAGGTTGTGCTGCACTATTGGAGTGTCAGTAATTGAGGTTGTGCTGCACTATTGGAGTGACAGTAATTGAGGGTGTGCCGCACTATTGGAGTGACAGTAATTGAGGGTGCGCTGCACTATTGGAGTGTCAGTAATAGAGGGTATGCTGCAGTATTGGAGTGTCAGTAATTGAGGGTGTGCCGCACTATTGAAGTGTCAGTGATTGAGGGTGTGCTGCACTATTGGGGGGTTAGTAATTGAGGGTGTGCTGCACTATTGGAGAGTCAGTAATTGAGGGTGTGCTGCACTGTTGGAGTGCCCGGTAAAATGGGGTTTGCTGCACTATTGGAGGATCAGTAATTGAGGGTGTGCTGCACTATTAAGTGTCAGTAATTGAGGGAATTCTGCACTATTTTAGTGTCAGTAATTGAGGGTGTGCTGCACTATTGGAGTTCTAGTAATTGAGGGTTTGCTGCACTATTGTAGTGTCAGTACTTGAGGGTGAGCTGCACTATTGGAGTGTCTAAAACTGAGGGTGTGCCGCACAATTCGAGCGTCAGTAATTGAGTGTGTGCTGCACTATTGGAGTGTCAGTAATTGAGGGTGTGCTGCACTATTGGAGTGTCAGTAATTGAGGGTTTGCTGCACTATTGGAGGGTCAGTAATTGAGGGTGTGCTGCACTATTGGACTGTCATTAATTGAGGGTTTTTCTGCACTATTGGAGGGTCAGTAAATGAGGGTGTTTGCACTATTTGTGTGTCAGATATTGAGGGTGTGCTGAACTATTGGGGTGTCAGTTATTGAGGGTGTACTGCACTATTGCGGTGCCAGTTTTTGAGGGTGTGCTGCACTATAGGAGGGTCAGTAATTGAGGGTTGCTGCACTATTGGGGTGTCAGTTATTGAGGGTGTGCTGCACTATTGGAGGGTCAGTAATTGAGGGTTTTTCTGCACTATTGGACGGTCAGTAATTGAGGGTTTTTCTGCACTATTGGAGTGTCAGTAATTGAGGGTGTGCTGCACTATTGGAGTGTCAGTAATTGAGGATGTGCTGCACTATTGGAGTGTCAGTAATTGAGGGTGTGCCGCACTATTGGAGTGTCAGTAATTGAGGGTGTGCTGCACTATTGGAGTGTCAGTAATTGAGGGTGTGCCGCACTATTGGTGTGTCAGTAATTGAGGGTGTGCTGCACTATTGGAGTGTCAGTAATTGAGGGTGTGCCGCACTATTGGTGTGTCAGTAATTGAGGGTGTGCTGCACTATTGGATTGTCAGTTATTGAGTGTGTGCCGCACTATTGGAGTGTCAGTAATTGAGGGTGTGCTGCACTATTGCATTGTCAGTAATTGAGGGTGTGCTGCACTTTTGGAGGGTCAGTTATTGAGGGTCTGCTGCACTATTGGAGTGTCAGTAATTGAGGGTGTGCTGCACTATTGGAGTGTCAGTAATTGAGGGTGTGCTGCACTATAGGAGGGTCAGTAATTGAGGGTGTGCTGCACTATTGTTTTGACAGGAATTGAGGGTGTGCCGCACTATTGAAGTGTCAGTGATTGAGGGTGTGCTGCACTATTGGGGGGTTAGTAATTGAGGGTGTGCTGCACTATTGGAGTGTCAGTAATTGAGGGTGTGCTGCACTGTTGGAGTGCCCGGTAAAATGGGGTTTGCTGCACTATTGGAGGATCAGTAATTGAGGGTGTGCTGCACTATTGGAGGTTTAGTAATTGAGGGTGTGCTGCACTATTGGAGTTATAGTAATTGAGGGAATTCTGCACTATTGGAGTGTCAGTAATTGAGGGTGCGCTGCACTATTGGAGAGTCAGTAATTGAGGGTGCGCTGCACTATTGGAGTGTCAGTAATTGAGGGTGTGCTGCACTACTGTAGTGTCAGTAATTGAGGGTGTGCCGCACGATTAGAGTGACAGTAATTGAGGGTGTGCTGCACTATTGGAGTTATAGTAATTCAGGGAAATCTGCACTATTGGAGTGTCAGTAATTGAGGGTGTGCTGCACTATTGGAGTGTCAGTAATTGAGGGTGTGCTGCACTACTGTAGTGTCAGTAATTGAGGGTGTGCCGCACGATTGGAGTGACAGTAATTGAGGGTGTGCTGCACTATTGGAGTGTCAGTGATTGAGGGTGTGCTGCACTATTGGAGTGACAGTAATTGAGGGTGTGCTGCACAACTGGTGTGTCAGTAATTGAGGGTGTGCTGCAGTATTGGAGTGTCAGTAATTGAGGGTGTGTTGCTCTGTTGGAGTGACAGTAATTGAGGGTTTGTGGCACTTTTGGAGTGTGAGTAATTGAGGGTGTGCTGCACTATTGGAGTGTCAGTAATTGATGCTGTGTTGCTCTGTTGGAGTGACAGTAATTGAGGGTTTGTGGCACTTTTGGAGTTTCAGTAATTGAGTGTGTGCTGCACTATTGGAGGGTCAGTAATTGAGGGTGTGCTGCACTATTGGAGTGTCAGTATTTGAGGCTGTGCTGCACTATTGGAGTGTCAGTAATTGAGGGTGTGCTGCACTATTGGAGGGTCAGTAATTGAGGATGTGCTGCACTATTGGAGGGTCAGTAATTGAGGGTGTGCTGCACTATAGCAGTGTCAGAAATTGAGTGTGTGCTGCACTATTGGAGTGTCAGTAATTGAGTATGTGCTGCACTATTGGAGTGTCAGTAATTGAGGGTGTGCTGCACTATTGAAGTGTCAGTAATTGAGGGTGTGCTGCACTATTGGAGTGTCAGTAACTGAGGGTGTGCTGCACTACTGGAGTGTCAGTAATTGAGAGTGTGCTGCACTATTGGAGTGTCAGTAATTGAGGGTGTGCTGCACTATTTGAGTGTCAGTAATTGAGGGTGTGCTGCACTATTGGAGGGTCAGTAATTGAGGGTGTGCTGCAGTATTGGAGTGTGAGTAATTGAGGATGTGCTGCACTATTGGATGTGTCAGTAACTGAGGGTGTGCTGCACTATTGGAGTGTCAGTAATTGAGGGTGTGCTGCACTATTGGAGGGTCAGTAATTGAGGGTGTGCTGCACTATTGGATTGTCAGTAATTGAGTGTGTGCCGCACTATTGGTGTGTCAGTAATTGAGGGTGTGCTGCACTATTGGATTGTCAGTTATTGAGTGTGTGCCGCACTATTGGAGTGTCAGTAATTGAGGGTGTGCTGCACTATTGGAGTGTCAGTAATTGAGGGTGTGCTGCACTATTGCAGTGTCAGTAATTGAGGGTGTGCTGCACTATTGGAGTGTCAGTAATTGAGGGTGTGCTGCACTATTGGAGTGTCAGTAATTGAGGGTGTGCTGCACTATTGGAGTGTCAGTAATTGAGGTTGTGCTGCACTATTGGAGTGTCAGTAATTGAGGGTGTGCTGCACTATTGGTGTGTCAGTAATTGAGGGTGTGCTGCACTATTGGAGTGTCAGTAATTGAGGGTGTGCTGCACTATTGGAGTGTCAGTAATTGAGGGTGTGCTGCACTATTGGAGTGTCAGTAATTGAGGTTGTGCTGCACTATTGGAGTGTCAGTAATTGAGGGTGTGCTGCACTATTGCAGTGTCAGTAATTGAGGGTGTGCTGCACTATTGGAGTGTCAGTAATTGAGGGTGTGCTGCACTATTGGAGTGTCAGTAATTGAGGGTGTGCTGCACTATAGGAGGGTCAGTAATTGAGGGTGTGCTGCACTATAGGAGGGTCAGTAATTGAGGGTGTGCTGCACTATTGTTTTGACAGGAATTGAGGGTTTGCAGCACTATTGGAGTGTCAGTGATTGAGGGTGTGCAGCACTATTGGAGTGTCAGTAATTGAGGGAGTGCCGCACTCTTGGAGTGACAGT
This sequence comes from Cetorhinus maximus, assembly GCF_964194155.1. NCBI lineage: Eukaryota > Metazoa > Chordata > Chondrichthyes > Lamniformes > Cetorhinidae > Cetorhinus > Cetorhinus maximus. Next base: position 18,587 of record NW_027596354.1, read on the forward strand.
AATTGAGGGTGCGCTGCACTATTGGAGTGTCAGTAATAGAGGGTATGCTGCAGTATTGGAGTGTCAGTGATTGAGGGTGTGCCGCACTATTGAAGTGTCAGTGATTGAGGGTGTGCTGCACTATTGGGGGGTTAGTAATTGAGGGTGTGCTGCACTATTGGAGTGTCAGTAATTGAGGGTGTGCTGCACTGTTGGAGTGCCCGGTAAAATGGGGTTCGCTGCACTATTGGAGGATCAGGAATTGAGGGTGTGCTGCACTATTGGAGGTTTAGTAATTGAGGGTGTGCTGCACTATTGGAGTTATAGTAATTGAGGGAATTCTGCACTATTCGAGTGTCAGTAATTGAGGGTGCGCTGCGCTATTGGAGTTATAGTAATTCAGGGAATTCTGCACTATTGGAGTGTCAGTAATTGAGGGTGTGCTGCACTATTGGAGTGTCAGTGATTGAGGGTGTGCTGCACTATTGGAGTGACAGTAATTGAGGGTGTGCTGCACAACTGGTGTGTCAGTAATTGAGGGTGTGCTGCAGTATTGGAGTGTCAGTAATTGAGGGTGTGTTGCTCTGTTGGAGTGACAGTAATTGAGGGTTTGTGGCACTTTTGGAGTGTGAGTAATTGAGGGTGTGCTGCACTATTGGAGTGTCAGTAATTGATGGTATGTTGCTCTGTTGGAGTGACAGTAATTGAGGGTTTGTGGCACTTTTGGAGTTTCAGTAATTGAGTGTGTGCTGCACTATTGGAGAGTCAGTAATTGAGTGAGTGCCGCACTATTGGAGTGTCAGTAATTGAGGGTGTGCTGCACTATTGGAGTGTCAGTAATTGAGGGTGTGCTGCACTATTGCAGTGTCAGTAATTGAGGGTGTGCTGCACTATTGGAGTGTCAGTAATTGAGGGTGTGCTGCACTATTGGAGTGTCAGTAATTGAGGGTGTGCTGCACTATTGGAGTGTCAGTAATTGAGGTTGTGCTGCACTATTGGAGTGTCAGTAATTGAGGGTGTGCTGCACTATTGGTGTGTCAGTAATTGAGGGTGTGCTGCACTATTGGAGTGTCAGTAATTGAGGGTGTGCTGCACTATTGGAGTGTCAGTAATTGAGGGTGTGCTGCACTATTGGAGTGTCAGTAATTGAGGTTGTGCTGCACTATTGGAGTGTCAGTAATTGAGGGTGTGCTGCACTATTGCAGTGTCAGTAATTGAGGGTGTGCTGCACTATTGGAGTGTCAGTAATTGAGGGTGTGCTGCACTATTGGAGTGTCAGTAATTGAGGTTGTGCTGCACTATTGGAGTGTCAGTAATTGAGGGTGTGCTGCACTATTGGAGTGTCAGTAATTGAGGGTGTGCTGCACTATTGGAGTGTCAGTAATTGAGGGTGTGCTGCACTTTTGGAGGGTCAGTTATTGAGGGTCTGCTGCACTATTGGAGTGTCAGTAATTGAGGGTGTGCTGCACTATTGGAGTGTCAGTAATTGAGGGTGTGCTGCACTATAGGAGGGTCAGTAATTGAGGGTGTGCTGCACTATTGTTTTGACAGGAATTGAGGGTTTGCAGCACTATTGGAGTGTCAGTGATTGAGGGTGTGCAGCACTATTGGAGTGTCAGTAATTGAGGGAGTGCCGCACTATTGGAGTGACAGTAATTGAGGGTGCGCTGCACTATTGGAGTGTCAGTAATAGAGGGTATGCTGCAGTATTGGAGTGTCAGTGATTGAGGGTGTGCCGCACTATTGAAGTGTCAGTGATTGAGGGTGTGCTGCACTATTGGGGGGTTAGTAATTGAGGGTGTGCTGCACTATTGGAGTGTCAGTAATTGAGGGTGTGCTGCACTGTTGGAGTGCCCGGTAAAATGGGGTTCGCTGCACTATTGGAGGATCAGGAATTGAGGGTGTGCTGCACTATTGGAGGTTTAGTAATTGAGGGTGTGCTGCACTATTGGAGTTATAGTAATTGAGGGAATTCTGCACTATTCGAGTGTCAGTAATTGAGGGTGCGCTGCGCTATTGGAGTTATAGTAATTCAGGGAATTCTGCACTATTGGAGTGTCAGTAATTGAGGGTGCGCTGCACTATTGGAGAGTCAGTAATTGAGGGTGTGCTGCACTATTGGAGAGTCAGTAATTGAGGGTGTGCTGCATTATTGGAGTGTCAGTAATTGAGGGTGTGCTGCACTATTGGAGTGTCAGTGATTGAGGGTGTGCTGCACTACTGTAGTGTCAGTAATTGAGGGTGTGCCGCACGATTGGAGTGACAGTAATTGAGGGTGTGCTGCACTATTGGAGTGTCAGTGATTGAGGGTGTGCTGCACTATTGGAGTGACAGTAATTGAGGGTGTGCTGCACTATTGGAGTGACAGTAATTGAGGGTGTGCTGCACAACTGGTGTGTCAGTAATTGAGGGTGTGCTGCAGTATTGGAGTGTCAGTAATTGAGGGTGTGTTGCTCTGTTGGAGTGACAGTAATTGAGGGTTTGTGGCACTTTTGGAGTGTGAGTAATTGAGGGTGTGCTGCACTATTGGAGTGTCAGTAATTGATGGTGTGTTTCTCTGTTGGAGTGACAGTAATTGAGGGTTTGTGGCACTTTTGGAGTTTCAGTAATTGAGTGTGTGCTGCACTATTGGAGAGTCAGTAATTGAGGGTGTGCTGCACTATTGGAGTGTCAGTAATTGAGGGTGTGCTGCACTATTGGAGTGTCAGTAATTGAGGGTGTGCTGCACTATTGGAGTTTCAGTAATTGAGGGTGTGATGCACTATTGCAGGCTCAGTAATTGAGGGTGTGCTTCACTTTTGGAGTGTCAGTAATTGAGGGTGTGCTGCACTATTGGAGTGTCAGTAATTGAGGGAATTCTGCACCATTGCAGTGTCAGTAATTGAGGGTGTGCTGCACTATTGGAGTGTCAGTAATTGAGGGTGTGCTGCACTATTGGAGGGTCAGTAATTGAGGATGTGCTGCACTATTGGAGGGTCAGTAATTGAGGGTGTGCTGCACTATAGCAGTGTCAGAAATTGAGTGTGTGCTGCACTATTGGAGTGTCAGTAATTGAGTATGTGCTGCACTATTGGAGTGTCAGTAATTGAGGGTGTGCTGCACTATTGAAGTGTCAGTAATTGAGGGTGTGCTACACTATTGGAGTGTCAGTAACTGAGGGTGTGCTGCACTACTGGAGTGTCAGTAATTGAGAGTGTGAGGCACTATTGGAGTGTCAGTAATTGAGGGTGTGCTGCACTATTTGAGTGTCAGTAATTGAGGGTGTGCTGCACTATTGGAGGGTCAGTAATTGAGGGTGTGCTGCACTATTGGAGTGTGAGTAATTGAGGATGTGCTGCACTATTGGATGTGTCAGTAACTGAGGGTGTGCTGCACTATTGGAGTGTCAGTAATTGAGGGTGTGCTGCACTATTGGAGGGTCAGTAATTGAGGGTGTGCTGCACTATTGGAGTGTCAGTAATTGAGGGTGTGCTGCACTATTGGAGTGTCAGTAACTGAGGGTGTGCTGCACTATTGGAGTGTCAGTAATTGAGGGTGTGCTGCACTATTGGAGGGTCAGTAATTGAGGGTGTGCTGCACTATTGGATTGTCAGTAATTGAGTGTGTGCCGCACTATTGGTGTGTCAGTAATTGAGGGTGTGCTGCACTATTGGATTGTCAGTTATTGAGTGTGTGCCGCACTATTGGAGTGTCAGTAATTGAGGTTGTGCTGCACTATTGGAGTGTCAGTAATTGAGGGTGTGCTGCACTATTGGAGTGACAGTAATTGAGGGTGTGCTGCACAACTGGTGTGTCAGTAATTGAGGGTGTGCTGCAGTATTGGAGGGTCAGTAATTGAGGGTGTGTTGCTCTGTTGGAGTGACAGTAATTGAGGGTTTGTGGCACTTTTGGAGTGTGAGTAATTGAGGGTGTGCTGCACTATTGGAGTGTCAGTAATTGATGGTGTGTTGCTCTGTTGGAGTGACAGTAATTGAGGGTTTGTGGCACTTTTGGAGTTTCAGTAATTGAGGGTGTGCAGCACTATTGGTGTGTCAGTAATTGGGGGTGTGCTGCACTATTGGAGTGTCAGTAATTGAGGGTGTGCTGCATTATTGGAGTTTCAGTAATTGAGGGTATGATGCACTATTGCAGGCTCAGTAATTGAGGGTGTGCTTCACTTTTGGAGTGTCAGTAATTGAGGGTGTGCTGCACTATTAGAGTGTCAGTAATTGAGGGAATTCTGCACCATTGCAGTGTCAGTAATTGAGGGTGTGCTGCACTATTGGAGTGTCAGTAATTGAGGGTGTGCTGCACTATTGGAGGGTCAGTAATTGAGGATGTGCTGCACTATTGGAGGGTCAGTAATTGAGGGTGTGCTGCACTATTGGAGGGTCAGTAATTGAGGATGTGCTGCACTATTGGAGTGTCAGAAATTGAGTGTGTGCTGCACTATTGGAGTGTCAGTAATTGAGTATGTGCTGCACTATTGGAGTGTCAGTAATTGAGGGTGTGCTGCACTATTGGAGGGTCAGTAATTGAGGATGTGCGGCACTATTGGAGGGTCAGTAATTGAGGGTGTGCTGCACTATAGCAGTGTCAGAAATTGAGTGTGTGCTGCACTATTGGAGTGTCAGTAATTGAGGGTGTGCTGCACTATTGAAGTGTCAGTAATTGAGGGTGTGCTACACTATTGGAGTGTCAGTAACTGAGGGTGTGCTGCACTACTGGAGTGTCAGTAATTGAGAGTGTGCTGCACTATTGGAGTGTCAGTAATTGAGGGTGTGCTGCACTATTTGAGTGTCAGTAATTGAGGGTGTGCTGCACTATTGGAGGGTCAGTAATTGAGGGTGTGCTGCACTATTGGAGTGTCAGTAATTGAGGGTGTGCTGCACTATTGGAGTGTGAGTAATTGAGGATGTGCTGCACTATTGGATGTGTCAGTAACTGAGGGTGTGCTGCACTATTGGAGTGTCAGTAATTGAGGGTGTGCTGCACTATTGGAGGGCCAGTAATTGAGGGTGTGCTGCACTATTGGATTGTCAGTAATTGAGTGTGTGCCGCACTATTGGTGTGTCAGTAATTGAGGGTGTGCTGCACTATTGGATTGTCAGTTATTGAGTGTGTGCCGCACTATTGGAGTGTCAGTAATTGAGGTTGTGCTGCACTATTGGAGTGTCAGTAATTGAGGGTGTGCTGCACTATTGCAGTGTCAGTAATTGAGGGTGTGCTGCACTATTGCAGTGTCAGTAATTGAGGGTGTGCTGCACTATTGGAGTGTCAGTAATTGAGGGTGTGCTTCACTATTGGAGTGTCAGTAATTGAGGCTGTGCTGCACTATTGGAGTGTCAGTAATTGAGGTTGTGCTGCACTATTGGAGTGTCAGTAATTGAGGGTGTGCTGCACTATTGGAGTGTCAGTAATTGAGGTTGTGCTGCACTATTGGAGTGTCAGTAATTGAGGGTGTGCTGCACTATTGCAGTGTCAGTAATTGAGGGTGTGCTGCACTATTGGAGTGTCAGTAATTGAGGATGTGCTGCACTATTGGAGTGTCAGTAATTGAGGTTGTGCTGCACTATTGGAGTGTCAGTAATTGAGGGTGTGCTGCACTATTGCATTGTCAGTAATTGAGGGTGTGCTGCACTTTTGGAGGGTCAGTTATTGAGGGTCTGCTGCACTATTGGAGTGTCAGTAATTGAGGGTGTGCTGCACTATTGGAGTGTCAGTAATTGAGGGTGTGCTGCACTATAGGAGGGTCAGTAATTGAGGGTGTGCTGCACTATTGTTTTGACAGGAATTGAGGGTTTGCAGCACTATTGGAGTGTCAGTGATTGAGGGTCTGCAGCACTATTGGAGTGTCAGTAATTGAGGGAGTGCCGCACTATTGGAGTGACAGTAATTGAGGGTGCGCTGCACTATTGGAGTGTCAGTAATAGAGGGTATGCTGCAGTATTGGAGTGTCAGTGATTGAGGGTGTGCCGCACTATTGAAGTGTCAGTGATTGAGGGTGTGCTGCACTATTGGGGGGTTAGTAAATGAGGGTGTGCTGCACTATTGGAGTGTCAGTAATTGAGGGTGTGCTGCACTGTTGGAGTGCCCGGTAAAATGGGGTTTGCTGCACTATTGGAGGATCAGTAATTGAGGGTGTGCTGCACTATTGGAGGTTTAGTAATTGAGGGTGTGCTGCACTATTGGAGTTATAGTAATTGAGGGAATTCTGCACTATTGGTGTGTCAGTAATTGAGGGTGCGCTGCGCTATTGGAGTTATAGTAATTCAGGGAATTCTGCACTATTGGAGTGTCAGTAATTGAGGGTGCGCTGCACTATTGGAGAGTCAGTAATTGAGGGTGTGCTGCACTATTGGAGTGTCAGTAATTGAGGGTGTGCTGCACTATTGGAGTGTCAGTGATTGAGGGTGTGCTGCACTACTGTAGTGTCAGTAATTGAGGGTGTGCCGCACGATTGGAGTGACAGTAATTGAGGGTGTGCTGCACTATTGGAGTGTCAGTGATTGAGGGTGTGCTGCACTATTGGAGTGACAGTAATTGAGGGTGTGCTGCACAACTGGTGTGTCAGTAATTGAGGGTGTGCTGCAGTATTGGAGTGTCAGTAATTGAGGGTGTGTTGCTCTGTTGGAGTGACAGTAATTGAGGGTTTGTGGCACTTTTGGAGTGTGAGTAATTGAGGGTGTGCTGCACTATTGGAGTGTCAGTAATTGATGGTATGTTGCTCTGTTGGAGTGACAGTAATTGAGGGTTTGTGGCACTTTTGGAGTTTCAGTAATTGAGTGTGTGCTGCACTATTGGAGAGTCAGTAATTGAGGGTGTGCAGCACTATTGGTGTGTCAGTAATTGGGGGTGTGATGCACTATTGCAGGCTCAGTAATTGTGGGTGTGCTGCACTATTGGAGTGTCAGTAATTGAGGGTGTGCTGCACTATTGGAGTGTCAGTAATTGAGGGTGTGCTGCACTATTGGTGTGTCAGTAATTGAGGGTGTGATGCACTATTGCAGGCTCAGTAATTGAGGGTGTGCTTCACTTTTGGAGTGTCAGTAATTGACGGTGATCTGCACTATTGGAGTATTAGTAATTGAGGATGTGCTGCACTATTGGAGTGTCAGTAATTGAGGGAATTCTGCACCATTGCAGTGTCAGTAATTGAGGGTGTGCTGCACTATTGCAGTGTCAGTAATTGTGAGTGTGCTGCACTATTGGAGTGTCAGTAATTGAGGGTGTGCTGCACTATTGGAGGGTCAGTAATTGAGGATGTGCTGCACTATTGGAGGGTCAGTAATTGAGGGTGTGCTGCACTATAGCAGTGTCAGAAATTGAGTGTGTGCTGCACTATTGGAGTGTCAGTAATTGAGTATGTGCTGCACTATTGGAGTGTCAGTAATTGAGGGTGTGCTGCACTATTGAAGTGTCAGTAATTGAGGGTGTGCTGCACTATTGAAGTGTCAGTAATTGAGGGTGTGCTGCACTATTGGAGGGTCAGTAATTGAGGAAATTCTGCACTATTGGAGGGTCAGTATTTGAGGGTGTGCTGCACTATTGGAGGGTCAGTAATTGAAGGTTTGCTGCACTATTAGACTGACAGTAATTGAGGGAATTATGCACTATTGGAGTGTCAGTAATTGAGGGTTTTTCTGCACTATTGAACTGTCATTAGTTGAGGGTTTGTCTGCACTATTGGAGGTTCAGTAATTGAGGGAGTTCTGCACTATTCGAGTGTCAGTAATTGAGGGTGTGCTGAACTATTGGAATGTCATTAAATGAGGGTTTTTCTGCACTATTGGAGTGTCAGTAATTGAGGGTGTGCTGCACTATTGGAGTGTCAGTAATTGAGGGTGTGCTGCACTATTGGAGTGTCAGTAATTGAGGGTGTGCTGAACTATTGGAGTGTCAGTAATTGAGGGTGTGCAGCACTATTGGAGTGTCAGAAAATGAGGGTGTGCTGCACTAATTGAGTGTCTGTAATTGAGGGCGTGCTGCACTATTGGACTGTCATTAATTGAGGGTTTTTCTGCACTATTGGAGGGTCAGTAATTGAGGGAGTTCTGCACTAATTGAGTGTCTGTAATTGAGGGTGTGCTGCACTATTGGAGGGTCAGTAATTGAGGAAATTATGCACTATTGGAGGGTCAGTATTTGAGGCTGTGCTGCACTATTCGAGTGTCAGTAATTGAGGGTGTGCTGCACTATTGGAATGTCATTAATTGAGGGTTTTTATGCACTATTGGAGGGTCAGTAATTGAGGGTGTGCTGCACTATTGGAGGGTCAGTAATTGAGGGTGTGCAGCACTATTGGAGTGTCAGAAAATGAGGGTGTGCTGCACTAATTGAGTGTCTGTAATTGAGGGCGTGCTGCACTATTGGACTGTCATTAATTGAGGGTTTTTCTGCACTATTGGAGGGTCAGTAATTGAGGGAGTTCTGCACTAATTGAGTGTCTGTAATTGAGGGTGTGCTGCACTATTGGAGGGTCAGTAATTGAGGAAATTATGCACTATTGGAGGGTCAGTATTTGAGGCTGTGCTGCACTATTCGAGTGTCAGTAATTGAGGGTGTGCTGCACTATTGGAATGTCATTAATTGAGGGTTTTTATGCACTATTGGAGGGTCAGTAATTGAGGGTGTGCTGCACTATTGGAGTGTCAGTAATTGAGGGTTCTTCTGCACTATTGGAGTGTCAGTAATTGAGGGAGTTCTGCACTATTTGAGTGCCAGTATTTGAGGGTGTGCTGCACTATTGAACTGTCATTAGTTGAGGGTTTTTCTGCGCTATTGGAGGTTCAGTAATTGAGGGAGTTCTGCACTATTCGAGTGTCATTAATTGAGGGTGTGCTGAAATATTGGAATGTCATTAATTGAGGGTTTTTCTGCACTATTGGAGTGTCAGTAATTGAGAGTGTGCTGCACTATTGGAGTGTCAGTAACTGATGGTGTGCTGCACTATTGGAGGGTCAGTAATTGAGGGTGTGCTGCACTATTGGAGTGTCAGAAAATGAGGGTGTGCTGCACTATTGGAGTGTCAGTAATTGAGGGTGTGCTGCACTAATTGAGTGTCTGTAATTGAGGGTGTGCTGCACTATTGGAGTGTCTGTAATTGAGGGTGTGCTGCACTATTGGAGGGTCAGTAATTGAGGAAATTCTGCTCTATTGGAGGGTCAGTATTTGAGGGTGTGCTGCACTATTGGAGGGTCAGTAATTGAAGGTTTGCTGCACTATTAGACTGACAGTAATTGAGGGAATTATGCACTATTGGAGTGTCAGTAATTGAGGGAGTTCTGCACTATTGGACTGTCATTAGTTGAGGGTTTTTCTGCACTATTGGAGGTTCAGTAATTGAGGGAGTTCTGCACTATTCGAGTGTCAGTAATTGAGGGTGTGCCGCACTATTGGAATGTCATTAATTGAGGGTTTTTCTGCACTATTGGAGGGTCATTAATTGAGGGAGTTCTGCACCATTGGTGTGTCAGTAATTGAGGGTGATCTGCACTATTGGAGTGTCAGTAATTGAGGGAATTCTGCACCATTGGAGTGTCAGTAATTGAGGGTGTGCTGCACTATTGGATGTCAGTAATTGAGGGTGTGCTGCTCTATTGGAGGGTCAGTAATTGAGTGTGTGCTGCACTATTGCAGTGTCAGTAATTGAGGGTGTGCTGCACTATTGGAGTGTCAGTAATTGAGGGTGTGCTGCACTATTGGAGTGTCAGTAATTGAGGGTGTGCTGCACTATTGGAGGGTCAGTAATTGAGGATGTGCTGCACTATTGGAGGGTCAGTAATTGAGGGTGTGCTGCACTATAGCAGTGTCAGAAATTGAGTGTGTGCTGCACTATTGGAGTGTCAGTAATTGAGTATGTGCTGCACTATTGGAGTGTCAGTAATTGAGGGTGTGCTGCACTATTGAAGTGTCAGTAATTGAGGGTGTGCTGCACTATTGGAGTGTCAGTAACTGAGGGTGTGCTGCACTATTGGAGTGTCAGTAATTGAGAGTGTGCTGCACTATTGGAGTGTCAGTAATTGAGGGTGTGCTGCACTATTTGAGTGTCAGTAATTGAGGGTGTGCTGCACTATTGGAGGGTCAGTAATTGAGGGTGTGCTGCACTATTGGAGTGTCAGTAATTGAGGGTGTGCTGCACTATTGGAGTGTCAGTAATTGAGGGTGTGCTGCACTATTGGATGTGTCAGTAACTGAGGGTGTGCTGCACTATTGGAGGGTCAGTAATTGAGGGTGTGCTGCACTATTGGAGTGTCAGTAATTGAGGGTGTGCTGCACTATTGGAGGGTCAGTAATTGAGGGTGTGCTGCACTATTGGAGTGTCAGTTATTGAGGGTGTGCTGCACTATTGGAGTGTCAGTAATTGAGAGTGTGCTGCACTATTGGAGTGTCAGTAATTGAGGGTGTGCTGCACTATTGGAGTGTCAGAAATTGAGGGTGTGCTGCACTAATTGAGTGTCTGTAATTGAGGGTGTGCTGCACTATTGGAGGGTCAGTATTTGAGGGTGTGCTGCACTATTGGAGGGTCAGTAATTGAAGGTTTGCTGCACTATTAGACTGACAGTAATTGAGGGAATTATGCACTATTGGAGTGTCAGTAATTGAGGGTTTTTCTGCACTATTGGAGCGTCAGTAATTGAGGGAGTTCTGCACTATTTGAGTGCCAGTATTTGAGGGTATGCTGCACTATTGAACTGTCATTAGTTGAGGGTTTTATCTGCACTATTGGAGGTTCAGTAATTGAGGGAGTTCTGCACTATTCGAGTGTCAGTAATTGAGGGTGTGCTGCACTATTGGAGGGTCAGTAATTGAGGGTGTTCTGCACTATTGGAGGGTCAGTAACTGATGGTGTGCTGCACTATTGGAGGGTCAGTAATTGAGGGTGTGCTGCACTATTGGAGTGTCAGTAATTGAGGGTGTGCTGAACTATTGGAGTGTCAGTAATTGTGGGTGTGCAGCACAATTGGAGGGTCAGTAATTGAGGGTGTGCTGCACTAATTGAGTGTCTGTAATTGAGGGTGTGCTGCACTATTGGAGTGTCTGTAATTGAGGGTGTGCTGCACTATTGGAGGGTCAGTAATTGAGGAAATTCTGCACTATTGGAGGGTCAGTATTTGAGGGTGTGCTGCACTATTGGAGGGTCAGTAATTGAAGGTTTGCTGCACTATTAGACTGACAGTAATTGAGGGAATTATGCACTATTGGAGTGTCAGTAATTGAGGGAGTTCTGCACTATTTGAGTGCCAGTAATTGAGGGTGTGCTGCACTATTGGACTGTCATTAGTTGAGGGTTTTTCTGCACTATTGGAGGTTCAGTAATTGAGGGAGTTCTGCACTATTCGAGTGTCAGTAATTGAGGGTGTGCTGCACTATTGGAATGTCATTAATTGAGGGTTTTTATGCACTATTGGAGGGTCAGTAATTGAGGGTGTGCTGCACCATTGGTGTGTCAGTAATTGAGGGTGATCTGCACTATTGGAGTGTCAGAAATTGAGGGTGTGCTGCACTAATTGAGTGTCTGTAATTGAGGGTGTGCTGCACTATTGGAGGGTCAGTAATTGAGGAAATTCTGCACTAATGGAGGGTCAGTATTTGAGGCTGTGCTGCACTATTAGACTGACAGTAATGGAGGGAATTATGCACTATTGGAGTGTCAGTAATTGAGGGTTTTTCTGCACTATTGGAGCGTCAGTAATTGAGGGAGTTCTGCACTATTTGAGTGCCAGTATTTGAGGGTGTGCTGCACTATTGAACTGTCATTAGTTGAGGGTTTTTCTGCGCTATTGGAGGTTCAGTAATTGAGGGAGTTCTGCACTATTCGAGTGTCAGTAATTGAGGGTGTGCTGAACTATTGGAGTGTCAGTAACTGATGGTGTGCTGCACTATTGGAGGGTCAGTAATTGAGGGTGTGCTGCACTATTGGAGTGTCAGAAAATGAGGGTGTGCTGCACTAATTGAGTGTCTGTAATTGAGGGTGTGCTGCACTATTGGAGTGTCAGTAATTGAGGGTGTGCTGCACTATTGGAGGGTCAGTAATTGAGGGTGAGCTGCACTATTGGAGTGTCAGTAATTGAGGGTGTGCTGCACTATTGGAGGGTCAGTAATTGAGGAAATTCTTCTCTATTGGAGGGTCAGTATTTGACGGTGTGCTGCACTATTGGAGGGTCAGTAATTGAAGGTTTGCTGCACTATTAGACTGGCAGTAATTGAGGGAATTATGCACTATTGGAATGTCATTAATTGAGGGTTTTTCTGCACTATTGGAGTGTCAGTAATTGAGAGTGTGCTGCACTATTGGAGTGTCAGTAACTGATGGTGTGCTGCACTATTGGAGTGTCAGTAATTGAGGGTGTGCTGCACTATTGGAGTGTCAGTAATTGTGGGCGTGCTGCACTATTGGAGTGTCAGTAATTGAGGGTGTGCTGCACTATTGGACTGTCATTAGTTGTGGGTTTTTCTGCACTATTGGAGGTTCAGTAATTGAGGGAGTTCTGCACTATTGGACTGTCATTAGTTGAGGGTTTTTCTGCACTATTGGAGGTTCAGTAATTGAGGGAGTTCTGCACTATTCGAGTGTCAGTAATTGAGGGTGTGCTGCACTATTGCAATGTCATTAATTGAGGGTTTTTCTGCACTATTGGAGGGTCAGTAATTGAGGGAGTTCTGCACCATTGGTGTGTCAGTAATTGAGGGTGATCTGCACTATTGGAGTGTCAGTAATTGAGGGAATTCTGCACCATTGGAGTGTCAGTAATTGAGGGTGTGCTGCACTATTGGATGTCAGTAATTGAGTGTGTGCTGCACTATTGCAGTGTCAGTAATTGAGGGTGTGCTGCACTATTGGAGTGTCAGTAATTGAGGGTGTGTTGCACTATTGGAGTGTCAGTAACTGAGGGTGTGCTGCACTATTGGAGTGTCAGTAATTGAGAGTGTGCTGCACTATTGGAGTGTCAGTAATTGAGGGTGTGCTGCACTATTGGAGGGTCAGTAATTGAGGGTGTGCTGCACTATTTGAGTGTCAGTAATTGAGGGTGTGCTGCACTATTGGAGGGTCAGTAATTGAGGGTGTGCTGCACTATTGGAGTGTCAGTAATTGAGGGTGTGCTGCACTATTGGAGTGTCAGAAAATGAGGGTGTGCTGCACTAATTGAGTGTCTGTAATTGAGGGTGTGCTGCAATATTGGAGTGTCTGTAATTGAGGGTGTGCTGCACTATTGGAGGGTCAGTAATTGAGGAAATTCTTCTCTATTGGAGTGTCAGTATTTGAGGGTGTGCTGCACTATTGGAGGGTCAGTAATTGAAGGTTTGCTGCACTATTAGACTGACAGTAATTGAGGGAATTATGCACTATTGGAATGTCATTAATTGAGGGTTTTTCAGCACTATTGGAGTGTCAGTAATTGAGAGTGTGCTGCACTATTGGAGTGTCAGTAATTGAGGGTGTGCTGCACTATTGGAGTGTCAGTAATTGTGGGCGTGCTGCACTATTGGAGTGTCAGTAATTGAGGGTGTGCAGCACTATTGGAGTGTCAGAAAATGAGGGTGTGCTGCACTAATTGAGTGTCTGTAATTGAGGGTGTGCTGCACTATTGGAGTGTCTGTAATTGAGGGTGTGCTGCACTATTGGAGGGTCAGTAATTGAGGAAATTCTGCTCTATTGGAGGGTCAGTATTTGAGGGTGTGCTGCACTATTGGAGGGTCAGTAATTGAAGGTTTGCTGCACTATTAGACTGACAGTAATTGAGGGAATTATGCACTATTGGAGTGTCAGTAATTGAGGGTGTGCTGCACTATTGGACTGTCATTAGTTGTGGGTTTTTCTGCACTATTGGAGGTTTAGTAATTGAGGGAGTTCTGCACTATTGGACTGTCATTAGTTGAGGGTTTTTCTGCACTATTGGAGGTTCAGTAATTGAGGGAGTTCTGCACTATTCGAGTGTCAGTAATTGAGGGTGTGCTGCACTATTGGAATGTCATTAATTGAGGGTTTTTCTGCACTATTGGAGGGTCAGTAATTGAGGGAGTTCTGCACCATTGGTGTGTCAGTAATTGAGGGTGATCTGCACTATTGGAGTGTCAGTAATTGAGGGAATTCTGCACCATTGGAGGGTCAGTAATTGAGGGTGTGCTGCACTATTGGAGTGTCAGTAATTGAGGGTGTGCTGCACTATTGGAGGGTCAGTAATTGAGTGTGTGCTGCACTATTGGAGTGTCAGTAATTGAGGGTGTGCTGCACTATTGGAGTGTCAGTAATTGAGGATGTGCTGCACTATTGGATGTCAGTAATTGAGTGTGTGCTGCACTATTGCAGTGTCAGTAATTGAGGGTGTGCTGCACTATTGGAGTGTCAGTAATTGAGGGTGTGCTGCACTATTGGATGTCAGTAATTGAGTGTGTGCTGCACTATTGCAGTGTCAGTAATTGAGGGTGTGCTGCACTATTGGAGTGTCAGTAAATGAGGTTGTGCTGCACTATTGGAGTGTCAGTAATTGTGGGTGTGCTGCACTATTGAAGTGTCAGTAATTGAAGGTGTGCTGCACTATTGGAGGGTCAGTAATTGAGGGTGTGCTGCACTATTTGAGTGTCAGTAATTGAGGGTGTGCTGCACTATTGGAGGGTCAGTAATTGAGGGTGTGCTGCACTATTGGAGTGTCAGTAATTGAGAGTGTGCTGCACTATTGGAGTGTCAGTAACTGATGGTGTGCTGCACTATTGGAGGGTCAGTAATTGAGGGTGTGCTGCACTATTGGAGTGTCAGTAATTGAGGGCGTGCTGCACTATTGGAGTGTCAGTAATTGAGGGTGTGCAGCACTATTGGAGTGTCAGAAAATGAGGGTGTGCTGCACTAATTGAGTGTCTGTAATTGAGGGTGTGCTGCACTATTGGAGTGTCTGTAATTGAGGGTGTGCTGCACTATTGGAGGGTCAGTAATTGAGGAAATTCTGCTCTATTGGAGGGTCAGTATTTGAGGGTGTGCTGCACTATTGGAGGGTCAGTAATTGAAGGTTTGCTGCACTATTAGACTGACAGTAATTGAGGGAATTATGCACTATTGGAGTGTCAGTAATTGAGGGTGTGCTGCACTATTGGACTGTCATTAGTTGTGGGTTTTTCTGCACTATTGGAGGTTCAGTAATTGAGGGAGTTCTGCACTATTGGACTGTCATTAGTTGAGGGTTTTTCTGCACTATTGGAGGTTCAGTAATTGAGGGAGTACTGCACTATTCGAGTGTCAGTAATTGAGGGTGTGCTGCACTATTGGAATGTCATTAATTGAGGGTTTTTCTGCAGTATTGGAGGGTCAGTAATTGAGGGAGTTCTGCACCATTGGTGTGTCAGTAATTGAGGGTGATCTGCACTATTGGAGTGTCAGTAATTGAGGGAATTCTGCACCATTGGAGTGTCAGTAATTGAGGGTGTGCTGCACTATTGGATGTCAGTAATTGAGTGTGTGCTGCACTATTGCAGTGTCAGTAATTGAGGGTGTGCTGCACTATTGGAGTGTCAGTAATTGAGGGTGTGCTGCACTATTGGAGTGTCAGTAATTGAGGGTGTGCTGCACTATTGGAGGGTCAGTAATTGAGGATGTGCTGCACTATTGGAGGGTCAGTAATTGAGGGTGTGCTGCACTATAGCAGTGTCAGAAATTGAGTGTGTGCTGCACTATTGGAGTGTCAGTTATTGAGGGTGTGCTGCACTATTGGAGTGTCAGTAATTGAGGGTGTGCTGCACTATTGGAGGGTCAGTAATTGAGGGTGTGCTGCACTATTGGAGTGTCAGTAATTGAGGGTGTGCTGCACTATTGAAGTGTCAGTAATTGAGGGTGTGCTGCACTATTGGAGTGTCAGTAATTGAGAGTGTGCTGCACTATTGGAGTGTCAGTAATTGAGGGTGTGCTGCACTATTGAAGTGTCAGTAATTGAGGGTGTGCTGCACTATTGGAGTGTCAGTAATTGAGGGTGTGCTGCACTATTGGAGTGTCAGTTATTGAGGGTGTGCTGCACTATTGGAGGGTCAGTAATTGAGGGTGTGCTGCACTATTGGAGTGTCAGTAATTGAGGGTGTGCTGCACTATTGAAGTGTCAGTAATTGAGGGTGTGCTGCACTATTGGAGTGTCAGTAACTGAGGGTGTGCTGCACTATTGGAGTGTCAGTAATTGAGAGTGTGCTGCACTATTGGAGTGTCAGTAATTGAGGGTGTGCTGCACTATTTGAGTGTCAGTAATTGAGGGTGTGCTGCACTATTGGAGTGTCAGTAATTGAGAGTGTGCTGCACTATTGGAGTGTCATTAATTGAGGGTGTGCTGCACTATTGGAGTATCAGAAATTGAGGGTGTGCTGCACTATTGGAGTGTCAGAAATTGAGGGTGTGCTGCACTATTGGAGTGTCAGAAATTGAGGGTGTGCTGCACTAATTGAGTGTCTGTAATTGAGGGTGTGCTGCACTATTGGAGGGTCAGTAATTGATGAAATTCTGCACTATTGGAGGGTCAGTATTTGAGGGTGTGCTGCACTATTGGAGGGTCAGTAATTGAAGGTTTGCTGCACTATTAGACTGACAGTAATTGAGGGAATTATGCACTATTGGAGTGTCAGTAATTGAGGGTTTTTCTGCACTATTGGAGCGTCAGTAATTGAGGGAGTTCTGCACTATTTGAGTGCCAGTATTTGAGGGTATGCTGCACTATTGAACTGTCATTAGTTGAGGGTTTTTCTGCACTATTGGAGGTTCAGTAATTGAGGGAGTTCTGCACTATTCGAGTGTCAGTAATTGAGGGTGTGCTGAACTATTGGAATGTCATTAAATGAGGGTTTTTCTGCACTATTGGAGTGTCAGTAATTGAGAGTGTGCTGCACTATTGGAGTGTCAGTAACTGATGGTGTGCTGCACTATTGGAGTGTCAGTAATTGAGGGTGTGCTGCACTATTGGAGTGTCAGTAATTGAGGGTGTGCTGCACTATTGGAGGGTCAGTAATTGAGGGTGTGCTGCACTATTGGAGTGTCAGAAAATGAGGGTGTGCTGCACTAATTGAGTGTCTGTAATTGAGGGTGTGCTGCACTATTGGAGTGTCTGTAATTGAGGGTGTGCTGCACTATTGGAGGGTCAGTAATTGAGGAAATTCTGCACTATTGGAGGGTCAGTATTTGAGGGTGTGCTGCACTATTGGAGGGTCAGTAATTGAAGGTTTGCTGCACTATTAGACTGACAGTAATTGAGGGAATTATGCACTATTGGAGTGTCAGTAATTGAGGGTGTACTGCACTATTGGACTGTCATTAATTGAGGGTTTTTCTGCACTATTGGAGGGTCAGTAATTGAGGGAGTTCTGCACTATTTGAGTGCCAGTAATTGAGGGTGTGCTGCACTATTGGACTGTCATTAGTTGAGGGTTTTTCTGCACTATTGGAGGTTCAGTAATTGAGGGAGTTCTGCACTATTGGAGTGTCAGCAATTGAGGGTGTGCTGCACTATTGGAATGTCATTAATTGAGGGTTTTTCTGCTCTATTGGAGTGTCAGTAATTGAGGGTGTGCTGCACCATTGGTGTGTCAGTAATTGAGGGTGATCTGCACTATTGGAGTGTCAGAAATTGAGGGTGTGCTGCACTAATTGAGTGTCTGTAATTGAGGGTGTGCTGCACTATTGGAGTGTCAGTAATTGAGGGTGTGCTGCACTATTGGAGGGTCAGTAATTGAGGGTGTGCTGCACTATTGGAGTGTCAGTAATTGAGGGTGTGCTGCACTATTGGAGGGTCAGTAATTGAGGAAATTCTGCACTATTGGAGGGTCAGTATTTGAGGCTGTGCTGCACTATTAGACTGACAGTAATTGAGGGAATTATGCACTATTGGAGTGTCAGTAATTGAGGGTTTTTCTGCAATATTGGAGCGTCAGTAATTGAGGGAGTTCTGCACTATTTGAGTGCCAGTATTTGAGGGTGTGCTGCACTATTGAACTGTCATTAGTTGAGGGTTTTTCTGCGCTATTGGAGGTTCAGTAATTGAGGGAGTTCTGCACTATTCGAGTGTCAGTAATTGAGGGTGTGCTGAACTATTGGAGTGTCAGTAATTGAGGGTGTGCTGCACTATTGGAGGGTCAGTAATTGAGGGTGTGCTGCACTATTCGAGTGTCAGTAATTGAGGGTGTGCTGAACTATTGGAGTGTCAGTAATTGAGGGTGTGCTGCACTATTGGATGTCAGTAATTGAGGGTGTGCTGCACTATTCGAGTGTCAGTAATTGAGGGTGTGCTGAACTATTGGAGTGTCAGTAACTGATGGTGTGCTGCACTATTGGAGGGTCAGTAATTGAGGGTGTGCTGCACTATTGGAGTGTCAGAAAATGAGGGTGTGCTGCACTATTGGACTGTCATTAGTTGTGGGTTTTTCTGCACTATTGGAGGTTCAGTAATTGAGGGAGTTCTGCACTATTGGACTGTCATTAGTTGAGGGTTTTTCTGCACTATTGGAGGTTCAGTAATTGAGGGAGTTCTGCACTATTCGAGTGTCAGTAATTGAGGGTGTGCTGCACTATTGGAATGTCATTAATTGAGGGTTTTTCTGCACTATTGGAGGGTCAGTAATTGAGGGAGTTCTGCACCATTGGTGTGTCAGTAATTGAGGGTGATCTGCACTATTGGAGTGTCAGTAATTGAGGGAATTCTGCACCATTGGAGTGTCAGTAATTGAGGGTGTGCTGCACTATTGGAGGGTCAGTAATTGAGGGTGTGCTGCACTATTGGAGTGTCAGTAATTGAGGGTGTGCTGCACTATTGGATGTCAGTAATTGAGTGTGTGCTGCACTATTGGAGTGTCAGTAATTGAGGGTGTGCTGCACTATTGGATTTCAGTAATTGAGGGTGTGCTGCACTATTGGAGGGTCAGTAATTGAGGGTGTGCTGCACTATTGGAGTGTCAGTAATTGAGGTTGTGCTGCACTATTGGATGTCAGTAATTGAGGGTGTGCTGCTCTATTGGAGTGTCAGTAATTGAGGGTGTGCTACACTATTGGAGGGTCAGTAATTGAGGTTGTGCTGCACTATTGGAGTGTCAGTAATTGAGGGTGTGCTGCACTATTGGAGTGTCAGTAATTGAGGGTGTGCTGCACTATTGGAGTGTCAGTAATTGAGGGTGTGCTGCACTATTGGAGTGTCAGTAATTGAGGGTGTGCTGCACTATTGGAGTGTCAGTAATTGAGGGTGTGCTGCACTATTGGAGGGTCAGTAATTGAGGGTGTGCTGCACTATTGGAGTGTGAGTAAATGAGGGTGTGCTGCACTATTGGAGTGTCAGTAATTGAGGGTGTGCTGCACTATTGGAGGGACTGTAATTGAGGGTGTGCTGCACTATTGGAGTGTCAGTAATTGAGGGTTTGCTGCACTATTGGAGTGTCAGAAATTGTGGGTGTGCTGCACTATTGGAGTGTCAGTAATTCAGGATGTGCCGCATTATTGGAGTGTCAGTAATTGAGGGAATTCTGCACTATTGTTGTGTCAGTAATTGAGGGTGTGCTGCACTATTGAGTGTCAGTAATTGAGGGAATTCAGCACTATTGTAGTGTCAGTAATTGAGTGTCTGCTGCACTATTGGAGGATCAGTAATTGAGGGTGTTCTGCACTATTGGACTGTCATTAATTGAGGGTTTTTCTGCACCATTGGATTGTCAGTAATTGATGGTGTGCTGCACTATTGCAGTATCAGTAATTGAGGGTGTGCTGCACTATTTGAGGATCAGAAATTGAGTGTGTGCTGCACTAGTGGAGTGTCAGTAATTGAGGGTGTGCTGCACTATTGGAGTGTCAGTAATTGAGGGTGTGCTGCACTATTGGAGGGTCAGTTATTGAGGGTGTGCTGCACTATTAGAGAGTCAGTAATTGAGGGTGTTCCGCACTATTGGAGTGTCAGTAATTGAGGGTGTGCTGCACTATTGGAGGGTGTGTAATTGAGGGTGTGCTGCACTATTGGAGGGTCTGTAATTGAGGGTGTGCTGCACTATTGGAGGATCAGTAATTGAGGGTGTGCAGCACTATTAGAGTGTCAGTAATTGAGGGTGTGCTTCACTATTGGAGTGTCAGTAATGGAGGGTGTGCTGCACTATTGGAGTGTCAGTAATTGAGGTTGTGCTGCACTATTAGAGTCTCAGTAATGGAGGGTGTGCTTCACTATTGGAGTGTCAGTAATGGAGGGTGTGCTGCACTATTGGAGCGTTAGAAATTGAGGGTGTGCTGCACTATTGGAGTGTCAGTAATTGAGGTTGTGCTGCACTATAGGAGGGTCAGTAATTGAGGGTGTGCCGCACTATTGGATGGTCAGTAATTGAGGTTGTGCTGCACTATAGGAGTGTCAGTAATTGAGGGTGTGCTGCACTATTGGAGTGTCAGTAATTGAGGGTGTGCTGCACTATTGGAGGGTCAGTAATTGAGGGTGTGCTGCACTATTGCAGTATCAGTAATTGAGGGGGTGCTGCACTATTGGAGGGTCAGTAATTGAGGGTGTGGTGCACTATTGGAGTGTCAGTAATTGAGGGTGTGCTGCACTATTGCAGTATCAGTAATTGAGGGTGGGCTGCACTATTTGAGGGTCAGAAATTGAGTGTGTGCTGCACTAGTGGAGTGTCAGTAATTGAGGGTGTGCTGCACTATTGGAGTGTCAGTAATTGAGGGTGTGCTGCACTATTGGAGGGTCAGTTATTGAGGTTGTGCTGCACTATTGGAGTGTCTGTAATTGAGGGTGTTCCGCACTATTGGAGTGTCAGTAATTGAGGGTGTGCTGCACTATTGGAGGGTCAGTAATTCAGGGTGTGCTGCACTATTGGAGGGTCAGTAATTGAGGGTGTGCTGCACTATTGGAGTGTCAGTAATTGAGGGTGTGCTGCGCTATTGGAGGGTCAGTAATTGAGGGAATTCTGCACCATTGGAGTGTCAATAATTGAGGGTGTGCTGCACTATTTGAGTGTCAGTAATTGAGGGTGTGCTGCACTATTGGAGTATCAGTAATTGAGGGTGTGCTGCACTATTGGAGTGTCAGTAATGGAGGGTGTGCTGCACTATTGGAGCGTTAGTAATTGAGGGTGTGCTGCACTATTGGAGTGTCATTAATTGAGGTTGTGCTGCACTATTGGAGTGACAGTAATTGAGGGTGTTCTGCATTATTGGAGTGTCAGTAATAGAAGTTGTGCTGCACTATTGGAGGGTCAGTAACTGAGGTTGTGCTGCACTATTGGAGTGTCAGTAATTGTGGGTGTGCTGCGCTATTGGAGGGTCAGTAATTGAGAGTGTGCTGCACTATTGGAGTGTCAGTAATTGAGGGAATTCTGCACCATTGGAGTGTCAATAATTGAGGGTGTGCTGCACTTTTGGAGTGTCAGTAATTGAGGGTGTGCTGCACTATTGGAGCGTTAGTAATTGAGGGTGTGCTGCACTATTGGAATGTCAGTAATTGAGGGTGTGCTGCACTATTGGAGGGTCAGTAATTGAGGGTGTGCTGCACTATTGGAGGGTCAGTAATTGAGGGTGTGCTGCACTATAGGAGTGTCAGTAATTGAGGGTGTGCTGCACTATTGGAGGGTCAGTAATTGAGGGTGTGCTGCACTATTGGAGGGTCAGTAATTGAGGGTGTGCTGCACTATAGGAGTGTCAGTAATTCAGGGTGTGCTGCACTATTGGAGTGTCAGTAATTGAGGCTGTGCTGCACTATTGGTGTGACAGTAATTGAGGGTGTTCTGCATTATTGGAGTGTCAGTAATAGAGGTTGTGCTGCACTATTGGAGGGTCAGTAATTGAGGTTGTGCTGCACTATTGGAGGGTCAGTAATTGAGGGTGTGCTGCACTATAGGAGTGTCAGTAATTGAGGGTGTGCTGCACTATTGGAGGGTCAGTAATTGAGGGTGTGCTGCACTATTGGAGGGTCAGTAATTGAGGGTGTGCTGCACTATAGGAGTGTCAGTAATTGAGGGTGTGCTGCACTATTGGAGTGTCAGTAATTGAGGCTGTGCTGCACTATTGGAGGGTCAGTAATTGAGGGTGTGCCGCACTATTGGTGTGACAGTAATTGAGGGTGTTCTGCATTATTGGAGTGTCAGTAATAGAGGTTGTGCTGCACTATTGGAGTGTCAGTAATTGAGGTTGTGCTGCACTATTGGAGTGTCAGTAATTGAGGGTGTGCTGCACTATTGGAGGGTCAGTAATTGAGGGTGTGCTGCACTATTGGAGGGTCAGTAATTGAGGGTGTGCTGCACTATTAGAGTGTCAGTAATTGAGGGTGTTCTGCACTATTGCAGTATCAGTAATTGAGGGCGTGCTGCACTATTGGAGGGTCAGTAATTGAGGGTGTGCTGCACTATTGGAGTGTCAGTAATTGAGGGTGCGCTGCACTATTGGAGTTTCAGTAATTGAGGGTGTGCAGCACTATTTGAGGTTCAGAAATTGAGGGTGTGCTGCACTATTGGAGTGTCAGTAATTGAGGATGAGCTGCACTATTGGAGTGTCAGTAATTGAGGGTGTGCTGCACTATTGGAGGGTCAGTAATTGAGGGTGTGTTGCACTATTGGAGTGTCAGGATTTGTCGCTGTGCTGCACTATTAGAGTGTCAGTAATTGAGGGTGTTCTGCACTATTGCAGTATCAGTAATTGAGGGCGTGCTGCACTATTGGAGGGTCAGTAATTGAGGGTGTGGTGCGCTATTGGTGTGTCAGTAATTGATGGTGTGCAGCACTATTTGAGGTTCAGAAATTGAGGGTGTGCTGCACTATTGGAGTGTCAGTAATTGAGGATGAGCTGCACTATTGGAGTGTCAGTAATTGAGGGTGTGCTGCACTATTGGAGTGTCAGTAATTGAGGTTGTGCTGCACTATTGGAGTTTCAGTAATTGAGGGTGTGCAGCACTATTGGAGTTTCAGTAATTGAGGGTGTGCAGCACTATTTGAGGTTCAGAAATTGAGGGTGTGCTGCACTATTGGAGTGTCAGTAATTGAGGATGAGCTGCACTATTGGAGTGTCAGTAATTGAGGGTGTGCTTCACTATTGGAGTGTCAGTAATTGAGGATGAGCTGCACTATTGGAGTGTCAGTAATTGAGGGTGTGCTGCACTATTGGAGTGTCAGTAATTGAGGGTGTGCTGCACTATTGGAGGGTCAGTAATTGAGGGTGTGCTTCACTATTGGAGTGTCAGTAATTGAGGGTGTTCTGCACTATTGGAGGGTCAGTAATTGAGGGTGTGCTTCACTATTGCAGGGTCAGTAATTGAGGGTGTGCTGCACTATTGGAGTGTCAGTAATTTTGGGTGTGCTGCATTATTGGAGTGTCAGTAATTGAGGGTGTGCTGCATTATTGGAGTGTCAGTAATTGAGGGTGTGCTGCACTATTGGAGGGTCAGTAATTGAGGATGTGCTGCATTATTTCAGTGTCAGTAATTGAGGGTGTGCTGCACTATTGGAGTGTCAGTAATTGAGGGTGTGCTGCATTATTTCAGTGTCAGTAATTGAGGGTGTGCTGCACTATTGGAGGGTCAGTAATTGAGGATGTGCTGCATTATTTCAGTGTCAGTAATTGAGGGTGTGCTGCACTATTGGAGTGTCAGTAATTGAGGGTGTGCTGCATTATTTCAGTGTCAGTAATTGAGGGTGTGCTGCACTATTGGAGAGTCAGTAATTGAGGGTGTGCTGCACTTTTGGAGAGTCAGTAATTGAGGGTGTGCTGCACTATTGGAGAGTCAGTAATTGATGTTGTTCTGCACTATTGGAGTGTCAGTAATTGAGGGTGTGCTGCACTATTGGAGTGTCAGTAATTGAGGGTGTGCTGCACTATTGGAGTGTCAGTAATTGAGGGTGTGCTGCACTATTGGAGTGTCAGTAATTGAGGGTGCGCTGCACTATTGGAGTGTCAGTAATTGAGGGTGTGCTGCACTATTGGAGTGTCAGTAATTGAGGGTGTGCTGCACTATTGGAGTGTCAGTAATTGAGGGTGTGCTGCACTATTGGAGTGTCAGTAATTGAGGGTGTGCTGCACTATTGGAGTGTCAGTAATTGAGGGTGTGCTGCACTATTGGATTGTCAGTAATTGAGGGTGTGCTGCACTATTGGAGTGTTAAAGGGACAGAGAGTGAGATCACGGGGAGGTTAAATGGACAGAGAGTGAGATCACAGGTAGGTTAAAGGGACAGAGAATGAGATCACGGGGAGGTTAAGGGGGCAGAGAGTGAGATCACCGGGAGGTTAAAGGGACAGAGAGTGAGATCAGGGGAGGTTAGAGGGACAGTGAGTGAGATCACGGGGAGGTTAATGGGACAGTGAGTGAGATCACAGCGAGGTTAAGGGGACTGAGAGTGAGATCATGGGGAGGTTAAATGGACAGAGGCTGACATCACGGGGAGGTTAAAGGGACAGAGTGTTAGAACAGAGACAGTGAAAGGGACAGAGATTGAGATCAGGGACTGTTAAAGGGACAGAAATTGAGATCGGGCATAGTTAAAAGGACAGAGAGTAAGATCAGGAACATTGAAAGGGACAGAGAGTTAGATCACGGGGAGGTTAAAGGGACAGAGAGTGTGATCACGGGGAGGTTAAGGGGACAGAGCGTGAGATCACGGGGATGTTAAAGGGACAGATAGTGAGATCACGGGGAGGTTAGAAGGACAGAGAGTGAGATCACGGGGAGGTTAAAAGGACAGCGAGTGAGATCACGGGTGGGTTAAAGGGACAGAGAGTGAGATCACGGGTGGGTTAAAGGGACAGAGTGTGAGATCACGGGGAGGTTAAAGAGACAGAGAGTGTGATCACGGGGCGGTTAAAGGGCCAGAGAGTTAGATGACGGGGAGGTTAAAAGGACAGAGAATGAGATCACGGGGTGGTTAAAGGGACAGAGAGAGAGATCACGGCGAGTTTAAAAGGACAGAGACTGTGATCATGGGGAGGTTAAAGGGACAGGGAATAAGATCACGGGGAGGTTAAAGGGACAGAGAGTGAGATCACGGGGAGGTTAAAGGGACAGAGAGAGAGATCACGGGGAGGTATTGAGGTTGTTGTTGAAATTGTTCACGTTTTGCAATGTTGAGGTTGTTGTTGAATTTGTTGGTGTCATCAAATTTTTTTTTGAACTTTTTCTCTTCTTTTATAAGTTGAGGTTGTTGTTCAGTTTGTTGGTGTTTTTCAATGTTGAGGTTGTAGTTGAATTTGTTGGTGATTTTTAGTGTTGTGGTTGCTGAATTTGTCGGTGATGTTTAATGTTGAGGTTGTTGTTGAAAAGGATAGTGTCATCAATGTTTATTTTGTTGAACTTGTTTGTATTTTTATAAGTTGTGGTTGTTGTTGAATTTGTTGGTGTTTTTCAATGTTGAGGTTTTTGTAAATTTTTTGGTGTTTTTCCATGCTGAGATTCTTGTTGAATTTGTTGCTGATTTTCAATATTGAGGTTGTTCTTGAATTTGTTGGTGTTATCAATAATCTTTTTTGAACTTTTTTGTACTTTTAAAAGTTGAGGTTGTTGATGAATTTGTTGCTTTTTTTCAAAGTTGAGTTTGTTGTTGAATTTTTTGGTGTTATCAATGTTATTTTTTGAACTTTTTTATATTTTTCAATGTTGAGGTTGTTGTAGAATTTGTTGGTGTTATCAATGTATTTTTGAACTTTTTCTCTTTTAAAAGTTGAGTTTGTTGTTCAATTTGTTGCTGTTTTTCAATATTAAGGTTGTTGTTGAATTTGTTGGTGTTTTTCAATGTTGAGGTTGTTGTTGAATTTGTTGGTTTTATCAAATGTTTTTTTGAACTTTTTCTCTTTTATGAGTTGAGGTTGTTGTACAATTTGTTGGTGTTTTTCATTCTTGAGGTTGTTGTTGAATTTGTTGGTGTTTTTCAATGTTGAGGTTGTTGTTGAATTTGTTGGTGTTATCAATGTTTTTTTGAACTTTTTCTCTTGTTTTAAAAGTTGTGGTTGTTGTTAAATTTGTTGGCGTTTTTCAATGTACATTGAGTTTTGTAGGGAAACAGATTTCACTTTCAGCGGCCCTTGTGCATTTTGACATCTCAGCAATCTGAAATACCCTAGGGTTTCAAACTGCAGGCCTCAACATTTTGCATTGTTTTGTTTTCCACTAAAGTCAGGGAGTGAAGACCTTGAATTCCCTCTTGTGTTTTTAACACCTAGTATATGAATCGGATCTGTAAATGCTGTGCTTCAGCACTGGGGCTTTTGCATAAGCAGTCACATGTCATAGAATGGACTCCAAAATTGAGCCTGTGACAGTAATGTTAACATGTATAAACCATAAACTCAATGTAGATTCATTATTGTCCAATGGGGACTTGAACAGCTGCATATAACAGTGGGAACTGTAGAAGGAACTTCTAGCCAGGATCTTCAAATTGCTTTCATTAACTGCACATTTCAATCACACCTTGTCTGGGCAGCAAAAGGTACTGGAACATTTAAGTGTAGGTTCTAAAAAAAAACTCTCCTCAAATGCCTGAGTACTCTGCTTCCCTATTTACCTTTGGTTCCTGAACCACTGCAAAGCAAGATGTGGCCAAGGTCTTTTTAATGTGGGTTGTGCTTGGCATCTTTGTGGCTGTATGGAAATGAAGGACTGATGTCATGCCCATATTTCAAAGTTAAATACTCTCATACGTATAATTTAAGAGGCATTTGTTGAAGGATTGATTTTTGCAGCAATTGGTTCTGCTTCATTTCACTTGTAAGTGATATGAAGTTGGTCCCATGTATCTCCCAGCCTCCAACAAGACATGAAATCGCTCAAAGGACATTATGCGGGAATTCAAAATGCAGTTGGATGTTTGGTTGAAATGCTAGAAGGATGAGCTCAAGGGGCTGAGTGTTCTTTTCCTTCTGTTTTAAGCAAGTAAATGCACACTTAGCAATCCAGCTTAGAAGTACCTAGCCCAACAGTAGTTGGTTTACAATTTGACTCATTTTATATTTGCCAGGGGCACTACAGGGAAGAGAACATGCAGCTTCCCCCAACCATGCTTCCAAGTTGTGACCATCCTCCCCACTAATCACAGTGCAACTAGTCTTATCTTAGACCTGCTTACAAATAATCCAAATTTGTGAGAGACCAGGTAAGTATAACTGGCATTAAAACTGCAATGACTAAACTATATAACCAATTTTGCACCGCATAGCTGGAAAATAAATCTGAAGGAACCACAATGTCCTGCCAATGTTTGAGGCACGCTTGCAAAATAATCTATTTTATGTTACAGAGGTGAAGACTGGTGCTAAATATTGTGCAACTGACCAATGGAATAGCAAAATTAACACAGCTGGAAATCTTGTTGAATTTTGACTTCCTGTTGTGGCCTGAATGAGCCAGCAATTCCAGTTTTTCATTGTTCAAGCTATCGACACTCATATTGTAACATTTCCCTCCTAATATAGTTTTCAAGATGCTCAATAAAATAATGATCTCTGACTGTCTTAATCACGTAAATCAAGTGTAAGGAGGGTTCACTATGATTCCAATATGGATTCCAGAGGATCCCATTCACTTAGCAAAAGGATGACTGTGAAAGGCAGGAGGAGAAAAAGGGTGGTGGTCTGAACTCTGAACACCAATCTGAAGGTATTGAGACAATGGGTGGGAACTCTGCTTTAGCCCCACTGCTATAACTTTACCAGAAGTACGACATAAACAGAGTTCCCACTGCACTGTCGCCAAGTAGCGGTGGCAGAACAGAAGTAACTGAGGGAATTCTTGTCCACTGGCCCCAATGTGGAATCAGAAGATTTGCATCCCAGAGGCCTCACGATTAAAGCTCTCCTTTTGTGTGACTGAAAATGAGGGTGGTGATGGAGCTTTTTATGGTCTTCTGCATGCAGAGCGGGAAACAATTATTTTTTTTAAACCAGAAATGCACCCATCTTGCTTCCAATATCAAGTTAATTACCTCTGTTATAGATAACATTGAATACCATATATACTTCACACATGTAAAGTTTAAATATAACCACTCTATTCTGCAGCACATTTTCTGCATTAGGTGTGTGGCCATGCTTGTAAAAGTGATTTAGATAGAGTCTGTACAAATATTTAATGGGTACAAATCCTTTTAAATGTCAACTGTGAAAGGTTTCGCAATAAGGGACTGTGAAGAAGTTTGTGGTACTGACAGGATCTCATTGCTGAACTCAATTGTCTGGAAAAGCACACAGTCTAATTCCTTTCAGAGAAGACTTTGAAAACAGACTGCTGCTTCAACATCATCTCTTATCAGTTCAACACATGTAGTCTCAGTTGGGGAGCAATGTTCTGTCTGTTAGCTGTTGCGAGATATATTTAAATCAAATTGTATACAAAAATGTTAGCTTTCAGGTTTATAGTATGTAGCCTTCCAGTCCTTGAATTTAAACTTCAAGTTGGAGCAGTGCTTATCCTCAGTTGCTATAAATATGGATCATCTGGAACAAAGCTTGAGCTGCAGTGGGCACCTAAGGCTTGTGCTTGTCAAAGTAACCCTGTCCATTTTGGCAAGTACATTTTGTGAATGAAACCAGCTTAAGCCAGACAGTTAGAAAATTAAATTTGCCTTTTCAACACATTACAAAAAGGTTCAATAGCTGGAATAAAACAATTTACATTTCAAAATAAATTTAGCTCAGCAAGTTTATTTGGGTGAGTAAGTGACCTACATAAACCAAGGAAGTCCCGGATAAAATGCCTCACCGATCTTGGCTGAGACAGCAGTAAGGGCGTCGCAAATGGCCTAAGTGCTATTGGATCAAAGAGGAAAATCAGCATGTGCTATCCAATAACTCCTGTTGCAAGTTCTCATGAGTGCTCAAGTGAAGACAGGGTCACATTCACATTCTTCCATGGTCAAGAAACCTGCCAACTCTGACACAAGTGGTTGCTGAAAACATTTTGTTACCTCCAAATGGGAACGACTAGTTAGGATCTGTGCAGAGTACAGCCAAAGAGCTGAGGGGGAGACAGAATAAATGGGTTTGTTTACTCTAACAATTTGGAAGGTATTTAAGTTGTCTGAACAGAGACTAACTTCAGTAACATCAAATGAGAGATCACACAAAGAGTACACCCATCAGTTGCATTCCAACTAACCACAGAGCCAGAAGCCAGTCAAAAGTGCCAGCACCACAAGTTCACAAACCATGCAATGAAATTCAACCCAACTGCAAATAACCAATGAAACTAGGAGTAACTATATTCAGGAATTTGTGTTTATTTCTCTCAATTTAATGAAGGCAATGAAACAACTGCAGTTTCAAAGCTATACAAAAATAGTGCAACATGAGCAAATATAAACTTTTAAAATCTGATGTTGGAATAATAAAAAAGAAAAGCAAGTTGGAAATAAGAATTGATCGCAATCTTCCATTTTACAATTACTGGTAATGAATGCCATCACACAAGAGTATTCAAAAGGCTGAGGTAGTGCAGCACTAACAGCTAATGCCAACACAACAGAATAGCCAGCCTATATAATACTATTTAAGAATTAATCAGTAATTTCAAGGCTCTAAGATAATCCTTCGGGTACTGTTGATTACAACACCAGCTATGTGCTTTATGTGATCTGATCCATTCGATTTAATTACAACCTTGAAATCACTCCCGGGCATCCATTACTGATTTACGTTCCTAAATTCCATAAACCATTATCAACCTTGACTCATTGGATAGATAGAAAGACAGTGCAAATGCTACCAAGCTCAGAATGGTAATGGGCAATCAGGCAACTAGGGAGGGTCTGCGAACATTCCAATCCTTAAAAATAGTACAACGTATCACAAGTACAAGAGACAATTTGAAGTACTTGCAATTGTTTTCAGCCAAAACTGCCTCCTCCCAAGGTTGTCGACATCAAAAGTGCCAGCATTCTAGTCAATTTGCTTCTGCATGCTGTGAGGGAATCTGTGTTTTTAAATTTAATTTGTAGGACTTTGAGGCAGACCATTGCTAAAACAGAAACTGTATTGAAAAGGGAACAGAAAGGGAAACAGAACAGGTAAACATAGAAAGGAATCTGACCCTCCCAGTTTCTAAGGAATGCTATGACCAGGTTAACAGGGTGAATGGACTCCTCTCTTTGTCCCACTCCTGAGTTGGTTGTAGCAGTTTGAATTTAAAAAGGGAGCTGATATTGCATATATATATATATATTTATGTGTGTGTGTAAATACATATATGTGTGTGTAAATACATATATATGTAAATATGTATATATATGTAAATGTAAATAAATGTAAAATCGATGCAGAAATTTTTAAAAAGCTTAAAATGAACAAATATGTTCAACCACCTACTAATGCAAAAAAAATACATACAGAATCCCGCCCAAGCATGCACAAAAAAGTAAAATTGCAGTGTATCAGCTAATAAAAACGTGGCCAAGTAACAAGTCAGAAAAAAAATTATTCACAGAATAACCAGATGCTTGTTCACAGCTGCAGAGACCCAGTTCACAGTAGCTGCTGGTTCTTGGAGGTTTCTCACTGGAGACAGCAGTGTTGATTCAAAATTCTTTTATAAGAACTCTCGGTTTACAGCTATGGGCTTTCAAACCACAGACAGTTCAGCTTTGATGAGAGGGGTTGCGGAAGAATGAGAGATAGGGTAAGGCTGTTGCCCCTGGGGAAGTCGCTCTCCAACTATCCAAAAATCCAGTATCGTTTTTACACCCAAGAACGGGATCACATGACCTCTCTCTGAAAGCTCCATAGAACTTGTATCACTTTAAAAGCAGCTCGTGACCCTCACAAATGCAACACAGTAGCTGCTGTAAGTCAGTGGCCTTTGCTCAGGAAGAGTATTCTTTTCAAAAAAAAAGGTTCAATACATATGTATGTCCAGCTGATGACATTATAAAATTAATATTTTCTATAATACATCTTCATAACAGGAAACAAAAACAAACTAAGGTTTGGAAACCAAAACTTCTGGGCAAACTGACCCTGTTTAAAAGATATAAAAAGTCCAACCTGAGCAGTAGCAGTTGGTGAGTCCACTGGTGCAGTACAAGCAAGCTGATGGAGACCAGAACATTGAAGACGACCGAAGCTGGATCGAGAAGCTGAGAATAAGCAAAGATATAGTTGCTGCAGCAGTTTCTGTCACCATAGGCTTTTACAATTCATCTTACACATTTGTTGTGTATGGTCAGTGTGGGTTTTGGTTTCTTTTAAAATGCTGCCGCCCATCATATCTTGCAGTCTTGAGGAAGGGTTTAAATCTGAAATGTCAAGTGATTCGTGCTTTCTGGACAGGTGTTGGTTGACCTGTTGAATGTGCCGTGTTTCCCTTTTTGTTTCTTGTCCTCTAACTACCGACTCTATCCTCTCCCTGGCCACAGTCTGAGATTAAGTCAGTCTGATCGCAACCTCGATGTCACATTCGATGAACTTCTAACCTCATGTTGACGCAATCACCGAGAACCCCTATTTCCACCTTCATAACAATGCCCAACTTCACCAGTCTCAACTCGTCTGCTGCTGAAACCCTTATTCATGCATTCATTACTCTAGACTCAACTTTCATGGCCGGTCTCCCACATTCAACCCCTTTGTAAGCTTTTGAAGTCATTCAAAACTCTGCTGCCTGAGTCTTATCTGCTGCCTGGGCCGTAACTCACACCAGGTCCCATTCCCCTATCGCCCCTGTGCTCGCTGACCTACACTGGCTTCCTGTCAAGCAATATCGCAATTTTAAAATTCTCATCCTTCTTTCCAAAGTCCTCCATGGCCTCACCTCTCCCTATCCTTGTAATCTCCTCCAACCTCACAGCTCTCCGAGATAAGTATTAGTCTGAGCTCAGTTAGAACCACTCCCACCCCTAAGTCGCAAGGTTCTAGGTTCAAGTCCAACTCCAGTGCCTGAGCGCAAAAATCAAGGCTGACACTCAAGTGCAGTACCCATGAAATGCTGGACTCAGAGGTGCTGCCTACTGGATGAAGCATTAAGCCAAATCTGCCCGTTTGGAGGATGCAAAAGATCCAATTACACTATTTTGAAGGAGAGCAGGGGAGGTATTCCTGATGCAAAAGCAAAATACTGCAGATGCTGGAAATCAAAAACTAAAACAGCTTTCCACAATTTTCTGTATTCATTTCAGTTATCTGGGGCGTCCTGGACAATATTTAATCTCTCAAGTACGCTGCACATAAATTGGTCGCTGCGTTTTCTGCATTACTTCTGTGACATCGAAAACACTTGCTGTAAAGTGCTTTGAGATGTTCGGTAGTTGTGAAAGCTGCTACAAGTCTTTCTTTTATCTGCAGTCCTCTAATTCTGGCCTCTTGCAAATCCCCAATTTTAATCGCTGCACCATTAATAGCCGCACCTCAGTCCTAAGCTTCGAAATTCCCTCCTTACACCTCTCTGCCACTCTACCTCACTTTCCTTCTTTAAGACACTCCTCAAAACCTAGCTCTCTGACCAAGATTTTGGTCATCTGACCTAATATCTCTTCATTTAGCTCAGTGTCATGTTTGTTCTGTAATACTCACGTGAAGCGTCTCGGGGCGGTTTACTACTCTAAAGACACTAAATATAAATTAATTGTTTCTAACAAGAAAAAGACCGATTTTCAAAACTGAACGTGCACTTTCCTCTGAAGCCTTGCGAAATTAGTAGTGAGCCACCTTCTTGTCCTTGTGGCAACAGTGTTCTTGGATTTTGACTTGGCGACAATGACTTAGGTGTTTGAAATAAAAACAGAAAATGCCGGAAAAACTCAGCAGGTCTGGCAGCATCTGTGGAGAGGGAAACAGTTAACTTTTCGAGTCCACGTGACTCTTCTTCAGGGCTGAACAGAGGTAGAAACGTATGGGTTTTATACTGTTGAAGAGAGGGGTTGGAGCAGGTGGAGCAAACAAGGTCAGGAATAGGTGGGAGCTCAGGAGAGATTTGACAAAGATGTCATGGACATAAGACAAAGGGAGTGGTAATGATAGTGTTAAAGACTAAGACAGGTGTTAATAGTGGCATGAAGGTCAAATAGCAGAATGTGTTAATAGCAGAACTTTCTTTGAAAGCAAAACATAAGAACAAGTTACACACTGGCCCTATGGGCGGAGGGTGATGGGAAAAAAAGACCAAAATGGAGGAGAGAGTTCACAGTCTGAAATTGTTGAACACAACGTTAAGTCCAGAAGGCTGTGAAGTGCCTAATGAGGTGCTGTTCCTCCAGTTTGCATTGGGCTTCACTAGAACATTGCAGCAGGCCAAGGACAGAAATGTGGGCATGACAGCAAGATGGTGAATTGAAGTGGCAAGCGACAGGAAGGTCGCGGTCATGCTTGCAGACAGAGTGAAGGTGTTCAGCAAAGCAGTCACCCAATCTGCGTTTAGTCGTCCCAATGTAGAGGAGACGGTACTGTGAACAGCGAATGTAGTAGACTAAATTGAAGGAAGTGCAAGTGAATCGCTGCCTCACCTGCAAGGTGTGTTTGGGGCCTTGGATGGTGAGGCGGGAGGAGATAAAGGGGCAGGTGTTACACCTGCTGCGGTTGCATGGGAAGGTGCCATAGGAAAGGGACATGCATTTTGCTCTGATAATCAGAACTAAAGTTACAAGTGACAACAATTAGTTTGACTGAAAATGGCTTCCTTGTGATACCACTGGATTTTGTTTAGTCAATATTCGATTAAATCAGAGTATGAATGCAGCTAACACTTAAGACTTTGTCACTATCATTAATATACAACCATATTAAAGGTGCAAAAGAAAGAAAATAAGAATGGCATTGTTAAATATATTCTATTCACTTATACATGGTAAGATACGCATTGAAAAAATCCAATGGATGTTAAAAGTTCCACAACTTCTCAAATATCTGGAAGATTTTTGGTGCTCTGTTTGATAAACCTTACTCCGATTTAGGTTTCAAAGAAAGCAGATTAATCTGCATTCTTGTGGGATGGGAGAATGAATATATAATCATATTTATTCAGCAGAGATGTCAGCGTTAATATATTCAAATTGGTATTCTCGCCAAAGGTGAACTACGCACTTTTCTTTTTGCCTTTGTTCGGATCAGGTTGAAAACTAACTATTTTCAAAATCTCCACGTTAATTATAAAATTGGTGGAATACACACTTTTAGACCTTCACAAATGGTTAACTTTCCATTGTCAGTTAGTTTTCTATATTTTTACAAATTGCTCCTCTATGAAGTGCCTTGAGATATCTTTCTACATTCAAGGCACTGCACTTAATACAGCTTCTTATTGTAGTCATAAAAATAATGAATGATTAAACATCTAATGAGAGCTTATCATTTCAATTATGAAAAAGGCATCATAAATAAGAAAGCAGCAGAATGGAGAAAACATTAATCCATTCAGTTGTAGAGCAGTGTTCGAAAATTAACCATCAGTTAAAAGGAAACATTTTATTGCCCACAAACCAACATGCGATAGATGCACTGAGACAAATTCTCAGCAGTTCAGATGCTAGCATCAGTTCTCGGTCTTCTTCTGTGTTTGACCCATTACAATCTTTGGACAAGTAAGTGCCTTGGTGCAAGCAATAATCTATGCTTCAATAAACTGCATTGCAATATGCGGGAGTGCTTAGCTTTTTTTGTAAACTTAACCAACCATGCCACCATAATATTTTGTGTGGGGTGGAGAGAGACAGTTGGACACTATGCATATACCCTTGCCAACACTGCAGAGATTCTTCATTCTTCAGTCAACTGATGGACCGCTGCTCCTTAGGCATTCAAGTGTACTTTTAAAATGTGGCAAATTCACAGCAACATTATTTAACACTATTATTCCCAGAGACATTCTATAGAATCAGATTTCTTCTTAACTGAACACACAGAGGGCTCTGCAATAAACATCCTACAAACTCCTAACCTGCTGAAATAGAGAAAAGGGAAAAAGGGAAGAAGAAAAGCAATTCACTGAATGTGCAATTTATGCAGGCAATACTATTCCAAGGCTGGTTTTAATGGCCAAAGTCATTCACTGCTACTCACATACAAATACAAGATATAGAGAACATTATAATTTGTATCTTGATGTTGTTGAAAAACAACTCACCTCTCATTTTACCACTTATTGAACTAAAGAATATAAATAAAAACATAAGGCTGATTTATTGCCATCGCCACAAGAATGGCAGGAGGTGCCTTGTAAAAGGCAGCTGGAGCTTCTTATACAGATTTTCTTTTCTTAAGTCAAAACCTAGTTGCACAGGTACCTGGACGGCAGCAAAAACATATATTTATGCATGTCAAAATATAAATAATGTGAACCAGGAGTGATTTACCCACTCCAATGCTCTTCCTTCAATCTTATTCTTCTATTCAAGCAAGTCCCAGTTCACAATAACTATACTCTTAGTTCAACTGTTGTTACCCAGCCTGACGAGAGTCGCTTCTGGTCACACTTTCTTTTCTGAAGTGACAAAAAAAGTAAATTGTTCTCATGCAAAGTATTGCCCAGTCTTTTCTTCATTCATTTACAGAATGTGGGCATTGCTGGCAAGGTTAGAATTTATTGCCTTGAAAAATCAGTAGTGAGCCACCTTCTTGAAAGGCCACAGTCCTTGTGGCGACAGTGTGTTCCCGGAGAAAAGCAAAATACTCCAGATGCTGGAAATCTGAAACAAAAACAGAAAATGCTGGAAAAGCTCAGCAGGTCCGGCAGCATCTGTGGAGAGAGAAACAGAGTTAACGTCTCGAGTCTGTTTGACCCTTCTTCAGAGCTGAAGAGAAGTGGAAATGTGATGAAATTTATACTGTTTAAGGGGGGGTGGAACCGGTGAAGCTGGATAGAAGGCCAGAGATAGGTGGGGACAAAGGAGAGATTGACAAAGATGTCATGAATTAAAGGACAAAGGGAATGTTAATGGTGGTTATGACTAATAAAGGTGCTGATAATGGCGTAAAGGTAAGACTCGAAACGTTAACTCTGTTCATTTTCAACTCAGCATTTTCTGTTTTTGTTTCAGATTTCCAGCATCTGCAGTATTTTGCTTTTAACTTAGGTGTTTGGTTTAGTTAAGTTTCACGTCAATGGTGACCCTCCTCACCCCACCTCCCTTCCTTCCCAGGATGTTGATGGCTGGGGATTCAATGATAGAAATGCAGTTGATTATCAAGGAGAAATGGTTAGATTCTCTCTTGTTAGAGACAGCCATCGCCTGGCACTTGTGTGGCACAAATATTACTTGCCACATATCAGCCCAAGCCTGAATGTTACCTAGGTCTTGCTGCATGCGTGCACAAACTGCTTCGGTATTGGAGTTGTAGTAAATTGAATTGAACAGTGTGCAGTCTCAGTAGGTTAGGCGTTGGACACGTTCTTGAAGGACTCCTGCAGCAATGCCTTGGGGCTGAGATGATTGGCCTCCAACAACCACAATCATCTTCCTTGTGTAATGTAGTAAGCTAGCCAGTGGAGAGTTCTCTCTCCAATTCCCATCGACTTCAATTTTTCTTGAGCTCCTTGATGCCACATTTGGTTAAACGCTGCACTGATGTCAAAGGCAGTGAATCTCACCTCACTTCGGTTAGCGTGTAGGGGGGTGGATTCAACTTCATGGAAAATTATGAAAAAACTAAAAAGGAGAGCCCAGGAGAGGCTATTAAAGTCCCCAGAACACAAAATAGGACAGAGTGTTTGGAAAGGGCTAGGAATCTAACTTCAAGCACATCAGATAAAGGGACGACAAGGAGAAAGGGGACGGGGGATACAAGACTGAAGGTGTTATATCTGAATGCACGCAGTATACGAAATAAGGTAAATGAGCTTGTGATGCAGATTGAAATTGGCAGGTATGATGTGGAGGGCATCACGGAGACATGGCTGCAAGGGGATCAGGACTGGGAACTAAATATCCAAGGATATACATCCTATCGAAAAGATAGGCAGGTTGGCAGAGGGGGTGGGGTTGCTTTGTTAGTAAGAAATGAAATTAAATCGATAGCAAGAAATGACGTAGGGTCAGATGATGTAGAATCTGTGTGGGTAGAGTTGAGGAACCGCAAAGGTAAAAAAAAACATAATGGGAGTTATGTACAGGCCTCCGAACAATAGTCAGGATGTGGGGCACAAGATACACCAGGAGATAGAAAAGGCGTGTAAGAAAGGCAAGGTTATAGTGATCATGGGGATTTCAATATGCAGGTAGACTGGGAAAACCAGGTTGGTAGTGGATCCCAAGAGAAACAAGCAGGACCTCAAACGTAGTAATCTCTGGTGTCATGTGCAAGTGAGTACAGAAATAGGAGGATAAGGCAGGTGAATGCGTGGCTGGAAAGATAGTGCAAGAGGGAGGGATTTAGATTCCTGGGACACTGGGACTGGCTCTGGGGGAGATGGCACCTGTACAAGCCGGCCTGGTTGCACTTGAATAGAGCTGGGACTGAGTTCCTTGCGGGGCATTTTGCTAGAGCTGTTCGGCGGGGTGCTTTAAATTAACTCAGCAGGGGTGTAGGAACCAGGAGAAAATATTAGAGTAATACCAAGGTGCACAAAATACTGGGAAAGACAATTAGCACTAGGATAGAGAATAGGGAGTTAATAGGCAGAGTTGGAATAATGGAGGAAGTAATGAAGTCTAAATCAGGTTCTGCCATCATCCTAAACCTTATGATGCAATTATCACTGTCTCCTAAATGTTCTCCCATTGACACTTGATCTCCTTGGCCCACTTCATTTCAAAGAATGATGTGTTGTATGTATGTGAAAGCACAGAGTATAGTAAATAAGATTGGTGAGTTACAGGAGCAGATTGCCATGCGGAATTATGTTGTGGCAATAACAGAGACCTGGCTCAAGGAAGGGCAGGACTGAGTGTTAAATATTCTGGGTACAAGGTGTTCAGGAAAAATAGGGCAGGAGGCTGTATTGGTTAAGGAGAGCATTGCAGTGCTGGAGAAAGAGGATGTCCCAGAGGGTTCAAGGACAGGCTCAATTTGGCTAGAGCCAAGGGACAAAAAGGGCGCAATTACGTGCTCGTGTAGCCTATAGGCCACCAACTAGTGGAAAGGATATAGAGGAACAAATCTGCAGGGAAATTATAGCAACTATTATAGAATAGTTATAATAGGGGATTTTAATTATCCAAATATAGACTGGGGTAATGGTAGTGTAAAGGGCAGAGAGAGGAAAGAGTTCCTAGCGAATGTTCAGGAGAATTTTCTACAGCAATATGTGTCCAGTACAACAAGAAGGGAGGCACTGCTAGGCCTGATTCTTGGAAATGAAGTGGGCCAAGGAGATCAAGTGTCAATGGGAGAACATTTAGGAGACAGTGATAATTGTATCATAAGGTTTAGGATGACGGCAGAAAAGGACAATGGGCAATCCAGAGTAAGAATAATTAACTGGGAGACAGCAGACTTCAATGGGACAAGAACGGAGCTGGCCAGGTAGATTGGAACCAAAGGTTGGTGGGAAAAGCTGTAGCTGAACAATGGGCTACCTTCAAAGAGGCAATGGAAGATCAAAAGACAGCTGCAAGCCTCCAACTGGCTCCACAGTGAAAGGAACCTCATTTTGAATTCATAAGGTGAAAATGCTTTGCCTGGTGTTTGGTTAAGTCTATAAATTGCTGTTGCCTTAATGGAGATTAGTTTGGGAATTTAAAAGTTATGATAGTAGTAATTTGTAGCCATGTGTACATATATTTTAACCTGTGTAAATTAATAAAATGCTTCATTTAGTTTAATGTAAAACCTTGAACTAGTGGTCTGATTCCTGAGTTTAGAGTTGCATCTCAAACATAGCACTTAAAATTATTGATTGACAGTTGTTTAAAGTTTCCCTCTGAGATTTTTAAATAGCTCCGCTTTACCAACTGCATCGGTCATAACAATTGTTCGGGCACGGTAAAGGTATACTCCCTCAAAAGGGAAAGGTGGGCAAACAAATCCAGAGTTCTCTGGATGAAAAAGGAGATAGAAATTAAGATAAAGAAAAAAAAGTGTGCTTATGACAGATGTAAAGTAGGAAATACAATTGCGAACCAAGCTGAGTATAGACGGTTGAGGAGAGGTGAAGAAGCAAATAAGAGAAGCGAAGAGGGATTGTGAGAAAAGACTACCAGCCCTAAAGGGGAATCCCAAAGGCTTTGTAGGCACATAAATAGTCAAAGGGTGATAAAAGGAGATAAAAGGAGTAGGACCGATTAGGGACATAGAGGCAGGGGGCATGGAGGCAGGCCATGGTGACAGAGGAGGCAATCCTGTCACTAGAAGGGTTCAAAATTAATAAGGGGTGGGGGGGGATAAACTGTCGGTGCTTAAAGTTGACAAGGCACCAGGACCAGATGAGAAGCATCCAAGGATATTGAAGGAAGCGAGATTGGAAATTGCAGGGGCACTGGCCATAACCTTTCAGTCTTCCCTAGATTCAGGGGAGGTGCCAGAGGACTGAAAAATTGCAAACATTACACCCTTGTCCAAAATAGATTGTAAGGATAAGCCCAGCAATTACAGACCAGCCAGTTTAACGTTGGTAGTGGGGAAGCTTCGAGAAACAATTATTCGGGATAGAATTAGGAGTCATATATGAAAAAATGTGGGTTGATTAGGAAGAGCCAGCATGGATTTCTTAAGGGAAAATTGTGTTTAACTAACTTGGAATGTTTTGAAGGAGAGGTGGCAGAGAGGGTTGATGAGGGTAATGCTGTTGATCTGGTGTACATAGACTTCCAAAAGGCACTTGATTCAGTGCCACACAACAGACTTGAGAGCAAAGTTGTAGCTCATGAATTAAAAGGGACAGTAGCAACATGGATACATAATTGGCTGAGTAATAGGAAACAGCGAGTAATGGTCAATGTATATTTTTCAGGCTGGAGGAAGGTTTGTAGTGGAGTTCCCCAGGGGTCGGTATTGGGACCCTTACTTTTTCTGATATATATTAATGATCTAGATCTTGGTGTGCCGGGGACAATTTCAAAGTTTGCAGATGATACAAAACTTGGACACACTGTAAACTGTGTAGAACTTCAAAAGGACATAGACAAGTTGGTGGAATGGGCAGATAGGTACCAGATGAGGTTCAATGCAGAGAAGTGTGAGGTGATTCATTTTGGTAGGAAGAACATGGAGACACAATATAAAATAAGGGGTTCAACTCTAAAGGGTGTGAAGTGCAGAGGGACCTGGGTGTATATGTGCATTAGTCATTAAAGGTGGCAGGGCAGCTGGTGACAGCAGTTAACAAAACATACAGTATCCATGGCTTAATTAATAGGGGGCATAGAGTACAAGAGCAAGGAGGTTATGCTTAACTTCTATAGGACACTATTAAGACCTCAGCTGGAGTACTGTGTACAGTTTTGGGTGCCATACTTTAGGAAGGATATGAACACATTGGAGAGAGTGCAGAAGAGGTTTACAATACAGTTCCCGGGATGAGAAACTTCAGTTACGAAGATAGATTGGAGAAGTTGGGACAGTTCTTTTTGGAGAGGAGAAGGCTAAGAGGAGATTTTATAGAGGTGTTAAAAATCATGAGGGGACTAGACAGAGTAGATCGGGAGAAAATATTCCTGCTGGTAAAAGGACTGAGAATGGGAGGACAAAGATTTAAAAAATGATTTGCAAAAGAAGCAAATGCGATGTAACAAAAAAACTTTTTCACATAGCGAGTGGTTGGGGTCTGGAATGTACTGCCTGGAAGTATATTGGAGGAAGGTTCAGTCGAAGCATTGAAGAGGGCATTAGATGATCATTTAAATAGAAACAATACGCAGAATTACAGGGAGAAGACAGGAGAATGACACTGGGTCATAATGCTCATTCGGAGAGCTAGTGTGGACACGATGGGCCAAATGGCCTCCTCTGCACAGTAACAATTCTGTAATTCTGTGAAAGCACCACAGCTGATCGAGAGTGGGATCCTTATGATGATGCCACAGCCAAGTGACCCATGAGTTCGGTTAACTCTTTGCATTGGATGCTGAAGACAATGAATTTGACAGGTTTTAAAACACTTTCATTGTGGTTGGAAGTAGATTTGTATAATTAGTTTATTCAATAAATCATGCCACATTAATTTAATATGAATTACCGGTTTTGTGTTTTGTTCTCATATTTCAAAATGGCGACCACCCACTCTGGCAGTTCATCTGCTATACTCAGTATATAAGTCAACCACCATTTTTGGAATGATTTTTGGAGTCTTCTTAGATTGACTTCTGCGCCAACATCTAATGTACAAGTACAATAACCTTACTACGATGCTGCTGTACCCCAATAACCCTGTTCAGCTTGACATACCGATGGTGAGAGACTTTCAGCTGAACTGGCGCAGTGGTAGCATTTTTGCTTCAGACTCAGGTGGTTCCGGGTTCATGCTTCACTCCAGAGAGGTGAGCACAGAAACCTAAACCAGCACTGCAATGCAGCACTGAAGGAGTGCTGCTCTGTCAGAGGTGCTGGCTTTCAGAACAGATGTTAAACCAGGCTTATCCAATGTACGGCCCACCGGCCGCCGTGAAGCCTCTCTAAGCAGCCCCCGGGGCTAATTTTCAAAACGTCAATCAAACAGTTAAGTTCGAATGGAAGATTCGGTATGGATCTGTTCTTCCAATCACAAGCTGTTTCTCTCCCGTGATGTTCTTCCAATCACAAGCTGTTTCTCTCCCGTGATGTTCTTCCAATCGCAAGCTGTTTCTCTCCCGTGATGTTCTTCCAATCGCAAGCTGTTTCTCTCCCGTGATGTTCTTCCAATCACAAGCTGTTTCTCTCCCGTGATGTTCTTCCAATCACAAGCTGTTTCTCTCCCGTGATGTTCTTCCAATCACAAGCTGTTTCTCTCCCGTGATGTTCTTCCAATCACAAGCTGTTTCTCTCCCGTGATGTTCTTCCAATCGCAAGCTGTTTCTCTCCCGTGATGTTCTTCCAATCGCAAGCTGTTTCTCTCCCGTGATGTTCTTCCTATCGCAAGCTGTTTCTCTCCCGTGATGTTCTTCCAATCGCAAGCTGTTTCTCTCCCGTGATGTTCTTCCAATCACAAGCTGTTTCTCTCCCGCGATGTTCTTCCAATCGCAAGCTGTTTCTCTCCCGCGATGTTCTTCCAATCGCCAGCTGTTTCTCTCCCGTGATGTTCTTCCAATCGCAAGCTGTTTCTCTCCCGTGGTGTTCTTCCAATCGCAAGCTGTTTCTCTCCCGTGGGCCTAACAGCAGCAAATGTGGGAAAGAAACAATTAGTGACTGGAGGATCAGAAAAACTCCAGAGCCGGTGAGTTCGGAGCCCGGCCACTGTGGCCGCTGGATCAGGGCCCAGGCAGCCGGAAACGGAACACGAGGCAGCAGGAGCAGTGCCCAATGGCATCTGAGAAAGTGAGCTTGGGGTGGGGGAGAGGAGGAGGAGGAGGGCAGGCATGCGCACGAGGTGGTCAGCGAGAGTACGTGGGTGGAGGGGCAGAGACAAAGTGAGAGTGAGTGAGGAGGGAAAGCCTGCATTCAATCATGGCCCTATTTGCACTCTCAGGTGTACATGAACGATCCAGTGGCATTATTCTGAAAAAAGGAACATTTTCCTCAATATTTACTCCTCAGCCGACACTTATTAAAAAAGATTACCTGGTCATTTGGTGATTTGTTATATGCAAAATGGTTGCTGCGTCTACATTACAGCAATGGTGACTCCTCCAACTGTACTTAATCAGCCAGCTTGTGTTTTGGGACATTGAGATCATGGAATTTTATCGCACTTCTCAAGTCCAGTTGAGAGGTATATTTCCCCTAATTCGTCTGCTCAGATATGTACAAAATAACTTCATTTTGAAATGCATTATATCAGAAGGGAGGGATCTACAATATGCAAACCATTTGCATAACCTGTTAATTTAGCACTGATGTTCAAAAGTAGATAAGGAAGCCCAACTCTGAATTCCCTTCCTCTCTACTTCTGCCCTTCTTTGAGATCATCAGTAAAATTTACCTCTTTGACCAAGCTTTTGATCAAGTCCTAATGTCAATAATACTCCTGCAAAAGGCCTCGGCATGTACAACATCTTCCATTTAATAAAAATAAGTCCAAGCTGTTGTTGCTGAGGGAAACAAGCCTCTGGCATGATCCAGATAAGCAAACCATAGGAAGGAACTGATTCTGTAATCTCATTGTGTCTCTGTTGAAGTTCAGATGTGCAACACCGTGCCTAAAATTCAGTTTTATGTCTATTGAACACTGACATCAATTGTTTTACCAGGCAGCAATTGACAGAACTTAGCTGTCCTGAGGCATGGTTCATTTGCCATAGGCAATGGAATAATGGTTAACTTACAGCTGTCCTCAAATCCTGTACGTACATCTATAGTCAGCTACTTTCCCCTCCCACACACTTCTTTGTTCTGCTGTGACACAGGCTGGAAATAAGTGAAAGGGGAAGGGGTGAGAGATATATTAATCCTATCCCAACATACTTATAAGAAAGTATATATATATATATATATACACACACACACGCACATATATATATGTTTTCTTAATGAGGGTAGGATAAAGATATATATTATATACAATGCCATAAGCAAGCCCAGGCATTCTATTCCTTGACTGAATACCTGTTAAGGCTCAAAGACTGTACGCCTAAACTACAATTACTTCAGGTAAATACCGATTTGCTAAATATGGTAATTATGTGGTGAAACTTGATTTGACAGCTCTACAAACATCCACAATTAAATCTGCCTATCAACTCCAATTAGAGTTCTCTGTCTCCGTATACAACAAAACTGTAACAGGCAACTAAACCATCAATTACACAACAAAGACTATACAGTGGTCAGTTTAGCAGCATCTTTATAAAGTTTGTTGATGCAGTTTTTGAAGGACATTTAAAACAACATTGTTTGAGGTGCCAGTCAGCGAAGAGCTAAATGAA
The DNA here is from genome assembly GCF_964194155.1 of Cetorhinus maximus. Taxonomy (NCBI): domain Eukaryota; kingdom Metazoa; phylum Chordata; class Chondrichthyes; order Lamniformes; family Cetorhinidae; genus Cetorhinus; species Cetorhinus maximus. The sequence goes on from NW_027596354.1 coordinate 62,368, forward strand.
ATTAACTTCAGCTGTGTTTTGGTACAAATTATGAACAATTTACCAAACTACTAAGAAAATATCAGAACTCTTTTCATATGGTTTTCAAAAAGTTCACCAGCTTCCTTTGGGTTTTTTTTGCTAATTGTAACCATATTAGCCAAAGCAAATAGCCTCTTAAATCAGGATACTGTGCTTCAGGCCAGTTTTATGCTACCTCAGGTTGAAGGCCACACAGGTCTCGTTGTAAAAATATTAAACTTTTCCTTGAAATTAACCTGCTCCTTGGCTCAACACATTTTTACATGGAATATAGCATTACATGTCTCATACATCTCACTATGCTTCAGTTATAATTCAATGAAGTAACACTACATACAGGACAATACTACAATGCTTTTACACAAAATAGTACGAAGCATATTTTGTTTTAAAACTTCTTATCCTATTGTCTCCTAACTACCTACAGTTAAATATCACTGCACAAAATACTTGTTGGATAGAAATATTTTACGATTGAAAAATTTTAAGTGTATTCGATCAAGACCTTTAGCTAAAAACTAGAGTAGCCCTAGGCAAACTATAATAAAAAGACATTAAATTCATAGAACACCTTTCATTACCTCAATACCTCCTAAAGTGCTTTACAGCTATTGAAGTAAGTTTACTGTGCAGTGAATTTGTGTTTCCAACATTACCACAAACTCCCAAAAAAACAGCCATGTGATACTGACCGGATAATGTTTTTTTGTGATATTAATAGAGGGATAAATATTTGTCAGGGCACTGGAGACAACTTCCCTGTTCTTCTTCAAAATAGTGCCATGGGATCTTTTACATCCACCCGAAGAGATAGACAGGGCCTCATGTGCCATTTGAAAGATTGCACCCCCAATTGTACAGCATTCCCTCAGCACTGCACTGGGAGTGTCAGCCTGGATTCCTATCCTATAAAAATCTATCAGCATCAAACAAATCTAATTAGGCAGTTTCCAAGAGAATTTTTACTATTATTTAAAATCATATTGCTTTGTGTCATTTACTGTACAGGGAATCTGGTCACAGAAGGAAAACCCAGCATTTCCTGAGTAAACCCGTGAACAGGAATTACAATCATATCTCCCAGGTGGAGTATTACATTTCACAGTGGATTGTTTATCAATATTTATCCCTCAATCAATATCACAAAAAAAGAGATTATCTGGTTACTACCACATTGCTGTTTTGTCAAAGCTTGCAGTGTAAAACCTGGCGGTCAAACTTATATTACAACAGCGACTGCATTCAACAAACACTTCATTGATCGAAAGGAGCTTTGAGATGTCCTGAGATCATGAAAGGTGCTGCAGAAATGCAGCCTACCTTTCTGTGCTCCACAGTGGGATTTTAAAGGATGTTAACATGGAACAAAAAGAAAATAACTGCTTTAAACATCATAATTAGAATTGTGGCTATTTCTTAGTATCTTGAGCCACAGAACTGCATTCATATGATCACCATTTTATATAACTTTTATACAATTCTGGCAGCTCTCCTCAGCAAAACCACAGCTGAAGTCAAGCTTATTATGTACTTTTTAAGTTTGCGGCTAATGTTTGATGAGAAGACAGAAGTGTCATAACAGCTGGTGGCAGTATTAAGAAAACAGAAGTACAAATTTCTCAAGATAATAATGGTGTCATTTTGGATTATAGAGCTTTTTCATTTTACAAAGAAGTTTCCTTTTTCCAGAATGCATAAAGCACAATTGCACGCTCTAGAAACATGAAAGACTTTATAACAATGTCAAGTAATGCTATCAAGCTCAGAACTGAGGGAGTACTGCAATGTCAGTGGTGCCATCTTTTGGATGACATGTCCCTGTCAGTCAATTTAAGTCAACATAAAAGATCCCAGGGTAATAATTTGTAGAGGAGGCAGTTCTCTCAATACCCAGAACAATACTGATACCTCTACTAATATACAAAAACAAATTGGTCATTTACCTCATTTGTCAATTGTGGGCCCTTGCTGTGCCAAGACTGGTTCCATTATTTGCTTACATAGCAACAGTAACTGCACTGCATAAGTATTTAAGTTTAAAAAGTAAGCGCTTTAGCATCATGAGGATATGAAAGGCATAGCAAGTGCTTTTTCATGTATTTTTCATTTTCATGTGTTGTAGTATAACTTAATATCCCCACTTAATAGTGTAATTTTCAGCAAATCATTTAACAACTTGCATTTGCATAGACCTTTAATGTAGAAAATACCTTGGAGGTTTTTCAGATGCAAGGAAAACAGAGATTGGTCAGCTCTGTTGACAAATGCATGGCAAAGGGAATGGGGAAATACATAAAAAGGTACAAATTTTAGGAAAGTTCATAAGTGTGGTAAGACAATATTGGGCTAGGGAATATTCTAGAAATAGGATGATGTGGGACACAGAGGGATTTAAAGGGTGAGGAATCAAAATTTAATGGCTAATGTGCCAGTTAACAGAGAGCCAATATAGATCAACAAGGGAAGGAGTAATCCAAAAGCAAGACTTGCTTTGGGAGAAGACATCCACATATTGAATTATACATCAAACTCATATCCAGACGTAGCAGATTTTCTATCTAAAATATAGCTATATTCTTAAAATGATTTGTAATTCAAGCCAGGTTTTTATTTATTGAAACTGTTGAGAAAGTGCTCCATAGGCAGCAGCAATTAACAGCAGTGATCCATGCAACAGATAACGGACTCAAAGATGGGATATGGTCAGTGGCAAAATTCAATTAACAATCTAATAAACTTTTCTACATGGGTCTTCAGTTAGCTGAGGAATGAGTGATCTGGAAATCTATAAAATATGTGAAATACAAATTGTATGGAGAACTGCAGTTTGACTTCTTATCCTAATTTTTATTTTGACTCTTGCACAGAAGTAGTGCAGCACTTGAGCACGATACCTAAGACCTACTAAGGTTTTCTTCTGTGGTGTGCGGCTGCTAAAAAAGTTACAGAAATCCAATGTTCAAGGAGTGGAAATTAGAATAACCCATCTCTGCATATAATATTCAGAAACAAAGACAAAAGGCTTCTTCAAGCCATTTCTTCTCAATGAAATTTGAGGTTGTTGTTGAATTTGTTGGTGTTTTTCAATTTTGAGGTTGTTGTAGAATTGTTGGTGACTATAAATATTGAAGTTGTTGAATATGTTGATGATTTTCAATGTTGAGGTTGTTGTAGAATTGTTGGTGACTTTCAATATTGAAGTTGTTGAATATGTTGATGATTTTCAACGTTGAGGTTGTTGTACAATTGTTGGTGACTTTAAATATTGAAGTTGTAGAATATGTTGATGATTTTCAATATTGAGGTTGATGTTGAATATGTTGGTGTTTTTCAATGTTGAGGTTGTTGAATTTGTTGGTATTTTTCAATATTGAGGTTGTTGTTGAATTTGTTGTTGATTTTCAATGTTGAGTTTGATTTTGAATATTTGTTGGTGTTATCGATGTTATTTTTTGAAGTTTTTGTATTTTTCAATGTTGAGGTTGTTGTTTAATTTGTTGTTGTTATCAATGTTTTTTTTGAACTTTTTCTCTTCTTTTAGAAGTTGAGGTTGTCGTTGAATTTGTTGGTATTTTTCAATGTTGCGGTTGTTGTTGAATTTGTTGGTGATTTTCAATATTGAAGTTGCTGAATTTGTTGGTGATTTTAAATGTTGAGGTTGTTGTTGAGTTTGTTGGTGTCTTTCAATATTGAGGTTGTTGTTGAATTTGTTGGTGTTTTTCAATGTTGAGGTTGTTGTTGAATTTGTTGGTGATTTTCAATATTGTGGTTCATGTTGAATTTTTGGTGTTTTTCAATGTTGAAGTTGTTGTTGAATTTATTGGTGTTTTTAAATGTTGAGGTTGTTGTTGAATTGTTGGTGATTTTCAATATTGAAGTTGTTGAAGTTGTTGGTGATTTTAAATGTTGATGTTGTTGTTGAATTTGTTGGTGTCTTTCAATATTGAGGTTGTTGTTGAATATGTTGGTGCTTTTCAATGTTGAGGTTGTTGAATTTGTTGGTGCTTTTCAATATTGAGGTTGTTGTTGAATTTGTTGGTGCTTTTCAATATTGAGGTTGTTGTTGAATTTGTTGGTGTTATCAATGTTTTTTTTGAACTTTTTATCTTCTTTTAAAAGTTGAGGTTGTTGTTGAATTTGTTGTTGATTTTCAGTATTGAGGTTGTTGTTGAATTTGTTGGTGTTATCAATGTTTTTTTTGAACTTTCTCTCTTTTAAAAGTTGAGGTTGTTGTTGAATTTGTTGGTGTTATTCAATTTGAGGTTGTTGTTGAATTTGTTGGTTTTTTTCATTGTTGAGATTGTTGTTGAATTTGTTGGTTTGATCAATGTTTTTTGCTGAACTTGTTTGTATTTTTAAAAGTTAAGGTTGTTGTTGAAAATGTTGGTGTTTTTCAATGTTGAGGTTGTTGTTGAATTTGATGGTGATTTTCAATATTGAGGTTGTTGAATTTGTTGGTTTTATCAATGTTCTTTTTTGAACTTTTTTGTACTTTTAAAAGTTGAGGTTGTTGTTGAATTTGTTGGTGTTTTTCAATGTTGCGGTTGTTGTTGAATGTGTTGCTGATTTTCAATATTGAGGTAGTTGATGAATTTGTTGGTCTTTTTCAATATTGAGTTTGTTGTTGAATTTGCTGGTATTATCAATGTTATTTTTGAACTTTTTTGTATTTTTCAATGTTGAGGATGTTGTTGAATTTCTTGGTGTTTGCCATTGTTGAGGTTGTTGTTGAATTTGTTGGTGTCTTTCAATATTGAGGTTGTTGTTGAATTTGTTGGTGACCTACAATATTGAGATTGTTGTTCAATTTGTTGGCATTTTTCAATATTGATGTTGTTGTTGAATTTGTTGGTGTCTTTCAATATTGAGGTTGCTGTTGAATATGTTGGTGTTTTTCAATTGTTGAGGTTGTTGAATTTGTTGGTGTTAACAATGTTTTTTGTTGAACTTGTTTGTATTTTTAAAAATTAAGGTTGTTGTTGAATTTGTTGGTGTTTTTCAATATTGAGGTTGTTGATGAATTTGTTGGTCTTTTTCAATGTTGAGGTTGTTGTTGAATTTGTTGGTGATATCAATGTTATTTTTTGAACTTCTTTGTATTTTTCAATGTTGAGGATGTTGTTGAATTTGTTGGTGTTTGTCATTGTTGAGGTTGTTGTTGAATTTGTTGGTGTCTTTCAATATTGAGGTTGTTGTTGAATTTGTTGGTGTTTTTCAATGTTGAGGTTGTTGTTGAATTTGTTGGTGACTTACAATATTGAGATTGTTGTTGAATTTGTTGGCGTTTTTCAATATTGATGTTGTTGTTGAATTTGTTGGTGTCTTTCAATATTGAGGTTGTTGTTGAATTTGTTGGTGTTTTTCAATTGTTGAGGTTGTTGAATTTGTTGGTGTTTTTCAATATTGAGGTTGTTGTTGAACTTGTTGGTGTTAACAATGTTTTTTGTTGAACTTGTTTGTATTTTTAAAAGTTAAGGTTGTTGTTGAATTTGTTGGTGATTTTCAATATTGAGGTTGTTGTTGAATATGTTGGTTTTATCAATGATCTTTTTTGAAATTTTTTGTACTTTTAAAGGTTGAGGTTATTGTTGAATTATTTGTTGTTTTTCATTGTTGAGGTTGTTGAAGTTGTTGGTGTTTTTCAATGTCGATGTTGTTGTTGAATTTGTTGCTGATTTACAAGATTGAGGTTGTTGATGAATTTGTTTATGTTTTTCAATGTTGAGGTTGTTGTTGAATCTGTTGGTGATATTCAATAATGAGATTGTTGCTGAATTTGTTGGTGTTATCAATGTTATTTTTTGAACATTTTTGTATTTTTCAATGTTGAGGTTGTTGTTGAATTTGTTGGTGATTTTCAATATTGAGGTTGTTGTTGAATTTGGGGCTGTTATCAATGTTAATTTTTGAACTTTTTTTTATTTTAGAAAGTTGAGCGTGTTGTTCAATTTGTTGGTTTTTTTCAATGTTGAGTTTGTTGTTGAATTTGTTGGTGTTTTTCAATGTTGAGGTTGTTGTTGAATTTGTTGTTGATTTTCAATATTGAAGTTGTTGAATTTGTTGGTGATTTTCAATGTTGAGGTTGTTGTTGAATTTGTTGGTGTCTTTCAATATTGAGGTTGTTGTTGAATTTGTTGGTGTTTTTCAATGTTGACGTTGTTGTTGAATTTGTTTGCAAATTTCAATATACAGGTTGTTGTTGAATATGTTGGTTTTATCCATGATCTTTTTTGAACTTTTTTGTAGTTTTAAATGTTGAGGTTGTTGTTGAATTTGTTGTTGATTTTCAATATTGAGTTTGTTGTTGAATTTGTTGGTGTTATCAATGGTATTTTTTGAACTTTATTGTCGTTTTCAATGTTTAGGTTGTTGTTGAATTTGTTGGTGTTATCAATGTTATCTTTTGAACTTTTTTCTATTTTTCAATTTTGAGGTTGTTGTTGAATTTGTTGGTATTTTTCAATGTTGCGGTTGTTGAATTTTTGGGCGTTTTTCATTGTTGAGGTTGTTGAAGCTGTTGCTGTTTTCCATTGTTGAGATTGTTGTAGAATTTGTTGGTGTTATCAATGGTATTTTTTGAACTTTATTGTCGTTTTCAATGTTGAGGTTGTTGTTGAATTTGTTGGTGATTTTCAATATTGAGGTTGTTGTTGAATTTGATGGTGTTATCAATGTTATTTTTTGAACTTTTTCTATTTTTCAATTTTGAGGTTGTTGATGAATTTGTTGGTGTTTTTCAATGTTGAGGTTGTTGTTGAAATTGTTGGTGATATTCAATAATGAGATTGTTGTTGAATTTGTTGGTGTTATGAACGTTATTTTTTGAACTTTTTTGTATTTTTAAATGTTCAGGTTGTTGTTCAATTTGTTGGTATTTTTCAATGTTGAGGTTGTTGTTGAATTTGTTGGTGTTTTGGATTGTTGTGGTTGTTGTTGAATTTGTTGCTGTTTTTCAATGTTGAGTTTGTGGTTGAATTTGTTGCAGTTATCAATGTTCATTTTTGAACTTTGAAAGTTGAGCTTGTTGTTGAATTTGCTGGTTTTTATCAATGTTGAGGTTGTTGTTGAATTTGTTGGTGTTATTCAATGTTGAGGTTGATGTTGAATTTGTTCGTGATTTTCAATATTGAAGTTGTTGAATTTGTTGGTGATTTTCAATGTTTAGGTTGTTGTTGGATTTGATGGTGTTTTTCAAAGTTGAGCTTGTTGTTGAATTTGTTGCTGACTTTCAAAATTGAGGTTGCTGTTGAATTCGTTGGTGCTTTTCAATGTTGAGGTTGTTGTTGAATATGTTGGTGTTTTTCAATGTTGAGGTTGTTGTTGAATTTGTTAGTGTTATCAATGTTTTTTATGAACTTATTCCCTTCTTTTAAAAGTTGAGGTTGTTGTTGAATTTGTTGGTGTTTTTCAATGTTGAAGTTGTTGTTGAATTTGTTTGTGACTGTCAATATACAGGTTGATGTTGAATTTGTTGGTTTTATCAATGATCTTTTTTGAACTTTTTTGTAGTTTTAAATGTTGAGGTTGTTGAATTTGTTGGTGTTATTCATTCTTTACGTTGTTGTTGAATTTTTTGGTGATTTTCAATATTGAGGTTGTTGTTGAATTTGTTGGCGTTTTTCAATGTTGGGGTTGTTGTTGAATTTGTTGGTGTTATCAATGTTTTTTTTGATCATTCTCTCTTCTTTTAAAAGTTGAGGTTGTTGTTGAATTTGTTGTTGTTTTTCAATGTTGAGGTTGATGTTGAATTTGTTGGTGTTTTTAAATGTTGAGGTTGATGTTGAATTTGTTAGTGATTTTCAATATTGAGGTTGTTGTTGAATTTGTTGGCGTTTATCAATGTTGAGATTGTTGTTGAAGTTGTTGCAGGTTTTCAATGTTGAGGTCGTTGTTGAACTTGTTGGTGTCTTTCAATATTGAGGTTGTTGTTGAATTTGTTGGTGTTTTTCAATGTTGAGGTTGTTGTTGAATTTGTTGGTATTATCAATGTTATTTTTTGAACTTTTTTGTATTTTTCAATGTTGAGGCTGTTGTTGAATTTATTGGTGTTTTTCAATGTTGAGGTTGTTGAATTTGTTGGTGTTTTTCAATGTTGATGTTGTTGTTGAATTTGTTGGTGTTATCAATGTTGTTTTTTGAACGTTTTTGTATTTTTAATGTTGAGGATGTTGATGTATTTGTTAGCGTTTTTCAATGTTGAGGTTGTTGTTGAATTTCTTTGTGTTATCAATGTTTTTATTTAACTTTTTCTCTTCTTTTAAAAGTTGATGTTGTTGTTGAATTTGTTGCTGTTTTTCAATATTCAGCTTATTGTTGAAATTGTAAGTTTTTTTCAATGTTGAGAATGTTGATGAATTTGTTGGTGTTTGTCAATGTTGTGATTGTTGTTGAATTTGTTGATGATTTTCAATGTTGAGGTTGTTGTTAAACTTGTTGTTGTCTTTCAATATTGAGCTTGCTGTTGAATTTGATGGCGTTTTTAAATGTTGAAGTTGTTGTTGAATTTGTTTGTGACTGTCAATATGCAGGTTGTTGTTGAATTTGTTGGTTTTATCAATGATATTTTTGGAATTTTTTGTAGTTTTAAATGCTGAGGTTGTGGTTGAAATTGTTGGTGTTTTTCAATGTTGAGGTCGTTGAATTTGTTGGTGTTATTCATTCTTTAGGTTGTTGTTGAATTTTTTGGTGATTTTCAATATTGAGGTTGTTGTTGAATTTGTTGGCGTTTTTCAATGTTCAGGTTGTTGTTGAATTATTTGGTGTTTTTCAATGTTGCGGTTGTTGTTGAATTTGTTGGTGTTATCAATGTTTTTTTTGAACTTTTTTTTCTTTTAAAAGTTGAGGTTGACGTTGAATTTGTTGGTGTTTTTCAATGTTTAGCTTATTGTTGAAATTGTAAGTTTTTTTCAATGTTGAGGTTGTTGTTGAATTTGTTGGTGTTTTTAAATGTTGAGGTTGATGTTGAATTTGTTGGCGTTTATCAATGTTGAGATTGTTGTTGAATTTGTTGCTGATTTTCAATGTTGAGGTCGTTGTTGAACTTGTTGGTGTCTTTCAATATTGAGGTTGTTGTTGAATTTTTTGGTGATTTTCAATATTGTGGTTTTAGTTGAATTTGTTGGTATTATCAATGTTATTTTTTGAACATTTTTGTATTTTTCAATGTTGAGGTTGTTGTTGAATTTGTTGGTGTTTATCAATGTTGCAATTGTTGTTGAATTTGTTCATGATTTTCAATGTTGAGGTCGTTGTTAAACTTGTTGGTGTCTTTCAATGTTGAGATTGTTGTTGAATTTGTTGCTGATTTTCAATGTTGATGTCGCTGTTTTGAACTTATTGGTGTCTTTCAATGTGGAGGTTGTTGAATTTGTTCGTATTTTTCAATGATGAGGTTGTTGTTGAATTTGTTGGTGATTTTCCATGTTGAGGTTGTTGTTGAATTTGTCGCTGTTTATCAATGTTGAGGTTGTTGTTGAAATTGTTGCTGTTTTTCATTATTGAGGTTGTTGTTGAATTTGTTGGTGATTTTCAATGTTGAATTTGTCGGTGATTTTCAATGTTGACGTTGTTGTTCAATTTGTTGATGATTTTCAACATTGAGTTTGTTGTTGAATTTGTTGGTGTTATCAATGTTATTTTTTGAACTTTTTTGTATTTTTCAATGTTGAGATTGTTCTTGAATTTGTTGCTGTTTTTCAATGTTGAGGTTGTTGTTGAATTTGTTGGTGATTTTCAATATTGAGGTTGTTGTTGAATTTGTTGGTTTTTTTCAATTTTGAGGTTGTTGTTGAATGTGATTGTGTTTTTCATTGTTGAGGTTTTTGTTGAATTTGTTGGTGTTATCAATGTTATTTCTTGAACTTTTTTGTAGTTTTCAATGTTGAGGTTGTTGTTGAATTTGTTCGCGTTTTTCAATGTTGAGGCTGTTGTTGAATTTGTTGGTGATTATCAATATTGAGGTTGTTGTTGAATTTTTTGGTTTTATCAATGTTCTTTTTTAAAGTTTTTCTCTTGTTTAAAAAGTTGAGGTTGCTGTTGAAATTGTTGGTGTTTTTCATTGTTGAGGATGTTGTTGATTTGTTGGTGTTATCAATGTTTTTTGTTGAACTTGTTTGTATTCTTAAAAGTTAAGGTTTTTCTTGAATTTGTTGGTGTATTTCAATGTTGAGGTTGTTCAATTTGTGGCCGATTTTAAATATTGAGGTTGTTGTTGAATTTGTTGGAGTTATCAATGTTCTTTTTTGAACTTTTTTGTACATTTACATGTTGAGTTTGTTGTTGAATTTGTTGCTGATTTTCAATATTGAGGTTGTTGATGAATTTGTTGGTGTTTTTCAATATTGAGGTTGTTGGTGAATTTGTTTGTGTTTTTCAATGATGAGGTTGTTGTTGAAATTGTTGGTGTTTTTCAATGTTGAGGTTGTTGTTGAATTTGTTCGTGTTATCAATGTTTCTTGTTGAACTTGTTTGTATTTTGAAAAGTTAAGGATTTTGTTGAAATTGTTGGTGTTTTTCACTGTTGTGGTTGTTCAATTTGTTTGTGATCATCAATATTGAGTTTGTTGTTGAATTTGTTGGTTTTATCAATGTTTTTTTTGAACTTTTTTGTATTTTTGAAAGTTGAGCTTGTTGTTGAATTTGTTGTTTTTTTTCAACGTTGAGGTTGTTGTTGAATTTATTGGTGTTTTTCAATGTTGAGGTTGTTGTTGAATTTGTTTGTGACTTTCAATATATAGGTGGTTGTTGAATTTGTTGTTTTATCAATGATCTTTTTTGAACTTTTTTGTAGTTTAAATGTTGAGGTTGTTGTTGAATTTGTTGGCATTTTTCAATGTTGAGATTGTTGTTGAATTTGTTGCTGATTTTAAATGTTGAGGTCGTTGTTGAACTTGTTGGTGTCTTTCAATATTGAGGTTGTTGTTGAATTTGTTGGTGTTTTTCAATGTTGAGGTTGTTGTTGAATTTGTTGGTGATTTTCAGTATTGAGGTTGTTGTTAAATTTGTTGGTGTTATCAATGTTATTTTTTGAATTTTTTTTTATTTTTCAATGTTGATGTTGTTTTTGAATTTGTTGATATTTTTCAATGTTGAAGTTGTTGTTGAATTTTTTGTTGTTTTTCATTGCTGAGGTTGTTGTTTAATTTGTTGGTGATTTTCAATGTTGAGGTTGTTGAATTTGTAGGTGTTTTTCAATGTTGAGGTTGTTGTCGAATTTGTTGGTTTTACCAATGTTCTTTTTTAAACTTTTTCTTTTGTTTTTAAATTTGAGGTTGTTGTTGAATTTGTTGGTGTTTTTCATTGTTGAGGATGTTGTTGATTTGTTGGTGTTATCAATGTTTTTTGTTGAACTTGTTTGTATTCTTAAAAGTTAAGGTTTTTCTTGAATTTGTTGGTGTATTTCAATGTTGATGTTGTTCAATTTGTGGCCGATTTTAAATATTGAGGTTGTTGTTGAATTTGTTGGAGTTATCAATGTTCTTTTTTGAACTTTTTTGTACATTTACATGTTGAGTTTGTTGTTGAATTTGTTGCTGATTTTCAATATTGAGGTTGTTGATGAATTTGTTGGTGTTTTTCAATATTGAGGTTGTTGATGAATTTGTTGGTGTTTTTCACTGATGAGGTTGTTGTTGAAATTGTTGGTGTTTTTAAATGTTGAGGTTGTTGTTGAATTTGTTCGTGTTATCAATGTTTCTTGTTGAACTTGTTTGTATTTTTAAAAGTTAAGGATTTTGTTGAAATTGTTGGTGTTTTTCACTGTTGTGGTTGTTCAATTTGTTTGTGATCATCAATATTGAGTTTGTTGTTGAATTTGTTGGTTTTATCAATGTTCTTTTTTGAACTTTTTTGTATTTTTGAAAGTTGAGCTTGTTGTTGAATTTGTTGGTGATTTTCAGTATTGAGGTTGTTGTTAAATTTGTTGGTGTTATCAATGTTATTTTTTGAATTTTTTTTTATTTTTCAATGTTGATGTTGTTTTTGAATTTGTTGATATTTTTCAATGTTGAAGTTGTTGTTGAATTTTTTGTTGTTTTTCATTGTTGAGGTTGTTGTTGAATTTGTTGGTGATTTTCAATGTTGAGGTTGTTGAATTTGTAGGTGTTTTTCAATGTTGAGGTTGTTGTCGAATTTGTTGGTTTTACCAATGTTCTTTTTTAAACTTTTTCTCTTGTTTTTAAATTTGAGGTTGTTGTTCAATTTGTTGGTGTTTTTCATTGTAGAGGATGTTGTCGATTTGTTGGTGTTATCAATGTTTTTTGTTGAACTTGTTTGTATTTTAAAAAGTTAAGGTTGTTGTTGAATTTGATGGTGTTTTTCAATGTTGAGGTTGTTCAATTTGTTGGTGATTTTCAATATTGAGGTTGTTGTTGAATTTGTTGGTTTTATCAATATTCTTTTTTGAACTTTTTTGTACTTTTAAATGTTGAGGTTGTTGTTGAATTTGTAGGTGTTTTTCAATATTGAGGTGGTTGATGAATTTGTTGCTGTTTTTCAATGCTGAGGTTGTTGTTAAATTTGTTGGTGATATTCAATAATGAGATTGTTGTTGAAGTTGTTAGTGTTATGAATGTTATTTTTTGAACTTTTTTGAATTTTTCAATGCTGAGGTTGTTGTTGAATTTGTTGGTATTTTTCAATGTTGAGGTTGTTGTTGAATTTATTGCTGTTTTTCAATGTTGATGTTGTTGTTGAATTTATTGGTGATTTTCAATATTGAGGTTGTTGTTGAATTTGTTGCTGTTATCAATGTTAATTTTTGAACTTTTTTTATTTTTGAAAGTTGAGCTTGTTGATGAATTTGTTGGTGTTTTTCAATATTGACGTTGTTGTTGAATTTGTTGGTGTTTGTGAATGTTGAGGTTGTTGTTGAATTTGATGGCGATTTTCAATATTGAAGTTGTTGAATTTGTTGGTGATTTTCAATGTTGAGTTTGTTGTTGAATTTGTTGGTGTTAACAATGTTATTTTTTGAACTTTTTTCTATTTTTCAATGTTGAGGTTGTTGTTGAATTTGTTGGTGATTTTCAATATTGAGGTTGTTGTTAAATTTGTTGCTGTTATCAATGTTAATTTTTGAACTTTTTTTATTTTTGAAAGTTGAGCTTGTTGTTGAATTTGTTGTTTTTCTTCAATGTTGAGGTTGTTGTTGAATTTATTGGTGTTTTTCAGTGTTGAGGTTGTTGTTGAATTTGTTTCTGACTTTCAATATACAGGTTGTTGTTGAATTTGTTGGTTTTATCAATGATATTTTTTGAACTTTTTTTTATTTTTGAAAGTTGAGCTTGTTGATGAATTTGGTGGTTTTTTTCAATATTGACGTTGTTGTTGAATTTGTTGGTGTTTGTGAATGTTGAGGTTGTTGTTGAATTTGATGGTGAATTTCAAATTGAAGTTGTTGAAATTGTTGGTGATTTTCAATGTTGAGGTTGTTGTTGAATTTGTTGGTGTCTTTCAATATTGAGGTTGTTGTTGAATTTGTTGTCGTTTTTCAATGTTGAGTTTGTTGTTGAATTTGTTGGTGTTATCAATGTTATTTTTTGAACTTTTTTCTATTTTTCAATGTTGAGGTTGTTGATGAATTTGTTGGTATTTGTCAATGTTGCGGTTGTTGTTGAATTATTTGTTGTTTTTCATTGTTGAGGTTGTTGAAGTTGTTGGTGTTTTTCAATGTTGAGGTTGTTGTTGAATTTGTTGCTGATTTTCAATATTGAGGTTGTTGATGAATTTGTTGGTGTTTTTCAATGTTGAGGTTGTTGTTTAATTTGTTGCTGATTTTCAATATTGAGGTTGTTGTGGAATTTGTTGGTGTTTTTCAATGTTGAGGTTGTTGTTTAATTTGTTGGTGATATTCAATAATGAGATTGTTGTTGAAGTTGCTGGTGTTATCAATGTTATTTATTGAACTTTTTTGTGTTTATCAATGTTGAGGTTGTTGTTGAATTTGTTGGTGTTTTTCAATGTTGAGGTTGTTGTTGAATTTGTTGGTTTTTTTTGATTTTTGAGGTTGTTGTTGAATTTGTTGCTGTTTTTCAATGTTGAGTTTGTTGTTTAATTTGTTGGTGATTTTCAATATTGTGGTTGTTGTTAAATTTGTTGCTGTTATCAATGTTAATTTTTGAACTTTTTTTTATTTTTGAAAGTTGAGCATGTTATTGAATTTGTTGTTTTTCTTCAATGTTGAGGTTGTTGTTGAATTTATTGGTGTTTTTCAGTGTTGAGGTTGTTGTTGAATTTGTTTGTGACTTTCAATATACAGGTTGTTGATGAACTTGTTGGCTTTATCAATGATATTTTTTGAACTTTCTTGTAGTTTTAAATGTTGAGGTTGTTGTTGAAATTGTTGGTATTTTTCAATGTTGAGGTTGTTGTTGAATTTGTTGGTATTTTTAAATGTTGAGGTTGATGTTGAATTTGATGCTGTTTTTCAATGTTGAGGTTGTTGTTGAATTTGTTGGTGTTTTTCGTTGTTGAGGTTGTTGTTGAATTTGTTGGTGTTTTTCAATGTTGAGGTTGTTGTTGAATTTGTAGGTGATTTTCAGTATTGAGGTTGTTGTTGAATTTGTTGGTGTTATCAATGTTATTTTTTGAACTTTTTTGTATTTTTCAATGTTGAGGTTGTTTTTCAATTTGTTGGTATTTTTCAATGTTGAGGTTGTTGTTGAATTTGTTGGTGTTTTTCATTGTTGAGGTTATTGTTGAATTTGTTGCTGTTTTTCATTGTTGAGATTGTTGTTGAATTTGTTGGTGTTTTTCATTGTTGAGGTTTTTGTTGAATTTGTTGGTGTTATCAATGTTTTTGTTGAACTTTTTTGTTTTTTTAAAAGATAAAGTTGTTGTTGAATTTGTAGGTTTTTTTAAATGTTGACGTTGTTGTTGAATTGGTAGGTGATTTTCAATGTTGAGGTTGTTGTTGAATTTGTTGGTGTTTTTCGTTGTTGAGGTTTTTGTTGAATTTGTTGATGTTATCAGTGTTTTTTTTTAACTTTTTTTTTTCTTTTAAACGTTGAGGTTGATGTTGAATTTGTTGGTGTGTATCATTGTTGAGCTTATTGTTGAAATTGTAAGTTTTTTTCAATGTTGAGGTTGTTGTTGACTTTGTTGCTGTTTTTAAATGTTGAGGTTGATGTTGAATTTGTTAGTGATTTTCAATGTTGAGGTTGTTATTGAATTTGTTGGCGTTTATCAATGTTGAGATTTTTGTTAATTTGTTGCTGATTTTCAATGTTGAGGTCATTGTTGAACTTGTTGGTGTCTTTCAAGGTTGAGGTTGTTGTTGAATTTGTTGGTGTTCATCAATGTTGCGATTGTTGTTGAATTTATTGATGATTTTCAATGTTGAGGTCGTTGTTAAACTTGTTGGTGTCTTTCAATGTTGAGATTGTTGTTGAATTTGTTGGTGATTTTCAATATTGAGGTTGTTGTTGAATTAGTTTGCGTTTTTCAATTTTGTGATTGTTGTTGAATTTGTTGCTGATTTTCAATGTTGATGTCGTTGTTTTGAACTTGTTGGTGTCTTTCAAGTTGAGGTTGTTGAATTTGTTCGTATTTTTCAATGTTGATGTTGTTGTTGAATTTGTTGGTGATTTTCAATGTTGAGGTTGTTGTTGAATTTGTCGCTGTTTATCAATGTTGAGGTTGTTGTTGAAATTGTTGCTGTTTTCATTATTGAGGTTGTTGTTGAATTTGTTGGTGATTTTCAATGTTGAATTTGTTGAATTTGTTGGTGATTTTCATTGTTGACGTTGTTGTTCAATTTGTTGATGATTTTCAACATTGAGTTTATTGTTGAGTTTGTTGGTGTTATCAATGTGATTTTTTGAACTTTTTTGTATTTTTCAATGTTGAGATTGTTCATGAATTTGTTGCTGTTTTTCAATGTTGAGGTTGTTGTTGAATCTGTTGGTGATTTTCAATATTGAGGTTGTTGTTCAATTTTTTGGTGTTTTTCAATTTTGAGGTTGTTGTTGAATTTGATGGTGTTTTTCGTTGTTGAGGTTTTTGTTGAATTTGTTGGTGTTATCAATGTTGAGGTTGTTGTTGAATTTGTTGGTGTTTTTCAATGTTGAGGTTGTTCAATTTGTTGGTGATTATCAATATTGAGGTTGTTGTTGAATTTTTTGGTTTTATCAATGTTCTTTTTTAAAGTTTTTCTCTTGTTTAAAAAGTTGAGGTTGTTGTTGAAATTGTTGGTGTTTTTCATTGTTGAGGATGTTGTTGATTTGTTGGTGTTATCAATGTTTTTCGTTGAACTTGTTTGTATTCTTAAAAGTTAAGGTTGTTGTTGAATTTGTTGGTGTATTTCAATGTTGAGGTTGTTCAATTTGTGGCTGATTTTACATATTGAGGTTGTTGTTGAATTTTTTGGTGTTATCAATGTTCTTTTTTGAACTTTTTTGTACATTTACATGTTGAGTTTGTTGTTGAATTTGTTGCTGATTTTCAATATTGAGGTTGTTGATGAATTTGTTGGTGTTTTTCAATATTGAGGTTGTTGATGAATTTGTTGGTGTTTTTCAATGATGAGGTTGTTGTTAAATTTGTTGGTGATATTCAATAATGAGATTGTTGTTGAAGTTATTGGTGTTATCAATGTTATTTTTTGAACTTTTTTGTATTTTTAAATGTTGAGGTTGATGTTGAATTTGTTGGTATTTTTCAATGTTGAGGTTGTTGTTGAATTTGTCCTTGTTTTTGATTTTTGAGGTTGTTGTTGAATTTGTTGCTGTTTTTCAATGTTGAGCTTGTTGTTGAATTTGTGGCTGTTTTTCAATGTTGAGGTTGTTGTTGAATTTGTTGGTGATTTTCAACGTTGAGGTTGTTGTTGAATTTGTTGCTGTTATCAATGTTAATTTTTGAACTTTTTTTTATTTTTGAAAGTTGAGCTTGTTGTTGAATTTGTTGGTTTTTTTCAATGTTGAGGTTGTTGTTGAATTTATTGGTGTTTTGCAATGTTGAGTTTGTTGTTGAATTTGTTGGTGTTATCAATGTTTTTTTGGAACTTTTTCTCTTCTTTTAAAAGTTGAGGTTGTTATTGAATTTGTTGGTGTTTTTCAATGTTGAGGTTGTTGTTGAATTTGTTTGTGACTTTCAATATACAGGTTGTTGTTGAAGTAGTTGGTTTTATCAATGATCGTTTTTGAACTTGTTTGTAGTTTTTAATGTTGAGGTTGTTGTTGAAATTGTTGGTGTTTTTCAATGTTGAGGTTGTTGTTGAATTTGTTGGTATTTTTCAATGTTGAGGTTGGTGTTGAATGTGTTGCTGTTTTTCATTGTTGAGGTTGTTGTTGAGTTTGTTGCTGTTTTTCAATGTTGAGGTTGTTGTTGAATTTGTTGGTGCTTTTCATTAGAGAGGTTTTTGTTGAATTTGTTGGTGTTATCAATGTTTTTGTTGAACATTTTTGTATTTTTAAAAGTTGAGGTTGTTGTTGAATTTGTTGGTGTTTTTCAATGTTGAGGTTGTTGTTGCATTTGTTGGTGTTTTTCATTGTTGAGGTTTTTGTTGAATTTGTTGGTGTTATCAATGTTTTTGTTGAACTTGTTTGTATTTTTAAAAGTTAAGGTTGTTGTTGAATTTGTTGGTGTTTTTCAATGTTGAGGCTGTTGTTGAATTTGTTGGTGATTTTCAATGTTGAGGTTGTTAAATTTGTTGGTGTTTTTCAATGTTGAGGTTGTTGAATTTGTTGATGTTTTTCAATGTTGAGGTTGTTATTGTATTTGTTGGTGTTATCAATGTTATTTTTTGAACTTTTTTCCATGTTTCAATGTTGAGGTTGTTGATGAATTTTTTGGTGTTATCAATGTTTTTTTGAACTTTTTATCTTCTTTTAGAAGTTGAGGTTGTTGTTGAATTTGTTGTTATTTGTCAATGTTGCGGTTGTTGTTGAATTATTTGTTGTTTTTCATTATTGAGGTTGTTGAAGTTGTTGGTGTGATTGAATGTTGAGGTTGTTGTTCAATTTGTTGATGTTTGTCAATGTTGAGGTTGTTGTTGAATTTGTTCGTGTTATCAATGTTTCTTGTTGAACTTGCTTGTATTTTTAAAAGTTAAGGATGTTGTTAAATTTATTGGTGTTTTTCACTGTTGAGGATGTTCAATTTGTTGGTGATTATCAATATTGAGTTTGTTGTTGAATTTGTTGGTTTTATCAATGTTCTTTTTTGAACTTTTTTGTACTTTTAACTGTTGAGGTTGATGTTGAATTTGTTGGCATTTTTCAATGTTGAGGTTGTTGTTGAATTTGTTGCTGTTATCAATGTTAATTTTTGAACTTTTTTTTATTTTTGAAAGTTGAGCTTGTTGTTGAATTTGTTGTTTTTTTTCAGTGTTGAGGTTGTTGTTGAATTTATTGGTGTTTTTCAATGTTGAGGATGTTGTTGAATTTGTTGGTGATTTTCAATATTGAGGTTGTTGTTGAATTTGTTGGTGTTATCAATGTTATTTTTTGAACTTTTTTGTATTTTTCAATGTTGAGGTTGTTGTTGAATTTGTTGTTATTTTTCAATGTTGATGTTGTTGTTGAATTTGTAGTTGTTTTTCATTGTTGAGGTTTTTGTTGATTTTGTTGGTGTTTTTCAACGTTGAGGTTGTTGTTGAATTTGTCGGTGATTTTCAATATTGACATTGTTGTTGAATTTGTTGGCCTTTTTCAATGTTGAGCTTGTTGTTGAAATTGTAAGTTTTTTTCAATGTAGAGGTTGTTGTTGAATTTGTTGGTGTTTTTAAATGTTGACGTTGATGATGAATTTGTTGGTGATTTTCAATATTGATGTTGTTGTTTAATTTGTTCACGTTTTTCAATGTTGAGATTGTTGTTGAATTTGTTGCTGATTTTCAAAGCTGATGTCATTTTTGAACTTGTTGATGTCTTTCAATATTGAGGTTGTTGTTGAATTTTTTGGTGAAATTCAATATTGAGGTTGTTGTTGAATTTGTTGGTGTTTTTCATTGTTGAGGTTTTTGTTGAATTTGTTGGTGTTATCAATGTTTTTATTGAACTTTTTCGTATTTTTAAAAGTTGAGGTTATTGTTGAATATGTTAGTGTTTTTCAATGTTGGGGTTGTTGTTGAATTTTTTGGTGTCTTTCAATGTTGAGGTTGTTGTTGAATATGTAGGTGATTTTCAATATTGAGGTTGGTGTTGAATTTGTTGTTGATTTTGAATATTGAGTTTGTTGTTGAATTTGTTGGTGTTATCAATGTTATTTTTTGAACTGTTTTGTAGTTTTCAATGGTTAGGTTGTTGTTGAATTTGTTGCTGTTATCAATGTTATTTTTTGAACTATTTTCTATTTTTCAATGTTGTGGTTGTTGTTGATTTTGTCGGTGTTATCAATGTTTATTTTGAACTTTTTATATTCTGTTAAAAGTTGAGGTTGTTTTTGAATTTGTTGGTTTTATCAATGATCTTTTTTGAACTTTTTTGTAGTTTTAAATGTTGAGGTTTGTTGTTGAATTTGTTGGTGTTTTACAATGTTGAGGTTGATGTTGAATTTGTTGCTGTTTTTCAATGTTGAGGTTGTTGTTGAATTTGTTGGTATTTTTCATTGTTGAGGTTTTTGTTGAATTTGTTGGTGTTATCAATCTTTTTGTTGAACTTTTTTGTTTTTTAAAAGTTAAGGTGGATGTTGAATTTGTTGCTGTTTTTCAATGTTGAGGTTGTTGTTGAATTTGTTGGTGTTATTCATTCTTGACGTTGTTGTTGAATTTTGTGGTGATATTCAATATTGAGGTTGTTGTTGCATTTGTTGTTGTTTTTCAACGTTGAGGTTGTTGTTGAATTTGTTGGTGACTTTCAATATTGAGGAGGTTGTTGAATTTGTTGGCGTTGTTCAATGTTGAGGTTGTTGTTGAATTTGTTGGTGTTATCAATGTTTTTTTTGAAATTTTTCTCTTCTTTTAAAAGTTGAGGTTGTTGTTGAATTTGTTGGTGTTTTTCAATGTTGAGCCTCTTGTTGAAATTGTAAGTTTTTTTTCAATGTTGAGGTTGATGTTGAATTTGTTGCTGACTTTCAATGTTGAGGGCGTTGTTGAATTTTTGGTGATTTTCAATATTGAGGTTTTAGTTGAATTTGTTGGTATTATCAATGTTATTTTTTGAACTTTTTTGTATTTTTCAATGTTGAGGTTGGTCTTGAATTTGTTGATGTTTTTCAATGTTGAGGTTGTTGTTGAATTTGTTGGTGATTTTCAATATTGAGGTTGTTGTTGAATTTGTTGGTGTTATCAATGTTTTTTTGAACTTTTTATCTTCTTTTAAAAGTTTAGGTTGTTGTTGAATTTGTTGGTGTTATCAATGTTCTTTTTTGAACAATTTTGTACTTTTAAATGTTGAGGTTTGTTGTTGAATTTGTTGGTGTTTTACAATGTTGAGGTTGTTGTTGAATTTGTTGGTGTTTTTCATTGTTGAGTTTTTTGTTGAATTTGTTGGTGTTATCAATGTTTTTGTTGAACTTTTTTGTTTTTTAAAAGTTAAGGTTGTTGTTGTATTTTTTGGTGTTTTTCAAAGTTGAGGTTGTTATTGAATTTTTTGCTGTTTTTCATTGTTGAGGTTGTTGAATTTGTTGGTCTTTTTCAATGTTGAGGTTGTTGAATTTGTTGGTGTTTTTCAATGTTGACGTTGTTGTTGAATTTGTAGGTGATTTTCAATGTTGAGGTTTTTGTTGATTTTGTTGTTGATTATCAATATTGAGTTTCTTGTTGAATTTGTTGGTGTTATTAATGTTATTCTTTGAACTTTTTTGTAGTTTTCAATGTTTAGGTTGTAATTGAATTTGATGGTGTTATCAATGTTATTTTTTGAACTTTTTTCTATTTTTCAATGTTGAGGTTGTTGTTGAATTTGCTGGTGTTTTTCAATGTTGAGCATGTTGTTGAATTTGTTGATGTTTTTCAATGTTCAGGTTGTTCAATTAGATGTTGATTATCAATATTGAGGTTGTTGTTGAATTTGTTGGTGTTTTTCAATGTTCTTTGTTAAACTTTTTCTCTTGTTTTAAAAGTTCAGGTTGTTGTTGAATTTGTTGGTGTTTTTCAATGTTGAGCTTGTTGTTGAATTTTTTGGTTTTTTTCAATGTTTAGGTTGTTGTTGAATTTGTTGGTCTTATCAATGTAATTTTTTGAAATTATTTGTATTTATCAATGTTGTGGTTGTTTTTGAATTTGTTGGTGTTATCAATGTTCTTTTTTGAAATTTTTAGTACTTTTAAAAGTTGAGGTTGTTGTTGAATTTGCTGGTATTTTTCAATGTTGAGGTTGATGTTGAATTTGTTGTTGATTTTCAATATTGTTTTTGTTCTTGAATTTGTTGGCGTTTTTCAATGTTGAGATTGTTGTTGAATTTGTTGCTGATTTTCAATGTTGAGGTATTTGTTGAGCTTGTTGGAGTCTTTCAATATTGAGGTTGTTGTTGAATTTGTTGGTGTTTTTCAATGTTGAGGATGTTGTTGAATTTGTTGGTGATTTTCAATATTGAGGTTGTTGTTGAATTTGTTGGTGTTATCAATGTTATTTTTTGAACTTTTTTGTATTTTTCAATGTTGAGGTTGTTGTTGAATTTGTTGTTATTTTTCAATGTTGATGTTGTTGTTGAATTTGTAGTTGTTTTTCATTGTTGAGGTTTTTGTTGATTTTGTTGGTGTTTTTCAACGTTGAGGTTGTTGTTGAATTTGTCGGTGATTTTCAATATTGACGTTGTTGTTGAATTTGTTGGCCTCTTTCAATGTTGAGCTTGTTGTTGAAATTGTAAGTTTTTTTCAATGTAGAGGTTGTTGTTGAATTTGTTGGTGTTTTTAAATGTTGACGTTGATGATGAATTTGTTGGTGATTTTCAATATTGATGTTGTTGTTTAATTTGTTCACGTTTTTCAATGTTGAGATTGTTGTTGAATTTGTTGCTGATTTTCAAAGCTGATGTCATTTTTGAACTTGTTGATGTCTTTCAATATTGAGGTTGTTGTTGAATTTTTTGGTGAAATTCAATATTGAGGTTGTTGTTGAATTTGTTGGTGTTTTTCAGTATTGAGGTTTTTGTTGAATTTGTTGGTGTTATCAATGTTGAGGTTGTTGTTGAATTTGTTGGTGTTTTTCATTGTTGAGGTTTTTGTTGAATTTGTTGGTGTTATCAATGTTTTTATTGAACTTTTTCGTATTTTTAAAAGTTGAGGTTATTGTTGAATATGTTAGTGTTTTTCAATGTTGGGGTTGTTGTTGAATTTTTTGGTGTCTTTCATTGTTGATGTTTTTTTTGAATTTGTTGGTGTCATCAATGTTTTTGTTGAGATTTTTTGTATTTTTAAAAGTTGAGGTTGTTGTTGAATCTGTTGCTGATTTTAAATGTTGAGGTTGTTGTTGAATTTGTTGGTGTTGATCAATGTTGAGGTTGCTGTTGAACTTGTTGTTTATTTTCAGTATTGAATTTGTTGTTGAATTTGTTGGTGTTATCAATGCTTTTTTTGAAATTTATATCTTCTTTTAAAAGTTGAGGTTGTTTTTCAATTTGTTGGTATTTTTCAATGTTGAGGTTGTTGTTGAATTTGTTGCTGTTTGTCAATGTTGAGTTTTTTGTTGAATTTGTTGGTGTTTTTCAATGTTGAGGTGGTTCAATTTGTTGGTGATTAACAATATTGAGGTTGTTGTTGAATTTGTTGGTTTTATCAATGTTCTTTTTGAAACTGTTTCTCTTGTTTTAAAAGTTGAGGTTGTTGTTGAACTTGTTGGTGTTTTTCAATGTTGAGGTTGTTGTTGAATTTGTTGTTGTTTTTCAACGTTTAGGTTTATGTTGAAGTTGTTGGTGTTAACAATGATATTTTTTGAACTTTTTTGTATTTTTCAATGTTGAGGTTGTTGTTCAATTTGTTTGTATTTTTCAATATTGAGGTTGTTGTTGAATTTGTTGGTGATTTTCAATGTTGAGGTTGTTGTTGAATTTGTTGGTGATTTTCAATATTGAGGTTGTTGTTGAATTTGTTGCTGTTATCAATGTTAATTTTTTATTTTTTTTTATTTTTGAATGTTGTGCTTGTTGTTGAATTTTTTGGTTTATTTCAATGTTGTCGTTGTTGTTGAATTTGTTGGTGTTTTTGAATGTTGAGGGTGCTGTTGAATTTGTTGGTGATTTTCAATGTTGAGGTTGTTGTTGAATTTGTTGGTATCTTTCAATGTTGAGCTTGTTCTTGAATTTGTTGTTGTTATCAATGTTTTTTTTGAACTTTTTCTCTTCTTTTAAAAGTTGAGGTTGTTTTTGAATTTGTTGGTGTTTTTCAATGTTGAGCTTGTTGTTGAAATTGTAAGTTTTTTTCAATGTTGAGATTGTTGTTGAATTTGTTGCTGATTTTAAATGCTGAGGTCGTTTTTGAACTTGTTGGTGTCTTTCAATATTAAGGTTGTTGCTGAATTTTTTGGTGATTTTCAATATTGAGGTTGTTGTTGAATTTGTTGGTGTTTTTCAGTATTGAGGTTGTTGTTGAATTTGTTGGTGTTATCAATGTTGAGGTTGTTGCTGAATTTGTTTGTGTTTTTCATTGTTGAGGTTTTTGTTGAATTTGTTGGTGTAATCAATGTTTTTGTTCAACTTTTTCGTATTTTTAAAAGTTGAGGTTGTTGTTGAATATGTTGGTGTTTTTCAATGTTGCGGTTGTTGTTGAATTTTTTGGTGTTTTTCAATGTTGAGGTTGTTGTTGAATTTGTAGGTGATTTTCAGTATTGAGGTTGTTGTTGAATTTGTTGTTGATTTTGAATATTGAGTTTGTTGTTGAATTTGTTGGTGTTATCAATGTTATTTTTTGAACTATTTTCTATTTTTCAATGTTGTGGTTGTTGTTGAATTTGTTGGAGTTCTCATTGTTAATGTTGAACTTTTTTGTATTTTTAAAAGTTGAGGTTGTTGTTGAATATGTTGGTGTTTTTCCATGTTGAGGTTGTTGTTGAATTTTTTGGTGTTTTTCAATGTTGAGGTGTTGTTGGATTTGTAGGTGATTTTCAACATTGAGTTTATTGTTGAATATGTTGGTGTTTTTCATTGTTGAGGTTTTTGTTGAATTTGTTGGTGTTATCAAAGTTTTTGTTGAACTTTTTTGTATTTTTAAAGTTGAGGTTGTTGTTGAATTTGTTGGTGTTTTTCAATGTTGAGATTGTTGTTGAATTTGTTGGTGTTTTTCAATGTTGAGTTTGTTGTTGAATTACTTGGTGATTTTCAATATTGAGGTTTTTGTTGAATTTGTTTGTGACTTTCAATGTTGAGGTCGTTGTTGAACTTGTTGGTGTCTTTCAATATTGAGGTTGTTGTTGAATTTGTTGGTGATTTTCAATGTTGAGGTTGTTGTTGAATTTGTTGTTGTTATGAATGTTTTTGTTGAACTTTTTTGTATTTTTAAAAGTTAAGGTTTTTGTTGAATTTGTTGGTGTTTTTCAATGTTGATGTTGTTGTTGAATTTTTTGTTGTTTTTCATTGTTGAGGTTGTTGTTCAATTTGTTGGTGTTTTTCAAAGTTGACGTTGTTGTTGAATTTGTAGGTGATTTTCAATGTTGAGGTTGTTGTTGAATTTGATGTTTATTTTCAATATTGAATTTGATGTTGAATTTGTTGGTGTTATCAATGCTTTTTTGGAATTTTTATCTTCTTTTAAAAGTTGAGGTTGTTGTTGAATTTGTTGGTGATTTTCAATATTGTGGTTTTAGTTGAATTTGTTGGTATTATCAATGTTATTTTTTGATCTCTTTTGTATTTTTCAATGTTGAGGTTGTTGTTGAATTTGTTGGTGTTGATCAATGTTGCGATTGTTGTTGAATTTGTAGATGATTTTCAATGTTGAGGTTGTTGTTGAATTTGTTGGTGTTTTTCAATATTGAGGTTGTTCAATTTCTTGGTGAGTATCAATATTGAGGTTGTTGTTGAATTGGTTGGTTTTATCAATGTTCTTTTTTAAACTTATTCTCTTGTTTTAAAAGTTGAGGTTGCTGTTGAATTTGTTGGTGTTTTTCATTGTTGAGAATGTTGTCGATTTGTTGGTGTTATCAATGTTTTTGTTGAACTTTTTTGTATTTTTAAAATTTGATGTTGTTGTTGAATTTGTTGGTGTTTTTCAATGTTGAGGTTGTTATTGAATTTGTTGGTGTTTTTCATAGTTGATGTTTTTTTTGAATTTGTTGGTGTCATCAATGTTTTTGTTGAGCTTTTTTGTATTTTTAAAAGTTGAGGTTGTTGTTGAATCTGTTGCTGATTTTAAATGTTGAGGTTGTTGTTGAATTTGTTGGTGTTATCAATGTTTTTTGTTGAATTTTTTTGTATTTTTAAAAGTTAAGGTTGATGTTGAATATGTTGGTGTTGATCAATGTTGAGGTTGCTGTTGAATTTGTAGTTGATTTTAAATGTTGAGGTTGTTGTTGAAATTGTTGTTTATTTTCAATATTGAATTTGTTGTTGAATTTGTTGGTGTTATCAATGCTTTTTTTGAAATTTATATCTTCTTTTAAAAGTTGAGGTTGTTTTTCAATTTGTTGGTATTTTTCAATGTTGAGGTTGTTGTTGAATTTGTTGCTGTTTGTCAATGTTGAGGTTGTTGTTGAATTTGTTGGGGTTTTTCAATGTTGAGGTGGTTCAATTTGTTGGTGATTAACAATATTGAGGTTGTTGTTGAATTTGTTGGTTTTATCAATGTTCTTTTTGAAACTGTTTCTCTTATTTTAAAAGTTGAGGTTGTTGTTGAACTTGTTGGTGTTTTTCAATGTTGAGGTTGTTGTTGAATTTGTTGTTGTTTTTCAACGTTTAGGTTTATGTTGAAGTTGTTGGTGTTATCAATGATATTTTTTGAACTTTTTTGTATTTTTCAATGTTGAGGTTGTTGTTCAATTTGTTTGTATTTTTCAATATTGAGGTTGTTGTTGAATTTGTTGGTGATTTTCAATATTGAGGTTGTTGTTGAATTTGTTGCTGTTATCAATGTTAATTTTTTATTTTTTTTTATTTTTGAATGTTGTGCTTGTTGTTGAATTTTTTGGTTTATTTCAATGTTGTCGTTGTTGTTGAATTTGTTGGTGTTTTTGAATGTTGAGGGTGCTGTTGAATTTGTTGGTGATTTTCAATGTTGAGGTTGTTGTTGAATTTGTTGGTATCTTTCAATGTTGAGCTTGTTCTTGAATTTGTTGTTGTTATCAATGTTTTTTTTGAACTTTTTCTCTTCTTTTAAAAGTTGAGGTTGTTGTTGCATTTGTTGGTGTTTTTCAAAGTTGATGTTGTGGTTGAATTTGTTTATGACTTTCAATGTTGAGGTTGTTGTTGAATTTGTTGGTGTCTTTCAATGTTGAGGTTGTTCTTGAATTTGTTGTTGTTATCAATGTTTTTTTTGAACTTTTTCTCTTCTTTTAAAAGTTGAGGTTGTTTTTGAATTTGTTGGTGTTTTTCAATGTTGAGCTTGTTGTTGAAATTGTAAGTTTTTTTCAATGTAGAGGTTGTTGTTGAATTTGTTGGTGTTTTTAAATGTTGTCGTTGATGATGAATTTGTTGGTGATTTTCAATATTGATGTTGTTGTTTAATTTGTTCGCGTTTTTCAATGTTGAGATTGTTGTTGAATTTGTTGCTGATTTTAAATGCTGAGGTCGTTTTTGAACTTGTTGGTGTCTTTCAATATTAAGGTTGTTGCTGAATTTTTTGGTGATTTTCAATATTGAGGTTGTTGTTGAATTTGTTGGTGTTTTTCAGTATTGAGGTTGTTGTTGAATTTGTTGGTGTTATCAATGTTGAGGTTGTTGTTGAATTTGTTGGTGTTTTTCATTGTTGAGGTTTTTGTTGAATTTGTTGGTGTAATCAATGTTTTTGTTGAACTTTTTCGTATTTTTAAAAGTTGAGGTTGTTGTTGAATATGTTGGTGTTTTTCAATGTTGCGGTTGTTGTTGAATTTTTTGGTGTTTTTCAATGTTGAGGTTGTTGTTGAATTTGTAGGTGATTTTCAGTATTGAGGTTGTTGTTGAATTTGTTGTTGATTTTGAATATTGAGTTTGTTGTTGAATTTGTTGGTGTTATCAATGTTATTTTTTGAACTATTTTCTATTTTTCAATGTTTAGGTTGTTGTTGAATTTGTTGCTGTTATCAATGTTATTTTTTGAACTATTTTCTATTTTTCAATGTTGTGGTTGTTGTTGAATTTGTCGGTGTTATCAATGTTTATTTTGAACTTTTTATATTCTTTTAAAAGTTGAGGTTGTTTTTGAATTTGTTGGTTTTATCAATGATCTTTTTTGAACTTTTTTGTAGTTTTAAATGTTGAGATTGTTGAATTTGTTGGTGTTATTCATTCTTGAGGTTGTTGATGAATTTTGTGTTGATTTTCAATATTGAAGTTGTAGTTGCATTTGTTGGTGTTTTTCAACGTTGAGGTTGTTGTTGAATTTGTTGGTGACTTTCAATATTTAGGATGTTGTTGAATTTGTTGGCGTTTTTCAATATTGATGTTTCAGTTGAATTTGTTGGTATTATCAATGTTATTTTTTGAACTTTTTTGTATTTGTCAATGTTGAGGTTGTTGAATTTGTTGGTGTTTTTCAATGTTGAGGTTGTTGTTGAATTTTTTGGTATTTTTCAATGTTGAGGTGTTGTTGGATTTGTAGGTGATTTTCAATATTGTGGTTGTTGTTGAATATGTTGGTGTTTTTCAATGTTGAGGTTGTTGTTGAATTTGTTGGTGTTTTTCATTGTTGAGGTTTTTGTTGAATTTGTTGGTGTTATCAATGTTTTTGCTGAACTTTTTTGTATTTTTAAAAGTTGAGGTTGTTGTTGAATTTGTTGCTGATTTTAAATGTTGAGCTCGCTGTTGAACTTGTTGGTGTCTTTCAATATTGAGGTTGTTGTTGAATTTGTTGGTGATTTTCAATGTTGAGGTTGTTGTTGAATTTGTTGTTTATTTTCAATCTTGAATTTGTTGTCGAATTTGTTGGTGTTATCAATGCTTTTTTTGAAATTTTTATCTTCTTTTAAAAGTTGAGGTTGTTGTTGAATTTGTTTGTGATTTGCAATATTGTGGTTTTAGTTGAATTTGCTGGTATAATCAATGTTATTTTTTGAACTTTTTTGTATTTTTCAATGTTAAGATTGTTGTTGAATTTGTTGGTGTTTATCAATGTTGTGATTGTTGTTGAATTTGTAGATGATTTTCAATGTTGAGGTTGTTGTTGAATTTGTTGGTATTTTTCAATGTTGAGGTTGTTCAATTTCTTGGTGAGTATCAATATTGAGGTTGTTGTTGAATTTGTTGTTTTTATCAATGTTCTTTTTTAAACTTATTCTCTTGTTTTAAAAGTTGAGGTTGCTGTTGAATTTGTTGGTGTTTTTCATTGTTGAGAATGTTGTCGATTTGTTGGTGTTATCAATGTTTTTTGTTGAACTTGTTTGTATTTTTAAAAGTCAAGGTTGTTGTTGCATTTGTTGGTGTTTTTCAATGTTGAGGTTGTTGTTAAATTTGTTGGTGATATTCAGTAATGAGATTGTTGTTGAAGTTGTTCGTGTTATCAATGTTATTTTTTGAACTTTTTTGTATTTTTCAATGTTGAGGTTGATGTTGAAATTGTTGGTGAATTTCAATATTGAGGTTGTTGTTGAATTTGTTGGTGTTATCAATGTTTTTTTGAACTTTTTATCTTCTTTTAAAAGTTTAGGTTGTTGTTGAATTTGTTGGTGTTGTTCAATGTTGATCTTCTTGTTGAATTTGTTGGTGTTATCAATGTTCTTTTTTGAACATTTTTGTACTTCTAAATGTTGAGGATTGTTGTTGAATTTGTTGGTGTTTTACAATGTTGAGGTTGATGTTGAATTTGTTGGTGTTTTTCATTGTTGAGGTTGATGTTGAATTTGTTGCTGTTTTTCAATGTTGAGGTTGTTGTTGAATTTGTTGGTGTTTTTCATTGTTGAGGTTTTTGTTGAATTTGTTGGTGTTATCAATGTTTTTGTTGAACTTTTTTGTTTTTTAAAAGTTAAGGTTGTTGTTGAATTTTTTGGTGTTTTTTAAAGTTGAGGTTGTTGTTGAATTTTTTGTTGTTTTTCATTGTTGAGGTTGTTGAATTTGTTGTTCTTTTTCAATGTTGAGGTTGTTGAATTTGTTGGTGTTTTTCAATGTTGACGTTGTTGTTGAATTTGTAGGTGATTTTCAATGTTGAGGTTTTTGTTGATTTTGTTGTTGATTTTCAATATTGAGTTTCTTGTTGAATTTGTTAGTGTTATTAATGTTATTCTTTGAACTTTTTTGTAGTTTTCAATGTTTAGGTTGTTGTTGAATTTGATGGTGTTATCAATGTTATTTTTTGAACTTTTTTCTATTTTTCAATGTTGAGATGTTGTTGAATTTGCCGGTGTTATCAAAGTTTTTATTGAACTTTATATCTTCTTTTAAAAGTTGAGGTTGTTGTTGAATTTGTTGGTATTTTTCAATGTTGCGGTTGTTGATGAATTATTTGTTGTTTTTCATTGTTGATGTTGTTGCAGTTGTTGGTGTTTTTCAATGTTGAAGTTGTTGTTGAATTTGCTGGTGTTTTTCAATGTTGAGCTTGTTGTTGAATTTGTTGATGTTTTTCAATGTTCAGGTTGTTCAATTAGATGGTGATTATCAATATTGAGGTTGTTGTTGAATTTGTTGGTTTTATCAATGTTCTTTGTTAAACTTTTTCTCTTGTTTTAAAAGTTGAGGTTGTTGTTGAATTTGTTGGTGTTTTTCAATGTTGAGCTTGTTGTTGAATTTTTTGTTTTTTTTCAATGTTTAGGTTGTTGTTGAATTTGTTGGTCTTATCAATGTAATTTTTTGAAATTATTTGTATTTATCAATGTTGTGGTTGTTTTTGAATTTGTTGGTGTTATCAATGTTCTTTTTTGAACATTTTAGTACTTTTAAAAGTTGAGGTTGTTGTTGAATTTGTTGGTATTTTTCAATGTTGAGGTTGATGTTGAATTTGTTGTTGATTTTCTATATTGTTTTTGTTCTTGAAATTGTTGGCGTTTTTCAATGTTGAGATTGTTGTTGAATTTGTTGCTAATTTTCAATGTTGAGGTATTTGTTGAACTTGTTGGAGTCTTTCAATATTGAGGTTGTTGTTGAATTTGCTGGTGTTTTTCAATGTTGAGATTGTTGTTGAATTTGATGGTGATTTTCAATGTTGAGGTTGTTGTTGAAGTTGTTGGTATTTTTCAATGTTGATGTTTATGTTGAATTTGTAGTTGTTTTTCAATGTAGAGGTTGATGTTGAATTTGTTGGTATTTTTCATTGTTGAGCTTGATGTTGAATTTGTTGCTGTTTTTAAATGTTGAGGTTGTTGTTGAATTTGTTGGTGTTTTTCATTGTTGAGGTTTTTGTTGAATTTGTTGGTGTTATCAATGTTTTTGTTGAACTTTTTTGTTTTTTAAAAGTTAAGGTTGTTGTTGAATTTTTTGGTGTTTTTCAAAGTTGAGGTTGTTGTTGAATTTTTTGGTGTTTTTCATTGTTGAGGTTGTTGAATTTGTTGGTCTTTTTCAATGTTGAGGTTGTTGAATTTGTTGGTGTTTTTCAATGTTGACGTTATTGTTGAATTTGTAGGTGTTTTTCAATGTTGAGGTTTTTGTTGATGTTGTTGTTGATTTTCAATATTGAGTTTCTTGTTGAATTTGTTGGTGTTATTAATGTTATTCTTTGAACTTTTTTGTAGTTTTCAATGTTTAGGTTGTTGTTGAATTTGATGATGTTATCAATGTTATTTTTTGAACTTTTTTCTATTTTTCAATGTTGAGGTTGTTGTTGAATTTGTCGGTGTTATCAAAGTTTTTATTGAACTTTATATCTTCTTTTAAAAGTTGAGGTTGTTGTTGAATTTGTTGGTATTTTTCAATGTTGCGGTTGTTGATGAATTATTTGTTGTTTTTCATTGTTGATGTTGTTGCAGTTGTTGTTGTTTTTCAATGTTGAGGTTGTTGTTGAATTTGCTGGTGTTTTTCAATGTTGAGCTTGTTGTTGAATTTGTTGATGTTTTTCAATGATCAGGTTGTTCAATTAGATGGTGATTATCAATATTGAGGTTGTTGTTGAATTTGTTGGTTTTATCAATGTTCTTTGTTAAACTTTTTCTCTTGTTTTAAAAGTTGAGGTTGTTGTTGAATTTGTTGGTGTTTTTCAATGTTGAGCTTGTTGTTGAATTTGTTGGTCTTTTTCAATGTTGAGCTTGTTGTTGAATTTTTTGGTGTTTTACGATGTTGAGGTTGATGTTGAATTTGTTGCTGTTTTTCAATGTTGAGGTTGTTGTTGAATTTGTTGGTGTTTTTCATTGTTGATGTTATTGTTGAATTTGTTGGTGTTATCAATGTTTTTGTTGAACTTTTTTGTTTTTTAAAAGTTAAGGTTGTTGTTGAATTTTTTGGTGTTTTTCATTGTTGAGGTTGTTGAATTTTTTGGTGTTTTTCATTGTTGACGTTGTTGTTGAATTTGTAGGTGATTTTCAATGTTGAGGTTTTTGTTGATTTTGTTGTTGAATTTCAATATTGAGTTTTTGTTGAATTTGTTGGTGTTATCAATTTAATTCTTTGAACTTTTTTGTAGTTTTCAATGTTTAGGTTGTTGTTGAATTTGATGGTGTTATCAATGTTATTTTTTGAACTTTTTTCTATTTTTAAATGTTGAGGTTCTTGTTGAATTTGCCGGTGTTATCAAAGTTTTTATTGAACTTTATATCTTCTTTTTAAAGTTGAGGTTGTTGTTGAATTTGTTGGTATTTTTCAATGTTGCGGTTGTTGATGAATTATTTGTTGTTTTTCATTGTTGATGTTGTTGCAGTTGTTGGTGTTTTTCAATGTTGAGGTTGTTGTTGAATTTGCTGGTGTTTTTCAATGTTGAGCTTGTTGTTGAATTTGTTAGTATTTTTCAATGTTCAGGTTGTTCAATTAGATGGTGATTATCAATATTGACTTTGTTGTTGAATTTTTTAGTTTTACCAATGTTCTTTGTTAAACTTTTTCTCTTGTTTTAAAAGTTGAGGTTGTTGTTGAATTTGTTGAGGTTTTTCAATGTTGAGGTTGTTGTTGAATTTGTTGGTGTTTTTCAATGTTGAGCTTGATGTTGAATTTTTTGGTTTTTTTCAATGTTTAGGTTGTTGTTGAATTTGTTGGTCTTATCAATGTAATTTTTTGAAATTATTTGAATTTATCAATGTTGTGGTTGTTTTTGAATTTCTTGGTGTTATCAATGTTCTTTTTTGAACATTTCTGTACTTTTAAAAGTTGAGGTTGTTGTTGAATTTGTTGGTGTTTTTCAATGTTGAGGTTGATGTTGAATTTGTTGTTGATTTTCAATATTGTTTTTGTTCTTGAAATTGTCGGTGTTTTTCAATGTTGAGATTGTTGTTGAATTTGTTGCTGATTTTCAATGTTGAGGTATTTGTTGAACTAGTTGGAGTCTTTCAATATTGAGGTTGTTGTTGAATTTGTTGGTGATTTTCAATATTGAGGTTGTTGTTTAATTTGTTGGTGTTATCAATGTGATTTTTTGAACTTTATTGTATTTTTCAATGTTGAGGTTGTTGTTGAATTTGTTGGTATTTTTCAATGTTGATGTTGTTGTTGAGTTTGTTGGTGTTTTTCATTGTTGAGGTTGTTTTTGAATTTGTTGCTGTTTTCAATGTTGAGGTTGTTTTTGAATTTGTAGTTGTTTTTCATTGTTGAGGTTTTTGTTGAATTTGTTGGTGTTTTTTAACGCTGAGGTTGTTGTTGAATTTGTCGGTGATTTTCAATATTGAGGTTGTTGTTGAATTTGTTGGCCTTTTTCAATGTTGAGATTGTTGTTGAATTAGGTGCTGATTTTCAATGTTGAGGTTGTTGTTGAATTTGTTGGTGATTTTCAATATTGAGGTTTTAGTTGAATTTGTTGGTATTATCAATGTTATTTTTTGAACTTTTTTGTATTTTTCAATGTTGAGGCTGTTGAATTTGTTGGTGTTTTTCAATGTTGAGGTTGTGGAATTTGTTGGTGTTTTTCAATGTTGAGTTTGTTGTTGAATTGGTTGGTGATTTTCAATTTTGAGGTTGTTGTTGAATTTGTTAGTGTTTTTCGTTGTTGAGATTTTTGCTGAATTTGTTGTTGTTATCAATGTTTTTGTTGAACTTTTTTGTATTTTTAAAATTTGATGTTGTTGTTGAATTTGTTGGTGTTTTTCAATGTTGAGGTTGTTGTTTGAATTTGTTGGTGTTTTTCATTGATGAGGTTTTTGTTGAACTTGTTGGTGTTATCAATGTTTTTGTTGAACTTTTTTGAATTTTTAAACGTTGAGGTTGTTGTTGAATCTGTTGGCATTTTTCAAAGTTGAGATTGTTGTTGAATTTGTTGCTGATTATAAATGTTGAGGTTGTTGTTGAATTTGTTGGTTTTATCAATGTTTTTTGTTGCACTTTTTTGAATTTTTAAAAGTTGAGGTTGTTGTTGAATCTGTTGGTTTTGATCAATGTTGAGGTCTCTGTTGAATTTGTTGGTGATTTTCAATATTGCGGTTGTTGTTGAATTTGTTGGTGTTATCAATGTTATTTTTTGAACTTTTTTGTATTTTTCAATGTTGAGGTTGTTTTCCAATTTGTTGGTGTTTTTCAATGTTGAAGTTTTTGTTGAATTTTTTGTTGTTTTTCATTGTTGAGGCTGTTGTTCAATTTTTGGTGATTTTCAATGTTGAGGTTGTTGAATATGTTGGTGTTTTTCAATGTTGACGTTGTTGGTGAATTTGAAGGTGATTTTCATTGTTGAGATTGTTGTTGAATTTGTTATTTATTTTCAATATTGAATTTGTTGTTGAATTTGTTGGTGTTATCAATGTTTTTTTGAATTTTTTATCTTCTTTTAAAAGTTTAGGTTGTTTTTCAATTTGTTGGTATTTTTCAATGTTGAGGTTGTTGTTGAAATTGATGGTTGTCCTCAATTTTGAGGTTGTTGTTGAATTTGTTGGTGTTTTTCAATGTTGAGGTGGTTCAATTTGTTGGTGATTATCAATATTGAGGTTGTTGTTGAATTTGTCGGTTTTATCAATGTTCTCTTTGAAACTGTTTCTCTTGTTTTAAAAGTTGAGGTTGTTGTTGAATTTGTTGCTGTTTTTCAATGTTGAGGTTGCTGTTGAATTTGTTGGTGATTTTCAATTTTCAGGTTGTTGTTGAATTTGTTGCTATCAATGTTAATTTTTGATCTTTTTTTAATTTTTGAAATTTGTGCTTGTTGTTGAATTTGTTGGTTTTTTTCAATGTTGACGTTGTTGTTGAATTTGTTGGTGTTTTTCAATGTTGAGGGTGTTGTTGAATTTGTTGGTGATTTTCAATATTGAAGCTGTTTAATTTGTTGGTGATTTTCAATGTTGTGGTTGTTGTTGAATTTGTTGGTGTCTTTCAATGTTGAGGTTGTTCTTGAATTTTTGGTGTTATCAATGTTATCAATTGAACTTTTTCTCTTCTTTTAAAAGTTGAGGTTGTTGTTGAATTTGTTGGCGTTTTTCAAAGTTGAGGTTGTTGTTGAATTTGTTTGTGACTTTCAATATACAGGTTGTTGAATTTGTTTGGTTTTATCAATGATCTTTTTTGAACTTTTTGGTACTTTTAAATGTTGAGGTTGCTGTTGAATTTATTGGTGTTTTTCAATGTTGAGGTTGTTGTTGAATTTGTTGGTGTTATCAATGTGTATTTTGAACTTTTACTCTTCTTTTAAAAGTTGAGGTTTTTGAATTTGTTGGTGTTTTTCAATGTTGAGCTTGTTGTTGAAATTGTAAGTTTTTTTCAATGTAGAGGTTGTTGTTGAATTTGTTGGTGTTTTTAAATGTTGACGTTGATGTTGAATTTCTTGGTGATTTTCAATATTGATGTTGTTGTTTAATTTGTTCGCGTTTTTCAATGTTGAGATTGTTGTTGAATTTGTTGCTGATTTTCAATGCTGAGGTCGTTTTTGAACTTGTTGGTGTCTTTCAATATTGAGGTTGTTGTTGAATTTTTTGGTGATTTTCAATTTTGAGGTTGTTGTTGAATTTGTTGGTGTTTTTCAGTATTAAGGTTGTTCTTGAATTTGTTGGTGTTATCAATGTTGAGGTTGTTGTTGAATTTGTTGGTGTTTTTCATTGTTGAGGTTTTTGTTGAATTTGTTGGTGTTATCAATGTTTTTGTTGAACTTTTTTGTATTTTTAAAAGTTGAGGTTGTTGTTGAATATGTTGGTGTTTTTCAATGTTGAGGTTGTTGTTGAATTTTTTGATCTTTTTCAATGTTGAGGTTGTTGTTGAATTTGTAGGTGATTTTCAATATTGAGGTTGTTGTTGTATTTGTTGTTGATTTTGAATATTGAGTTTGTTGTTGAATTTGTTGGTTTTATCAATGTTATATTTTGAACTGTTTTGTAGTTTTCAATCTTTAGGTTGTTGTTGAATTTGTAGCTGTTATCATTGTTATTTTTTGAACTATTTTCTATTTTGAAATGTTGTGGTTGTTGTTGAATTTGTCGGTGTAATCAATGTTTATTTTGAACTTTTTATATTCTTTTAAAAGTTGAGGTTGTTTTTGAATTTGTTGGTGACTTTCAATATTGAGGATGTTGTTGAATTTGTTGGCGTTTTTCAATGTTGACGTTGTTGTTAAATTTGTTGGTGTAATCAATGTTTTTTTTGAAATTTTTCTCTTCTTTTAAAAGTTGAGGTTGTTGTTGAATTTGTTGGTGTTTTTCAATGTTGATGTTGTTGAATTTGTTGGTGATTTTTAATGTTGAGGTTGTTGTTGAATTTGTTGTTGTTTTTCAATGTTGGCGTTGTTGTTGAATTTGTAGGTGATTTTCAACGTTGAGCTTGTTGTTGATTTTGTTGTTGATTTTCAATATTGAGTTTCTTGTTGAATTTGTTGGTGTTATCAATGTTATTTTTTGAACTTTTTTGTAGTTTTCAATGTTTAGGTTGTTGTTGAATTTGTCGGTGTTATCAATGTTTTTATTGAACTTTTTATCTTCTATTAAAAGTTGAGGTTGTTGTTGAATTTGTTGTTATTTTACAATGTTGCAGTTGCTGTTGAATTATTTGTTGTTTTTCATTGTTGATGTTGCAGTTGTTGGTGTTTTTCAATGTTGAGGTTAGTGTTGAATTGGCTGGTGTTTGTCAATGTTGAGCTTGTTGTTGAATTTGTTGGTGTTTTTCAATGTTCAGGTTGTTCAATTAGATGGTGATTATCAATATTGAGGTTGTTGTTGAATTTGTTGGTGTTTTTCAATGTTGAGCTTGTTGTTGAATTTTTTGGTTTTTTTCAATGTTTAGGTTGTTGTTGAATTTGTTGGTCTTATCAATGTAATTTTTTGAAATTATTTGTATTTATCAATGTTGTGGTTGTTTTTGAATTTGTTGGTGTTATCAATGTTCTTTTTTGAACTTTTTAGTACTTTTAAAAGTTGAGGTTGTTGTTGAATTTGTTGGTGTTTTTCAATGTTGAGATTGTTGTTGAATTTGTTGCTGATTTTCAATGTTGAGGTATTTGTTGAACTTGTTGGAGTCTTTCAATATTGAGGTTGTTGTTGAATTTGTTGGTGTTTTTCAATGTTGAGGTTGTTGTTGAATTTGTTGGTGATTTTCAATATTGAGGTTGTTGTTGAATTTGTTGGTGTTATCAATGTTATTTTTTGAACTTTTTTGTATTTTTCAATGTTGAGGTTGTTGTTGAATTTGTTGGTATTTATCAATGTTGTTGATGAATTTGTTGGTGTTTTTCATTGTTGAGGTTGTTTTTGAATTTGTTGCTGTTTTCAATGTTGAGGTTGTTTTTGTATTTGTAGTTGTTTTTCATTGTTGAGGTTTTTGTTGATTTGTTGATATTTTTCAATATTGACGTTGTTGTTGAATTTTTTGGTGTTATAACTGTTTTTTTTTTAACTTTATCTCTTCTTTTAAAAGTTGAGGTTGTTGTTGAATTTGTTGGTGCTTTTCAATGTTTAGGTTGTTGTTGAATTTGTTGGTGTTATCAATGTTTTTTTTGAACTTTTTCACTTTTAAAAGCTGAGGTATTTGTTCAATTTGTTGGTGCTTTTCAATATTGAGATTGTTGTTGAATTTGTTGCCCTTTTTTAATGTTGATGTTGTTGTTGAATTTGTTGGTGTTATCAATGTTTTTTTTGAACTTTTTCTCTTCTTTTAAAAGTTGAGGTATTTGTTGAATTTGTTGGTGTTTTTCAATGTTGAGCTTGTTGTGGAATTTGTTGTTGATTTTCAATAATGAGTTTGTTGTTTAATTTGCTGGTGGTGTGAATGTTTTTGAAATTTTTTGTAGTTTTCAAAGTTGAGCATGTTGTTAAATTTGTTGGTATTTTTCAATGTTGCGGTTGTAGTTGAATTTTTTGGTGTTTTTCATTGTTGAGGTTGTTGAAGTTGTTGGTGTTTTTCAATGTTGGAGTTGTCGTTGAATTTGTTGGTGTTTTTCATTGTTGAGGATGATGTTGAATTTGTTGGTGTTATCAATGTTTTTTGTTGAACTTTTTTTTATTTTTAAAAGTTAAGGTTGTTGTTGAATTTGTTGGTGTTTTTCAATGGTGAGGTTGTTCTATTTGTTGGTGATTTTCAATATTGAGCTTGCTGTTGAATTTGTTGGTTTTATCAATGTTCTTATTAGATCTTTTTTGTACTTTTAAATGTTGAGGTTGTTGTTGAATTTCTTGGTGTTTTTCAATGTTGAGGTTGTTGTTGAATTTGTTGGTGATTTTCAAAATTGAGGATGTTGTTGAATTTGTTGGTGTTTTTCAATGTTGAGGTTGTTGTTGAATTTGTTGGTGATTTTCAATGTTCTGGTTGCTGAATTTGTTGGTGTTATTCAATGTTGAGGTTGTTGTTGAATTTTTCGGTGTTATTCATTGTTGACGTTGTAGTTGAATTTGTTGGTGTTTTTCCATGTTGAGGTTGTTGTTGACTTTGTTGCTGTTATCAATGTTATTTTTTGAACATTTATTGTATTTTTGAAAGTTGAGCTTGTTGCTGAATTTGTTGGTTTTTTTCAATGTTGATGTTGTTGTTGAATTTATAGGTGTTTTTCAATGTTGAGGTTGTTGTTGAATTTGTTGATGTTTTTCAATGTTGATTTTGTTGAATTTGTTGGTGATTTACAATATTGAGGTTGTTGTTGAATTTGTTGCTGTAATCAATGTTATTTTTTGACCTTTTTTGTACTTTTGAAAGTTGAGATTGTTGTTGAATTTGTTGGGTTTTTTCAGTGTTGAGGTTGTTGTTGAATTTGTTGGTGTTTTTCAATGTTGAGTTTTTTGTTAAATTTGTTGGTGTTTTTCAACGTTGAGCTTGTTGTTCAATTAGTTGTTTTTTTCAATATTGAGATTGTTGTTGAAATTGTTGGTGTTATCATTGTTATTTTTTGAACTTTTTTGTAGTTTTCAATGTTGATGTTGTTGTTGAATTTGTTGGTGTTATCATTGTTATTTTTTGAACTTTTATGTATTTTTCAATGTTGAGTTTGTTGTTGAATTTTTTGGTGTTTTTCATTTTTGAGGTTGTTGAATTTGTTGGTGTTTTTCATTGTTGACGTTGTTGTTGAATTTGTTCGTGTTATCAATGTTTTTTTTGAACTTTTTCTCTTTTAAAAGTTGAGGTTGTTGTTGAATTTGTTGGTATTTTTCAATGTTGTGGTTGTTGTTGAATTTATTGGTGTTTTTCATTGTTGAGGTTGTTGAATTTGTTGGTGTTTTTCATTGTTGAGGTTGTTGTTGAATTTGTTGGTGATTTTCAACATTGAGTTTCTGGTTGAATTTGTTGGCGTTTTTCAAAGTTGAGGTTGTTGTTGAATATGTTGGTGTTTTTCAATGTTGAGCTTGTTGTTGAATTTGTTGGTGCTTTTCAATGTTGAGGTTGTTGTTGAATTTGTTGGTGTCTTTCAATATTGAGGTTGTTGTTGAATATGTTGTTGTTTTTCAATGTTGAGGTTGTTGTTGAATTTTTTGATGTTTTTCAATGTTGAGGATGTTTTTGAACTTGTAGGTGATTTTCAATATTGAGGTTGTTGTTGAATTTGTTGTTTATTTTGAATATTGAGTTTGTTGTTGAATTTGTTGGTGTTATCAATGTTATATTTTGAACTGTTTTGTAGTTTTCAATCTTTAGGTTGTTGTTGAATTTGTTGCTGTTATCAATGTTATTTTTTGAACTATTTTCTATTTTTCAATGTTGTGGTTGTTGTTGAATTTGTCGGTGTTATCAATGTTTATTTTGAACTTTTTATATTCTTTTAAAAGTTGAGGTTGTTTTTGAATTTGTTGGTTTTATCAATGATCTTTTTTGTAGTTTTAAATGTTGAGATTGTTGAATTTGTTGGTGTTATTCATTCTTGAGGTTGTTGTTGAATTTTGTGGTGATTTTCAATATTGAGGTTGTAGTTGCATTTGTTGGTGTTTTTCAACGTTGAGGTTGTTGTTGTATTTGTTGGTGACTTTCAATATTGAGGATGTTGTTGAATTTGTTGGCGTTTTTCAATGTTGACGTTGTTGTTGACTTTGTTGGTGTAATCAATGTTTTTTTTGAAATTTTTCTCTTCTTTTAAAAGTTGAGGTTGTTGTTGAATTTGTTGGTGTTTTTCAATGTTGATGTTGTTGAATTTCTTGGTGATTTTTAATGTTGAGGTTGTTGTTGATTTTGTTGTTGTTTTTCAATATTGAGGTTGTTGTTGAATTTGTTGGTGTTATCAATGTTTTTTTGAACTTTTTATCTTCTTTTAAAAGTTTAGGTTGTTGTTGAATTTTTTGTTGTTTTTCAATGTTGATCTTCATGTTGAATTTGTTGGTGTTATCAATGTTCCTTTTTGAGCATTTTTGTACTTTTAAATGTTGACGTTTGTTGTTGAATTTGTTGGTGTTTTTCAATGTTGAGGTTGATGTTGAATTTGTTGCTGTTTTTCAATGTTGAGGTTGTTGTTGAATTATTGGTGTTTTTCATTGTTGAGGTTTTTGTTGAATTTGTTAGTGTTATCAATTTTTAAAAGTTAAGGTTGTTGTTGAATTTTTTGGTGTTTTTCAAAGTTGAGGTTGTTATTGAATTTTTTGGTGTTTTTCATTGTTGAGGTTGTTGAATTTGTTGGTCTTTTTCAATGTTGAGGTTGTTGAATTTGTTGGTGTTTTTCAATGTTGACGTTGTTGAATTTGTAGGTGATTTTCAATGTTGAGGTTGTTGTTGATTTTGTTGTTGATTTTCAATATTGAGTTTCTTGTTGAATTTGTTGGTGTTATCAATGTTATTTTTTGAACATTTTTGTAGTTTTCAATGTTTAGGTTGTTGAATTTGTTGGTGTTATTCATTCTTGAGGTTGTTGTTGAATTTTGTGGTGATTTTCAATATTGAGGTTGTAGTTGCATTTGTTGGTGTTTTTCAATATTGAGGTTGTAGTTGCATTTGTTGGTGTTTTTCAATGTTGAGGTTGTTGTTGAATTTGTTGGTGTTATCAATGTTATTTTTTGAACTTTTTTGTAGTTTTCAATGTTTAGGTTGTTGTTGAATTTGATGGTGTTATCAATGTTATTTTTTGAACTTTTTTCTATTTTTCAATGTTCAGGTTGTTGTTGAATTTGTTGGTGTTATCAATGTTTTTATTGAACTTTCTATCTTCTATTAAAAGTTGAGGTTGTTGTTGAATTTGTTGGTATTTTTCAATGTTGCAGTTGTTGTTGAATTATTTGTTCTTTTTCATTGTTGATGTTGTTGCAGT
This sequence comes from Cetorhinus maximus, assembly GCF_964194155.1. Lineage (NCBI taxonomy): Eukaryota > Metazoa > Chordata > Chondrichthyes > Lamniformes > Cetorhinidae > Cetorhinus > Cetorhinus maximus. The sequence goes on from NW_027596354.1 coordinate 103,072, forward strand.
TGTTGGTGTTTTTCAATGTTGAGGTTATTGTTGAATTTGCTGGTGTTTTTCAATGTTCAGGTTGTTCAATTAGGTGGTGATTATCAATATTGAGGTTGTTGTTGAATTTGTTGGTGTTCTTCAACGTTGAGGTTGTTGTTGAATTTGTTGGTGTTTTTCATTGTTGAGGTTGTTGTTGAATTTATTGGTGTTATCAATGTTTTTTGTTGAACTTGTTTTTACTTTTAAAAGTTAAGGTCGTTGTTGAATTTGTTGGTGTTTTTCAATGTTGAGATTGTTCAATTTGTTGGTGATTTTTAATATTGAGGTTATTGTTGAATTTGTTGGTGTTATTAATGCTTTTTTTGAACTTTTTTATATTTTTCAATGCTGAGGATGTTGTTGAATTTGATTCTGTTTTTCAATATTGAGGTTGTTGTTGAATTTGTTGGTGTTTTTCATTGTTGAGGTTTTTGTTGAATTTGTTGGTGATTTTCAATATTGATGTTGTTGTTTAATTTGTTCGCGTTTTTCAATGTTGAGATTGTTGTTGAATTTGTTGCTGATTTTCAATGCTGAGGTCGTTTTTGAACTTGTTGGTGTCTTTCAATATTGAGGTTGTTGTTGAATTTTTTGGTGATTTTCAATTTTGAGGTTGTTGTTGAATTTGTTGGTGTTTTTCAGTATTAAGGTTGTTCTTGAATTTGTTGGTGTTATCAATGTTGAGGTTGTTGTTGAATTTGTTGGTGTTTTTCATTGTTGAGGTTTTTGTTGAATTTGTTGGTGTTATCAATGTTTTTGTTGAACTTTTTTGTATTTTTAAAAGTTGAGGTTGTTGTTGAATATGTTGGTGTTTTTCAATGTTGAGGTTGTTGTTGAATTTTTTGATCTTTTTCAATGTTGAGGTTGTTGTTGAATTTGTAGGTGATTTTCAATATTGAGGTTGTTGTTGTATTTGTTGTTGATTTTGAATATTGAGTTTGTTGTTGAATTTGTTGGTTTTATCAATGTTATATTTTGAACTGTTTTGTAGTTTTCAATCTTTAGGTTGTTGTTGAATTTGTAGCTGTTATCATTGTTATTTTTTGAACTATTTTCTATTTTGAAATGTTGTGGTTGTTGTTGAATTTGTCGGTGTAATCAATGTTTATTTTGAACTTTTTATATTCTTTTAAAAGTTGAGGTTGTTTTTGAATTTGTTGGTGACTTTCAATATTGAGGATGTTGTTGAATTTGTTGGCGTTTTTCAATGTTGACGTTGTTGTTAAATTTGTTGGTGTAATCAATGTTTTTTTTGAAATTTTTCTCTTCTTTTAAAAGTTGAGGTTGTTGTTGAATTTGTTGGTGTTTTTCAATGTTGATGTTGTTGAATTTGTTGGTGATTTTTAATGTTGAGGTTGTTGTTGAATTTGTTGTTGTTTTTCAATGTTGGCGTTGTTGTTGAATTTGTAGGTGATTTTCAACGTTGAGCTTGTTGTTGATTTTGTTGTTGATTTTCAATATTGAGTTTCTTGTTGAATTTGTTGGTGTTATCAATGTTATTTTTTGAACTTTTTTGTAGTTTTCAATGTTTAGGTTGTTGTTGAATTTGTCGGTGTTATCAATGTTTTTATTGAACTTTTTATCTTCTATTAAAAGTTGAGGTTGTTGTTGAATTTGTTGTTATTTTACAATGTTGCAGTTGCTGTTGAATTATTTGTTGTTTTTCATTGTTGATGTTGCAGTTGTTGGTGTTTTTCAATGTTGAGGTTAGTGTTGAATTGGCTGGTGTTTGTCAATGTTGAGCTTGTTGTTGAATTTGTTGGTGTTTTTCAATGTTCAGGTTGTTCAATTAGATGGTGATTATCAATATTGAGGTTGTTGTTGAATTTGTTGGTGTTTTTCAATGTTGAGCTTGTTGTTGAATTTTTTGGTTTTTTTCAATGTTTAGGTTGTTGTTGAATTTGTTGGTCTTATCAATGTAATTTTTTGAAATTATTTGTATTTATCAATGTTGTGGTTGTTTTTGAATTTGTTGGTGTTATCAATGTTCTTTTTTGAACTTTTTAGTACTTTTAAAAGTTGAGGTTGTTGTTGAATTTGTTGGTGTTTTTCAATGTTGAGATTGTTGTTGAATTTGTTGCTGATTTTCAATGTTGAGGTATTTGTTGAACTTGTTGGAGTCTTTCAATATTGAGGTTGTTGTTGAATTTGTTGGTGTTTTTCAATGTTGAGGTTGTTGTTGAATTTGTTGGTGATTTTCAATATTGAGGTTGTTGTTGAATTTGTTGGTGTTATCAATGTTATTTTTTGAACTTTTTTGTATTTTTCAATGTTGAGGTTGTTGTTGAATTTGTTGGTATTTATCAATGTTGTTGATGAATTTGTTGGTGTTTTTCATTGTTGAGGTTGTTTTTGAATTTGTTGCTGTTTTCAATGTTGAGGTTGTTTTTGTATTTGTAGTTGTTTTTCATTGTTGAGGTTTTTGTTGATTTGTTGATATTTTTCAATATTGACGTTGTTGTTGAATTTTTTGGTGTTATAACTGTTTTTTTTTTAACTTTATCTCTTCTTTTAAAAGTTGAGGTTGTTGTTGAATTTGTTGGTGCTTTTCAATGTTTAGGTTGTTGTTGAATTTGTTGGTGTTATCAATGTTTTTTTTGAACTTTTTCACTTTTAAAAGCTGAGGTATTTGTTCAATTTGTTGGTGCTTTTCAATATTGAGATTGTTGTTGAATTTGTTGCCCTTTTTTAATGTTGATGTTGTTGTTGAATTTGTTGGTGTTATCAATGTTTTTTTTGAACTTTTTCTCTTCTTTTAAAAGTTGAGGTATTTGTTGAATTTGTTGGTGTTTTTCAATGTTGAGCTTGTTGTGGAATTTGTTGTTGATTTTCAATAATGAGTTTGTTGTTTAATTTGCTGGTGGTGTGAATGTTTTTGAAATTTTTTGTAGTTTTCAAAGTTGAGCATGTTGTTAAATTTGTTGGTATTTTTCAATGTTGCGGTTGTAGTTGAATTTTTTGGTGTTTTTCATTGTTGAGGTTGTTGAAGTTGTTGGTGTTTTTCAATGTTGGAGTTGTCGTTGAATTTGTTGGTGTTTTTCATTGTTGAGGATGATGTTGAATTTGTTGGTGTTATCAATGTTTTTTGTTGAACTTTTTTTTATTTTTAAAAGTTAAGGTTGTTGTTGAATTTGTTGGTGTTTTTCAATGGTGAGGTTGTTCTATTTGTTGGTGATTTTCAATATTGAGCTTGCTGTTGAATTTGTTGGTTTTATCAATGTTCTTATTAGATCTTTTTTGTACTTTTAAATGTTGAGGTTGTTGTTGAATTTCTTGGTGTTTTTCAATGTTGAGGTTGTTGTTGAATTTGTTGGTGATTTTCAAAATTGAGGATGTTGTTGAATTTGTTGGTGTTTTTCAATGTTGAGGTTGTTGTTGAATTTGTTGGTGATTTTCAATGTTCTGGTTGCTGAATTTGTTGGTGTTATTCAATGTTGAGGTTGTTGTTGAATTTTTCGGTGTTATTCATTGTTGACGTTGTAGTTGAATTTGTTGGTGTTTTTCCATGTTGAGGTTGTTGTTGACTTTGTTGCTGTTATCAATGTTATTTTTTGAACATTTATTGTATTTTTGAAAGTTGAGCTTGTTGCTGAATTTGTTGGTTTTTTTCAATGTTGATGTTGTTGTTGAATTTATAGGTGTTTTTCAATGTTGAGGTTGTTGTTGAATTTGTTGATGTTTTTCAATGTTGATTTTGTTGAATTTGTTGGTGATTTACAATATTGAGGTTGTTGTTGAATTTGTTGCTGTAATCAATGTTATTTTTTGACCTTTTTTGTACTTTTGAAAGTTGAGATTGTTGTTGAATTTGTTGGGTTTTTTCAGTGTTGAGGTTGTTGTTGAATTTGTTGGTGTTTTTCAATGTTGAGTTTTTTGTTAAATTTGTTGGTGTTTTTCAACGTTGAGCTTGTTGTTCAATTAGTTGTTTTTTTCAATATTGAGATTGTTGTTGAAATTGTTGGTGTTATCATTGTTATTTTTTGAACTTTTTTGTAGTTTTCAATGTTGATGTTGTTGTTGAATTTGTTGGTGTTATCATTGTTATTTTTTGAACTTTTATGTATTTTTCAATGTTGAGTTTGTTGTTGAATTTTTTGGTGTTTTTCATTTTTGAGGTTGTTGAATTTGTTGGTGTTTTTCATTGTTGACGTTGTTGTTGAATTTGTTCGTGTTATCAATGTTTTTTTTGAACTTTTTCTCTTTTAAAAGTTGAGGTTGTTGTTGAATTTGTTGGTATTTTTCAATGTTGTGGTTGTTGTTGAATTTATTGGTGTTTTTCATTGTTGAGGTTGTTGAATTTGTTGGTGTTTTTCATTGTTGAGGTTGTTGTTGAATTTGTTGGTGATTTTCAACATTGAGTTTCTGGTTGAATTTGTTGGCGTTTTTCAAAGTTGAGGTTGTTGTTGAATATGTTGGTGTTTTTCAATGTTGAGCTTGTTGTTGAATTTGTTGGTGCTTTTCAATGTTGAGGTTGTTGTTGAATTTGTTGGTGTCTTTCAATATTGAGGTTGTTGTTGAATATGTTGTTGTTTTTCAATGTTGAGGTTGTTGTTGAATTTTTTGATGTTTTTCAATGTTGAGGTTGTTTTTGAATTTGTAGGTGATTTTCAATATTGAGGTTGTTGTTGAATTTGTTGTTTATTTTGAATATTGAGTTTGTTGTTGAATTTGTTGGTGTTATCAATGTTATATTTTGAACTGTTTTGTAGTTTTCAATCTTTAGGTTGTTGTTGAATTTGTTGCTGTTATCAATGTTATTTTTTGAACTATTTTCTATTTTTCAATGTTGTGGTTGTTGTTGAATTTGTCGGTGTTATCAATGTTTATTTTGAACTTTTTATATTCTTTTAAAAGTTGAGGTTGTTTTTGAATTTGTTGGTTTTATCAATGATCTTTTTTGTAGTTTTAAATGTTGAGATTGTTGAATTTGTTGGTGTTATTCATTCTTGAGGTTGTTGTTGAATTTTGTGGTGATTTTCAATATTGAGGTTGTAGTTGCATTTGTTGGTGTTTTTCAACGTTGAGGTTGTTGTTGTATTTGTTGGTGACTTTCAATATTGAGGATGTTGTTGAATTTGTTGGCGTTTTTCAATGTTGACGTTGTTGTTGACTTTGTTGGTGTAATCAATGTTTTTTTTGAAATTTTTCTCTTCTTTTAAAAGTTGAGGTTGTTGTTGAATTTGTTGGTGTTTTTCAATGTTGATGTTGTTGAATTTCTTGGTGATTTTTAATGTTGAGGTTGTTGTTGATTTTGTTGTTGTTTTTCAATATTGAGGTTGTTGTTGAATTTGTTGGTGTTATCAATGTTTTTTTGAACTTTTTATCTTCTTTTAAAAGTTTAGGTTGTTGTTGAATTTTTTGTTGTTTTTCAATGTTGATCTTCATGTTGAATTTGTTGGTGTTATCAATGTTCCTTTTTGAGCATTTTTGTACTTTTAAATGTTGACGTTTGTTGTTGAATTTGTTGGTGTTTTTCAATGTTGAGGTTGATGTTGAATTTGTTGCTGTTTTTCAATGTTGAGGTTGTTGTTGAATTATTGGTGTTTTTCATTGTTGAGGTTTTTGTTGAATTTGTTAGTGTTATCAATTTTTAAAAGTTAAGGTTGTTGTTGAATTTTTTGGTGTTTTTCAAAGTTGAGGTTGTTGTTGAATTTTTTGGTGTTTTTCATTGTTGAGGTTGTTGAATTTGTTGGTCTTTTTCAATGTTGAGGTTGTTGAATTTGTTGGTGTTTTTCAATGTTGACGTTGTTGAATTTGTAGGTGATTTTCAATGTTGAGGTTGTTGTTGATTTTGTTGTTGATTTTCAATATTGAGTTTCTTGTTGAATTTGTTGGTGTTATCAATGTTATTTTTTGAACATTTTTGTAGTTTTCAATGTTTAGGTTGTTGAATTTGTTGGTGTTATTCATTCTTGAGGTTGTTGTTGAATTTTGTGGTGATTTTCAATATTGAGGTTGTAGTTGCATTTGTTGGTGTTTTTCAATATTGAGGTTGTAGTTGCATTTGTTGGTGTTTTTCAATGTTGAGGTTGTTGTTGAATTTGTTGGTGTTATCAATGTTATTTTTTGAACTTTTTTGTAGTTTTCAATGTTTAGGTTGTTGTTGAATTTGATGGTGTTATCAATGTTATTTTTTGAACTTTTTTCTATTTTTCAATGTTCAGGTTGTTGTTGAATTTGTTGGTGTTATCAATGTTTTTATTGAACTTTCTATCTTCTATTAAAAGTTGAGGTTGTTGTTGAATTTGTTGGTATTTTTCAATGTTGCAGTTGTTGTTGAATTATTTGTTCTTTTTCATTGTTGATGTTGTTGCAGTTGTTGGTGTTTTTCAATGTTGAGGTTATTGTTGAATTTGCTGGTGTTTTTCAATGTTCAGGTTGTTCAATTAGGTGGTGATTATCAATATTGAGGTTGTTGTTGAATTTGTTGGTGTTCTTCAACGTTGAGGTTGTTGTTGAATTTGTTGGTGTTTTTCATTGTTGAGGTTGTTGTTGAATTTATTGGTGTTATCAATGTTTTTTGTTGAACTTGTTTTTACTTTTAAAAGTTAAGGTCGTTGTTGAATTTGTTGGTGTTTTTCAATGTTGAGATTGTTCAATTTGTTGGTGATTTTTAATATTGAGGTTATTGTTGAATTTGTTGGTGTTATTAATGCTTTTTTTGAACTTTTTTATATTTTTCAATGCTGAGGATGTTGTTGAATTTGATTCTGTTTTTCAATATTGAGGTTGTTGTTGAATTTGTTGGTGTTTTTCATTGTTGAGGTTTTTGTTGAATTTGTTGGTGTCATCAATGTTTTTTGTTGACCTTGTTTGTATTTTTAAAAGTTAAGGTTGTTGTAGAATTGTTGGTGTTTTTCAATGTTGAGGTTGTTGTTGAATTTGTTGGTGTTTTTCAATGTTGAGGTTGTTGTTTAATTTGTTGGTGTTTTTCATTGTTGAGGATGTTGTTGAATTTCGTGGTTATACGCATGTTTTTTGTAGAACTTGTTTGTATTTTTAAAAGTTACAGTTGTTGTTGAATTTGTTTGTGATTTTCATTGTTGAGGTTGTTGTTGAATTTGTTAGTGTATTTAAATGTTGAGGTTGTTGTTGTATTTGTTGGTGATTTTTATTGTTGAGGTTGTTGTTGCATATGTTGGTGTTTTTCAATGTTGAGGTTGTTGTTGAAATTTTTGCTGTTATCAATGTTATTTTTTGAACATTTATTGTATTTTTGAAAGTTGAGCTTGTTGTTGAATTTGCTGGTTTTTTTCAATGTTGAGGTTGTTGTTGAATTTGTTGGTGTTTTTCAATGTTGAGGTTGTTGTTGAATTTGTTGGTGTTTCTCATTGTTGCGCTTTTTGTTGAATTTGTTGGTGCTTTTCAATGTTGAGGTTGTTGTTCAATTTGTTGGTGTTATCAATGTTATTTTGAACTTTTTCTCTTCTTTTAAAAGTTGAGGTTGATGTTGAATTTGTTGGTTTTTTTCAATGTTGAGCTTGTTGTTGAATTTGTTGGTTTCTTTCAATGTTGAGGTTGTTGTTGAATTTGTTGGTGTTTTTCATTGTTGAGGTTGTTGTTGAATTTGTTGGTTTTATAAATGTTGAGGTTGTTCAATTTGTTGGTGATTTTCAATATTGAGGTTGTTGTTGAATTTGTTGGTGTTTTTCATTGTTGAGGTTGTTGTTGAATTTGTTGGTGTTATCACCGTTTTTTGTTGAACTTGTTTGCATTTTTAAAAGTTAAGTTTTTTGTAGAATTTGTTGGTGTTTTGCAATGTTGAGCTTGTTCAATTTGTTGGTGATTCTCAATGTTGAGGTTGTTGTTGAACTTGTTGGTTTTATCAATGTTCTTTTTTGAACTTTTTCTCTTCTTTGAAAAGTTGAAGTTGTTGTTGAATTTGTTGGTGTCTTTCAATGTTGAGGTTGTTGTTGAATTTGTTGGTGTTTTTCATTGTTGAGATTTTTGTTGAATTTGTTGGTGTTATCAGCTTTTTTTGTTGAACTTGTTTGTATTTTTAATAGTTAAGGTTATTGTGGAATTTGTTGGTGTTTTGCATTGTTGAGCTTGTTCAATTTGTTGGTGATTCTCAATGTTGAGGTTGTTGTTGAACTTGTTGGTGTTTTTCAATGTTGAGGTTGTTGTTGAATTTGTTGGTGTTTTTCAATGTTGAGTTTGTTGTTGAATTTGTTGTTGATTTTCAATATCGAGTTTGTTGTTGAATTTGATGGTGCTTTCAATGATATTTTTTGAACATTATGTATTTTTCAATGTTGAGGTTGTTTTTGAATTTGTTGGTGATATTTTTTTTTGATCTTTTTCTCTTCTTTTAAAAGTAGAGGTTGTTGAATTTGTTGATATTTTTCATTGTTGTGGTTGTTGTTGAATTTGTTGGTGTTTTTCATTGTTGACGTTGTTCTTGAATATGTTGGTGTTATGAATGTTATTCTTTAAACTTTTTTGTATTTTTGAATATTGAGATTGTTGTTAAATTTGTTGGTTTATTTCAATGCTGAGGTTGTTGTTGAATTTGTTGGTGTTTTTCAATGTTGAGGTTGTTGTTGAATTTGTTGTTGATTTTCAATATTGAGTTTGATGTTGAATTTGTTGGTGTTATCAATGTTATTTTTTGAACTTTTTTGTATTTATGAATGTTGATGTTGATGTACAATTTGTTGGTGTTATCAGTGTTATTTTTTGCACGTTTTTGTATTTTTCAATGTTGAGGTTGTTGTTGAATTTGTTGGTGTTTTTCACTGTTGCGATTTTTGTTGAATTTGTTGGTGCTTTTCAATATTGAGGTTGTTGTTGAATTTGTTAGTGTTATCAATGTTTTTTTTGAACTTTTTCGCTTCATTTAAAAGTTGAGGTTGTTGTTGAATTTGTTGGTGTTTTTCAATGTTGAGTTTGTTGTTGAATTTGTTGGTTTTATCAAAGTTGAGGTTATTAAATTTGTTGGTGATTTTCAATATTGTGGTTGTTGTGGAATTTGTTGGCGTTTTTCATTGTTGAGGCTGTTGTTGAATTTGTTGATGATTTTCAATATTGAGTTTGTTGTTGAATTTGATGGTGTTATCAATGTTATTTTTTGAACTTTTTTTTATTTTTCAATGTTGAGGTTGTTGTTGAATTTGTTGGTGTTATCAATGTTATTTTTCGAACTTTTATGTATTTTTCTATGTTGAGGTTGTTGTTGAATTTTTTGGTGTTATCAATTTTTTTTTGAACTTTTTCTCTTCTTTTAAAGGTAGAGGTTGTTGAATTTGTTGATGTTTTTCATTGTTGATGTTGTTGTTGACTTTGTTGGTGTTTTTCAATGTTGCGGTTGTTGTTGCATTTTTTGGTGTTTTTCATCGTTGAGGTTGTTGTTGAATTTGTTGGTCATTTTCAGTGTTGAGGTTGTTCTTGAATTTGTTGGTGTTAAGAATGTTATTTTTTGAACTTTTTTGTATTTTTGAATGTTGAGATTGTTGTTGAATTTGTTGTTTTATTTCATACCTGAGATTGTTGTTGAATTTGATGGTGTTTTTCATTGTTGATGTTGTTGTTGAATTTGTTGGTGTCATCAATGTTATTTTTTGAAAGTTTATTGTAATTTTGAAAGTTGAGCTTGTTGCTGAATTTGTTGGTTTTTTGCAATGTTGAGGTTGTTGAATTTGTTGGTGTTTTTCAATGTTGAGGTTGTTGTTGAATTTAATGGCTTTTTTTAATGTTGAGGTTGTTGTTTAATTTATTGGTGTTTTTCAATGTTGATTTTGTTGAATTTGGTGGTGATTTTCAATGCTGAGGTTGTTGTTGAATTTGTTGGTGTTTTAAAATGTTGAGGTTGTTGTTGAATTTGTTGGTGATTTTCAATGTTGAGGTTGTTCTTGAATCTGTTGGTGTTATGAATGTTAATTTTTGAACTTTTTTGAACTTTTGAAAGTTGATCTTGTTGTTGAATGTGTTGGATTTTTTCAATGTTGAGGTTGTTGAATTTGTTAGTGTTTTTCAATGTTAAGGTTGTTGTTGAATTTAATGCCGTTTTTTAATGTTGAGGTTGTAGTTGAATTTATTGGTGTTTTTCAATGTTGATTTTGTTGAATTTGTTGGTGATTTACAATGTTAAGGTTGTTGTTGAATTTGTTGTTGATTTTCAGTATTGAGTTTGATGTTGAATTTGTTGGTGTTATCAATGTTATTTTTTGAACTTCTTTGTATTTATCAATGGTGAGGTTGTTTTGCAATTTGTTGGTGTTATCAATGTTTTTTTTTGCATTTTTTTTGTATTTTTCAATGTTGTGGTTGTTGTTGAATTTGTTGGTTTTATCAATGTTGAGGTTGTTCAATTTGTTGGTGATTTTCAATATTGAGGTTGTTCTGGAATTTGTTGGTGTTTTTCATTGTTGAGGTTGTAGAATTTTTTGTTGTTTTTCATTGTTGAGGTTGTTGTTGAACTTGTTGGTTTTATGAATGTTCTTCTTTGAACTTTTTCTCTTCTTTGAAAAGTTGAGGTTGTTGTTGAATTTGTTAGTGTTTTTCAATGTTGAGGTTGTTGTTGAATTTTTTGGTGTTATCAATGTTCTTTTTTGATCATTTTCTCTTTTAATAGTTGAGGTTGTTGTTGAATTTGTTGGTGTTTTTCAATGTTGTGGTTGTTGTTGAATTTGTTGGTTTTATCAATGTTGAGGTTATTAAATTTGTTGGTGATTTTCAATATCATGTTTGTTGATGAATTTGTTGGTGTTATCAATGTTATTTTTTGACCTTTTTTGTATTTTTCAATGTTGAGGTTGTTGTTGAATTTGTTGGTGTTATCAATGTTATTTTTCGAACTTTTTTGTATTTTTCAGTGTTGAGGTTGTTGTTGAATTTGTTGGTGTTATCAATGTTTTTTTTGAACTTTTTCTCTTCTTTTAAAAGTAGAGGTTTTTGAATTTGTTGGTGTTTTTCATTGTTGATGTTGTTGTTGAATTTGTTGGTCTTTTTCAATGTTGCCGTTGTTGTTGAATTTTTTGGTGTTTTTCATTGTTGAGGTTGTTGTTGAATTTGTTGGTGATTTTCAATGTTGAGGTTGTTCTTGAATTTGTTGGTGTTATCAATGTTATTTTTTGCACTTTTTTGTATTTTTCAATGTTGTGGTTGTTGAATTTGTTGGTTTTATCAATGTTGAGGTTGTTCAATTTGTTGGTGATTTTCAATATTGAGTTTGTTGTGGAATTTGTTCGTGTTTTTCATTGTTGAGGTTGTTGTTGAATTTGTTGGTGTTTTTCATTGTTGAGGTTGTTGTTGAATTTATTGGTGTTATCAATGTTTTCTGTTGAACTTGTTTGTATTTTTAAAAGTTAAGTTTGTTGTATAATTTGTTGGTGTTTTTCAATGTTGAGGTTATTCAATTTGTTGGTTATTTTCAATATTGAGGTTTTTGTTGTACTTGGTGGTTTTATCAACGTTCTTTTTTGAACTTTTTCTCTTCTTTTAAAAGTTGAAGTTGTTGTTGAATTTGTTAGTGTTTTTCAATGTTGAGCGTGTTGTTGAATTTGTTGGTTTTTTCAATGTTAAGGTTATTGTTGAATTTGATGGTGTTATCAATGTTATTTTTCGAACTTTTTTGTATTTTTCAATGTTGAGGTTGTTGTTGAATTTGTTGGTGTTTTTCATTGTTGATGTTGCTGTTGAATTTGTTGGTGTTTTTCAATGTTGAGGTTGTTGTTGAATTTGTTTGTGTTTTTCATTGTAGAGGTTTTTGTTGAATTTGTTGGTGTTTTTTATTGTTGAGGTTGTTGTTGAATTTGTTGGTGTTTTTCATTGTTGAGGTTTTTGTTGAATTTATTGCTGTTGTCAATGTTTTTTGTTGAACTTGTTTGTATTTTTAAAAGATAAGGTTGTTGTTGTATTTGTTGGTGTTTTTCAATGTTGTGGTTGTTGTTGAATTTATTGGTGTTTTTCATTGTTGAGGTTGTTGTTGAATTCATTGGTAATTTTCAATGTTGAGTTGTTGAATTTGTTGGTGTTTTTCAAAGTTGAGGTTGGTGTTGAATTTGTTGCTGTTATCAATGTTATTTTTTGAACATATATTGCATTTTTGAAAGTAGAGCTTGTTGTTGAATTGTTTGTTTTTTTTCAATGTTGAGGTTGATGTTGAATTTGTTAGTTCTTTTCAATGTTGAGCTTGATGTTGAATTTGTTGGTTTTTTTCAATGTTGAGGTTGTTGTTGAATTTGTTGGTGATTTTTAATGTTGAGGTTGTTGTTGAATTTGTTGGTGTTTTTCATTGTTGAGGTTTTTTGTTGAATTTGTTGCTTCTATAAATGTAGAGGTTGTTCAATTAGTTGGTGATTTTCAATATTGAGGTTGTTGTTGAATTTGTTGGTGTTATCAACGTTTTTTGTTGAACTTGTTTGTATTTTTAATAGTTAAGGTTGTTGTAGAATTTGTTGGTGTTTTGCAATGTTGAGCTTGTTCAATTTGTTGGTGATTCTAAATGTTGAGGTTTTTGTTGAACTTGTTGGTTTTATCAATGTTCATTTTTGAACTTTTTCTCTTCTTTGAAAAGTTGAGGTTGTTGTTGAATTTGTTGGTGTTTTTCAATGTTGAGGTTGTTGTTGAATTTGTTGTTGATTTTCAATATCGAGTTTGTTGTTGAATTTGATGGTGTTATCAATGATATTTTTTGAACTTTTTTTTATTTTTCAATGTTGAAGTTGTTGTTGAATTTGTTGGTTTTATCAATGTTATTTTTCTAACTTTTTTGTCTTCTTTTAAAAGTTGAGGTTGTTGTTGAATTTATTGGTGTTTTTCATTGTTGAGGTTGTTGTTGAATTTGTTGGTAATTTTCAATGTTGAGTTGTTGAATTTGTTGGTGTTTTTCAAAGTTGAGGTTGTTGTTGAATTTGTTGCTGTTATCAATGTTATTTTTTGAACATATATTGCATTTTTGAAAGTAGAGCTTGTTGTTGAATTGTTTGTTTTTTTTCAATGTTGAGGTTGATGTTGAATTTGTTAGTTCTTTTCAATGTTGAGCTTGATGTTGAATTTGTTGGTTTTTTTCAATGTTGAGGTTGTTGTTGAATTTGTTGGTGATTTTTAATGTTGAGGTTGTTGTTGAATTTGTTGGTGTTTTTCATTGTTGAGGTTTTTTGTTGAATTTGTTGCTTCTATAAATGTAGAGGTTGTTCAATTAGTTGGTGATTTTCAATATTGAGGTTGTTGTTGAATTTGTTGGTGTTATCAACGTTTTTTGTTGAACTTGTTTGTATTTTTAATAGTTAAGGTTGTTGTAGAATTTGTTGGTGTTTTGCAATGTTGAGCTTGTTCAATTTGTTGGTGATTCTAAATGTTGAGGTTTTTGTTGAACTTGTTGGTTTTATCAATGTTCATTTTTGAACTTTTTCTCTTCTTTGAAAAGTTGAGGTTGTTGTTGAATTTGTTGGTGTTTTTCAATGTTGAGGTTGTTGTTGAATTTGTTGTTGATTTTCAATATCGAGTTTGTTGTTGAATTTGATGGTGTTATCAATGATATTTTTTGAACTTTTTTTTATTTTTCAATGTTGAAGTTGTTGTTGAATTTGTTGGTTTTATCAATGTTATTTTTCTAACTTTTTTGTCTTCTTTTAAAAGTTGAGGTTGTTGTTGAATTTATTGGTGTTTTTCATTGTTGAGGTTGTTGTTGAATTTGTTGGTAATTTTCAATGTTGAGTTGTTGAATTTGTTGGTGTTTTTCAAAGTTGAGGTTGTTGTTGAATTTGTTGCTGTTATCAATGTTATTTTTTGAACATATATTGCATTTTTGAAAGTAGAGCTTGTTGTTGAATTGTTTGTTTTTTTTCAATGTTGAGGTTGTTGTTGAATTTATTGGTTTTTTTCATTGTTGACGTTGTTGTTGACTTTGTTGGTATTTTTCATTGTTGCGGCTGTTGTTGATTTTGTTAGTGTTTTTCAATGTTGCGGTTGTTGTTGAATTTTTTGGTGCTTTTCATTGTTGAGGTTGTTGTTGAATTTGTTGGTGATTTTCAATATTGAGGTTGTTGTTGAATTTGTTGGTATTATCAATGCCTTTTTTGAACTTTTTTGTATTTTTCAATGCTGAGGTTGTTGTTGAATTTGTTGGTATTTTTCAATGTTGAAGTTGTTGTTGAATTTGTTGGCGTTTTTCATTGTTGAGTTTGTTGTTGAAATTGTTGCTGTTTTTCAATGTTGAGGTTGTTGTTGAATTTGTTGGTGTTTATCATTGTTGAGGTTTTTGTTGAATTTATTGCTGTTGTCAATGTTTTTTGTTGAACTTGTTTGTATTTTTAAAAGATAAGGTTGTTGTTGAATTTGTTGGTGTTTGGTTGTTGTTGAATTTATTGGTGTTTTTCATTGTTGAGGTTGTTGTTGAATTTGTTCGTAATTTTCAATGTTGAGGTTGTAGTTGAATTTGTTGGTGTTTTTCAACGTTGAGTTTGTTGTTGAATTTGTTGCTGTTATCAATGTTATTTTTTGAACATATATTGTATTTTTGAAAGTTGAGCTTGTTGTTGAATTTGTTGGTTTTTTTCAATGTTGAGGTTGTTGTTGAATTTGTTGCTGTTATCAATGTTATTTTTTGAACATATATTGTATTTTTGAAAGTTGAGCTTGTTGTTGAATTTGTTGGTTTTTTTCAATGTTGAGGTTGTTGTTGAATTTGTTGGTGTTTTTCAATGTTGAGGTTGTTGTTGAATTTATTGATGTTTTTCAATGTTGATTTTGTTGAATTTGTTGATGATTTTCAATATTGAGGTTGTTGTTGAATTTGTTGGTGTTAAGAATGTTATTTTTTGAACTTTTTTGTACAGTTGAAAGTTGAGATTTATGTTGAATTTGTTGGTTTATTTCAATGTTGAGGTTGTTTTTGAATTTGTTGGTGTTTTACATTGTTGAGTTTTTTGTTGAATTTATTGGAGTTATCAATATTTTTTTTGAACTTTTTCTCTTGTCTTAAAGTTGAGGTTGATTTTGAATTTGTTGGTGTTTTTCAATGATGAGCTTGTTGTTGAATTTTTTGGTGATGATCAATGTTGAGTTTGTTCTTGAATCTGTTGGTGTCATCAATGTTAATTTTTGAACTTTTTTGTATTTTTCAATGTTGAGGTTGTTTTTAAATTTGTTGGTGTTATCAATGTTATTTTTTGACCTTTTTTGTATTTTTCAACATTGAGGTTGATGTTGAATTTCTTGGTTTTATCAATGTTGAGGTTGTTCAATTTGTTGGTGAATTTCAATATTGAGGTTATTGTTGAATTTATTGGTGTTTTTCATTGTGGAGGTTGTTGAATTTTTTGGTGTTTTTCATTGATGAGGCTTTTGAAGTTCTTGGTATCTCAATGTTGAGGTTGTTGTTGAATTTGTTGGTGTTTTTCATTGTTGAGGTTGTTGTTGATTTTGTTGGTGTTATCATTGTTTTTTGTTGAACTTTTAAAAGTTACGGTTGTTGTAGAATTTGTTGGAATTTTTCAATGTTGAGGTTTTTCAATTTGTTGATGATTTTCAATATTGAGGTTGTTGTTGAACTTGTTGGTTTTATCAATGTTCTTTTTTGAACTTTTTCTCTTCTTTTAAAAGTTGAGGTTGTTGTTGAATTTGTTGCTGTTTCTCAATGTTGAGCTCGTTGTTGAATTTGTTGTTTTTTTTTCAACATTGAGTCTGTTGTTGACATTGTTGTTTATTTTTCACTATCGAGTTTGTTGTTGAATTTGATGGCGTTATCAATGTTATTTATTGACCTTTTTTGTATTTTTCAATGTTGAAGTTGTAGTTGAATTTGATGATATTATAAATGTTATTTTTCGAAATTTGTTGTCTTTTTCAATGTTGAGGTTGTTGTTGCATTTGTGGGGGTTATCTTTGTTTTTTTTGAACTTTTTCTCTTCTTTTAAAAGTTGAAGTTGTTGTTGAATTTGTTGGCGCTTTTCAATGTGAAGGTTGTTGTTGAATTTTTTGGTGATTTTCAATATTGAAGTTGTTAAATTTGTTGGTGATTTTCAATGTTGAGGTTGATGTTAAATTTGTTGGTGTCTTTCAATATTGAGGTTGTTGTTGAATTTGTTGGCGTTTTTCAATTTTAAGGTTGTTGTTGAATTTTTTGGTGATTTTCAATATTGAAGTTGTAGAATTTGTTGGTGATTTTCAATGTTGAGGTTGTTGTTGAATTTGTTGGTGTTTTTCAATGTTGAGGTTGTGGTTGAATTTGTTTGTGACTTTCAATATTGAAGTTGTGGTTTAAATTGTTGGCGTTTTTCAATGCTGAGTTTGTTGCTGAATTTGTTCATGTCATCAATTTTTTTTTGAACTTTTTCTCTTCTTTTAAAAGTTGAGGTTGTTGCAGAATATGCCGGTGTCTTTCAATGTTGAGGTTGTTGTTGATTTTCTTGGTGATTTTCAAAATTGAGGTTTTTGTTGAATTTGTTGGCGTTTTTCAATGTTGAGATTGTTGTTGAATTTATTACTGATTTTCAATGTTCAGGCCGTTTTTGAACTTTTTGGTGTCTTTCAATATTGAGGTTGTTTTTGAATTTATTGGTTTCTTTCAATATTGAGGTTGTTGTTCAATTTGTGGGTGTTATTAATGTTATTTTTTGAACTTTTTTGTATTTTTCAATGTAGAGGTTGTTGTTGAATTTGTTGGTATTAATCAATGTTGAGGTTGTTGTTGAATTTGTGGGTGTTCTGCATTGTTGAGGTTGTTGTTGAATTTGTTGGTGTTTTACATTGTTGAGGTTTTTGTTGAATTTGTTGGTGTTTTTCAATGTTGAGGTTGTTGTTGAATTTGTTGGTATTTTTCAATGTTGAGCTTGTTGTTGAATTTGTTGGTTTTTTTCAAAGTTGAGGTTGATGATGAATTTATTGGTGTTTTTCATTGTTGAGGTTTTTGTTGAATTTCTTGGAGTTATCAATGTTTTTTTTGAACGTTTTCTCTTGTTTTAAAAGTTGAGGTTGATTTTGAATTTGTTGTTGTTTTTCAATGTTGAGCTTGTTGTTGAATTTGTTGGTGATTTTCAATGTTGATTTTGTTGTTGAATTTGTTGATGTATCAACATTTAATTTATGAACTTTTTTGTATTTTTCAATGTTGAGGTTGTTGTTGAATTTGTTGGTGTTATCAATGTTAAGGTTGTTCAATTTGTTGGTGAGTTTCAATATTGAGGTTGTTTTTGAATTTGCTGGTGCTTTTCATTGTGGATGTTGTTGAATTTATTGGTGTTTTTCAATGTTGAGGTTGTTGTTGAATTTTTTGGTGTTTCGCAATGTTGAATTTGTTGAAGATTTTCAATATTGAGGTTGTTGTTGAATTTGTTGGTGTTCTGAATGTTATTTCTTGAACTTTTCTGTATTTTTGAAAGTTGAGATTGTTGTTGAATTTGTTGGTGTTTTTCAATGTTGAGTTTGTTGTTGAATTACTTGGTGATTTTCAATATTGAGGTTGTTGTTGAATTTGTTTGTGCCTTTCAATGTTGAGGTCGTTGTTGAACTTGTTGGTGTCTTTCAATATTGAGATTGTTTTTGAATTTGTTGGTTTCTTTCAATATTCAGGTTATTGTTCAATTTGTGGGTGTTATCAATGTTATTTTTTGAACTTATTTGTATTTTTCAATGTTGAGGTTGTTGTTGAATTTGTTGGTGTTTTTCATTGTTGAGGTTGTTGTTGAATTTGTTGGTGTTTTTCATTGTTGAGGTTTTTGTTGAATTTGTTGGTTCTTTTTCAAAGTTGAGGTTGTTGTTGAATTTGTTGGTATTTTTCAATGTTGAGCTTGTTGTTCAATTTATTGTTTTTTTTCAAAGTTGGGGTTGTTGTTGAATTGTTGTTGATTTTCAATATCGATTTTGTTGTTTTATTTGATGGTGTTATCAATGTTATTTTTTGAACTTTTTTGTATTTTTCAATGTTGACGTTGTTGTTGAATTTGTTGGTGTTATGAATGTTTTTTGTTGAACTTGTTTGTATTTTTAAAAGTTAAGGTTGTTGTTGAATTGTTGGTGTTTTTCAATGTCGAGGTTGTTGTTGAACTTGTTGGTGTTTTTCAATGTTGAGGTTGTTGTTGAATTTGTTGGTGATTTTCAATATTGAAGTTGTTGAATTTGTTGGTGATTTTCAATGTTGAGGTTGTTGTTGAATTTGTTGTTGTCTTTCAATATTAAGGTTGTTGTTGAATTTTTTGGCGTTTTTCAATGTTGAAGTTGTTGTTGAATTCGTTGATGTTATCAATGTTTTTTTTGAACTTTTTCTCTTCTTTTAAAAGTTGAGGTTGTTGTTGAATTTGTTGCTGTTTTTCATTGTTGAGGTTGTTGATGAATTTGTTGGTGATTTTCAATTTTGAGGTTGTTGTTGAATTTGTTGGTGTTATCAATGTAATTTTTTTCTACATTTCTGTATTTTTCAATGTTGAGGTTGTTGTTGAATTTGTTGCTGTTTTTCAATGTTGAGGTTGTTGTTAAATTTGTTGGTGTTTTTCAATGTTGAGGTTGTTGTTGAATTTCTTGGTGATTTCCACAATTGAGGTTGTTGTTGAATTTGTTGGTGTCTTTCAATGTTGAGGTTGTTTTTGAATTTGTTGGTTTCTATCAATATTGAGGTTGTTGTTGAATTTGTTGGTATTTTTCATTGTTGAGGTTGTTGTTGAATTTGTTGGTGTTTTTCATTGTTGTGGTTTTTGTTGAATTTGTTGTTGTTTTTCAATTTTGAGGTTGTTGTTGAATTTGTTGATAGTTTTCAAAGTTGATCTTGTTTTTGAATTTGTTTTTTTTTTCAAAGTTGAGGTTGTTGTTGAATTTCAATATCGAGGTTGTTGTTGAATTTGTTGCTGTTTTTCAATGTTGAGGTTGTTGTTGAATTTGTTGGTTTTTTTCAATGTTTAGGTTATTATTGAATTTGTTGGTGATTTTCAATACTAAGGTTCTTGTAGAATTTTTTGGCGTTTTTCAATGTTGAGGATTTTGTTGAATTTGTTGGTGATTTTCAATATTGAAGTTGTTGAATTTGTTGTTGATTTTCAATGTTGAGGTTGTTGTTGAATTTGTTGTTGACTTTCAATATCGATTTTATTGTTGAATTTGTTGGTGTTTTTCAATGTTGAGGTTGTTGTTGAATCTGTTGGTGACTTTCAATGTTGAGGTTGTTGTTGAATTTGTTGGTGTTATTCAATGTTTTTTTTTAACTTTTTCTCTCCTTTTAAAAGTTGAGGTTGTTGTTGAATTTGTTGACGTTTTTCAATGTTGAGGTTGTTGTTCAATTTGTTGATGATTTTCAATGTTTATGTTCTTGAATTTGTTGTTGATTTTCAATGTTGAGGTTGTTGTTGAATTTGTTGGTGTCTTTCAATATTGAGGTTGTTTTTGAATTTATTGCTGTTATTCAATGTTGAGGTTGTTGTTGAATTTGTTGGTGACTTTCAATATTGAGGTTGTTGTTCAATTTGTTGGTCTTATCAATGTTATTTTTTGAACTTTTATGAATTTTTCAATGTTGAGGTTGTTGTTGAATTTGTTGGTATTTTTCAATGTTGAGGTTGTTGAAATTGTTGCTTCTTTTCAATGTTGAGGAATTTGTTGAATTTGTTGGTGTTATAAATGTTTTTTGTTGAACTTGTTTGTATTTTTAAATTCTGGATGTTGTTGAATTTTGTTGGTGTTTTGCAATGTTCAGGTTGTTGTTGAATTTTTTGGTGTTTTTCATTGTTGAGCTTGTTGTTGAATTTGTTGGTGATTTTCAATGTTGAGGTTGTTGAAGTTTTTGGGGTTTTTCAATGTTGAGGTTGTTGTTGAATTTGTTGGTGCTTTTCATTGTTGAGGTTGTTGATGAATTTGTTGGTGTTTTTCAAAGTTGAGGTTGATGTTGAATTTGTTGGTGTTTTTCATTGTTGAGGTTTTTGTTGAATTTCTTGGAGTTATCAATGTTTTTTTTGAACTTTTTCTCTTGTTTTAAAAGTTGAGGTTGATTTTGAATTTGTTGGTGTTTTTCAATGTTGAGCTTGTTGTTGAATTTGTTGGTGATTTTCAGTGTTAATTTTGTTGTTGAATTTGTTGGTGTATCAATGTTAATTTTTGAACTTTTTTGTATTTTTCAATGTTGTGGTTGTTGTTGAATTTATTGGTTTTATCAATGTTAAGGTTGTTCAATTTGTTGGTGAATTTCAATATTCAGATTGTTGTTAAATTTGTTGGTGTTTTTCATTGTGGAGGTTGTTGAATTTATTGGTGTTTTTCAATGTTGAGGTTGTTTTTTAATTTTGTTGGCGTTTCTCAATGTTGAATTTGTTGATGATTTTCAATATTGAGGTTGTTGTTGAAGTTTTTGGTGTTCTGAATGTTACTTCTTGAACGTTTCTGTAATTTTGAAAGTTGAGATTGCTGTTGAATTTGTTTGTGTTTTTCAATGTTGAGTTTGTTGTTGAATTTGTTGGTGTTTTCCATTGTTGAGGTTTTTGTTGAATTTGTTGGTTTTTTTTTTCAAAGTTGAGGTTGTTGTTCAATTTGTTCGTATTTTTCAATGTTGAGCTTATTGTTCAATTTGTTGTTTTTTTTCAAAGTTGAGGTTGTTGTTGAATTGTTGTTGATTTTCAATATCGAGTTTGTTGTTGAATTTGATGTTGTTATCAATGTTATTTTTTGAACATTTTTGTATTTTTCAATGTTGAGGTTGTTGTTGAATTTGTTGGTGTTATGAATGTTTTTTGTTGAACTTGTTTGTATTTTTAAAAGTTAAGGTTGTTGTTGAATTGTTGGTGTTTTTCAATGTTGAGGTTGTTGTTGAATTTGATGGTGTTTTTCAATATTGAGGTTGTTGTTGAATTTGTTGGTGACTTTCAATATTGAGGTTGTTGTTGAATTTGTTGGCATTTTTCAGTGTTGAGGTTGTTGTTGAATTCGTTGATGATATCATTGATTTTTTTTGAACTTTTTCTCTTCTGTTAAAAGTTGAGGGTGTTGTTGAATTTGTTGGTGATTTTCATTGTTGAGGTTGTTGTTGAATTTGTTGGTGATTTTCAATTTTGAGGTTGTTGTTGAATTTGTTGGTGTTATCATTGTAATTTATTGAACTTTTCTGAATTTTTCAATGTTGAGGTTGTTGTTGAATTTGTTGGTGTTATTAATGTTTTTTGTTAAACTTGTTTGCATTTTTAAAAGTTAAGGTTGTTGTTGAATTGTTGGTGTTTTTCAATGTCGAGGTTGTTGTTGAATTTGTTGGTGTTTTTCAACGTTGAGGTTGTTGTTGAATTTGTTAGTGATTTTCAATATTGAAGTTGTTGAATTTGTTGGTGACTTTCAATGTTGAGGTTGTTATTGAATATGTTGGTGTCTTTCAATATTGATTTTGATGTTCAATTTGTTGGTGTTTTTCAATGTTGATGTTGTTGTTGAATTTGTTGGTGACTTTCAATATTGAGGTTGTTGTTGAATTTGTTGGCGTTTTTCAATGTTGAGGTTGTTGTTGAGTTTGTTGATGTTATCAATGTTTTTTTTGAACTTTTTCTCTTTTTAAAGTTGAGGTTGTTGTTGAATTTGATGGTGTTATCAATGTAATTTTTTGAACTTTTCTGTATTTTTCAATGTTGAGGTTGTTGTTGAATTTGTTGCTGTTTTTCAATGTTGAGGTTGTTGTTGAATTTGTTGGTGTTATCAATGATATTGTTGAACTTGTTTGTATTTTTAAAAGTTTAGGTTGTTGTTGAAATTGTTGGTGTTTTTCAATGTTGAGGTTGTTGTTGAATTTGCTGGTGTTTTTCAATGTTGAGTTTGTTGTTGTATTTGTTGGTGATTTTCAATGTTGAGTTTGTTGTTGAATTTGTTGGTGTTATAAATGTTAGTTTTTGAAGTTTTTTACATTTTTCAATGTTGCGGTTGTTGTTGAATTTTTTTGGTGTTTTTCATTGTTGAGTTTGTTGAAGTTGTTGGTGTTTTTCAATGTTGTGGCTGTTGTTGAATTTTTTGGTATTTTTCATTGTTGAGGTTGTAGTGGAATTTGTTGGTTTTTTTCAATGTTAATGTAAGTACTGAAGTTGTTGGTGATTTTCAATACTAAGGTTCTTGTTGAATTTGTTGGCGTTTTTCAATGTTGTGGATTTTGTTGAATTTGTTGGTGATTTTCAATATTGAAGTTGTTGAATTGGTTGTTGATTTTCAATGTTGAGGTTGTTGTTGAATTTGTTGGTGACTTTCAATTCTGATTTTGTTGTTGAATTTGTTGGTGTTTTTCAATGTTGAGGTTATTGTTGAATCTGTTGGTGACTTTCAATGTTGAGGTTGTTGTTGAATTTGTTGGCGTTTTTCAATGTTTTTTTTTTAACTTTTTCTCTTCTTTTAAAAGTTGAGGTTGTTGTTGAATTTGTTGACGTTTTTCAATGTTGAGGTTGTTGTTGAATTTGTTGATGATTTTCAATATTGATGTTCTTGAATTTGTTGGTGATTTTCAATGTTGAGGATGTTGTTGAATTCGTTGGTGTCTTTCAATATTGAGGTTATTGTTGAATTTGTTGGTGCTTTTGAATGTTGTGGTTGTTGTTTAATTTCTTGGTGTTTTTCAAAATTGAGGTTATTGTTGAGTTTGTTGGTGTCTTTCAATATTGAGGTTGTTGTTGAATTTGTTGCTGTTATTCAATGTTGAGGTTGTTGTTGAATTTGCTGGTGACTTTCAATATTGAGGTTGTTGTTCAATTTGTTGGTGTTATCAATGTTATTTTTTGAACATTTATGAATTTTTCAATGTTGAGGTTGTTGTTGAAATTGTTGCTGCTTTTCAATGTTGAGGAAGTTGTTGAATTTGTTGGTGTTATCAATGTTTTTTGTTGAACTTGTTTGTATTTTTAAAAATCTGGTTGTTGTTTAATTTGCTGGTGTTTTGCAATGTTCAGGTTGTTGGTGAATTTTTTGGTGTTTTTCAATGTTGAGATTTTTGTTGAATTTTTCGCTGATTTTCAATGTTGAGGTTGTTGAAGTTGTTGGTGTTTTTCAATGTTGAGGTTGTTGCTGAATTTGTTGGTGCTTTTAATTGTTGAGGTTGTTTAATTTGTTGGAGTTATCAATGTTTTATTTGAACTTGTTTATATTTTTAAAAGTTAAGGTTGTTGTTGAATTTGTTGGTGTTTTTCAATGTTGAGGTTGTTGTTGAATATGTTGGCGTTTTTCAATGTTGAGGTCGTTGTTGAACTTGTTTGTGTCTTTCACCATTGAGGATGTTGTTGAATTTGTTGGCATTATCAATGTTATTTTTTGAACTTTTCTGTATTTTTCAATGTTGAGGTTGTCGTTGAATTTATTGGTATTTTTCAATGTTGAGGTTGTTGTTGAATTTGTTGGAGTTTTTCATTGTTGAGGTTCATGTTGAATTTGTTGGTGTTATCATTGTTTTTTTTGAACATTTTCTCTTCTTGTAAAAGTTGAGGTTGTCGTTGAATTTGTTGGTGTTTTTCAATGTTGAGGTCATTGTTGAACTTGTTTGTGTCTTTCACTATTGAGGATGTTGTTGAATTTGTTGATATTATCAATGTTATTTTTTGAACTTTTCTGTATTTTTCAATATTGAGGTTGTTGTTGAATTTGTTGGTGTTTTTCAATGTTGAGATTGTTGTTCAATTTGTTGCTGATTTTCAATGTTGAGGTCGTTGTTGAACTTTTTGGTGTCTTTCAATATTGAGGATGTTCCTGAATTTGTTGGTGTTATCAATGTTATTTTTTTAACTTTTCAGAATTTTTCAATATTGAGTTTGTTGTTGAATTTGTTGCTATTTTTAAATGTTGATATTGTTGTTGAATTTGTTGGTGATTTTCAATATTGAGATTGTTGTTGAATTTGTTAGCGTTTTTCAATGTTGAGGATGTTGATGAATTTGTTGATCATATTCAATATTTATGTTGTTGAATTGGTTGGTGATTTTCAATGTTGAGGTTGTTGTTGAATTTGTTGGTTTCTTTCACTATTGAGGTTGTTGTTGAATTTGTTGGCGTTTTTCAATGTTGAGATTGTAGTTGAATTTTTCGCTGATTTTCAATGTTGAGGTCGTTGTTGAAATTGTTGGTGTCTTTCATTATTGAGGTTGTTGTTGAATTTGTTGGTGTTATCAATTATATTTTTTGAACTTTTTTGTATTTTTCAATGTTGAGGTTGTTGTTGAATTTGTTGGTGTTATCAATGTTATTTTTTGAACTTTTTTTTATTTTTCAATGTTGAGGTTGTTGTTGAATTTGTTAGTGTTTTTCATTGTTTAGGTTGTTGTTGAATTTGTTGGTGTCTTACATTATTGATTTTGTTGTTGAATTTGTTGGTGTTTTTCAATGTTGAGGCTGTTGTTGAATTTGTTGGTGACTTTCAACATTGAGGTTGTTGTTGAATTTGTTGGTGTTTTTCAATGTTAAGGTTGTTGTTGAATTTGTTGGTGTTATCAATGTTTTTTTGAACTTTTTCTCTTCTTTTAAAAGTTGAGGTTGTTGTTGAATTTGTTGGTGTTTTTCAATGTTGAGGTTGTTCTTGAATTTGTTGGTGATTTTCAATATTGAGGTTGTTGTTGAATTTGTTGGTCTCTTTCAATATTGAGGATGTTGTTGAATTTGTTGGTATTATCAATGTTATTTTTTGAACTGTTCTGTATTTTTCAATGATGAGGTTATTGTTGAATTTGTTGGTGTTTTTCATTGTTGAGATTGTTGTTGAATTTGATGGAGTTTTCAATGTTTTTTTTGATCTTTGTCTCTTCTTTTAAAAGTTGAGGTTGTTGTTGAATTTGTTGATGATTTTCAATATTGATGTTCTTGAATTTGTTGGTGATTTTCAATCTTGAGGTTGTTGTTGAATTTGTTGTTGTCTTTTAATATTGAGGTTGTTGTTGAATTTGTAGGTGTTTTTCAAAATTAAATTTGTTGTTGAATTTGTTGGCGTTTTTCAATGTTGAGATTGTTGTTGAATTTTTCGCTGATTTTCAATGTTGAGGTCGTTGTTGAAATTGTGGGTGATTTTCAATATTTTGGTTGTTGTTAAATTTGTTGGCATTTTTCAATGTTGAGATTGTTGTTGAATTTTTCGTTGATTTTCAATGTTGAGGTTGTTGATGAATTTGTTGGTGTTTTTTATTTTTGAGGTTATTGTTAAATTTGTTGGTGTTATCAATGTTTTTTGTTGAATTTGTTTGTATTTTTAAAATTATGGTTGTTGTTGAATTTGTTGGTGTTTTTCAATGTTCAGGTTGTTGTTGAATTTTTTGGTGTTTTTCAATGTTGAGGTTGATATTGAATTTGTTGGTGATTTTCAATGTTGAGGTTGTTAAAGTTGTTGGTGTTTTTCAATGTTGAGGTTGCTGTTGAATTTGTTGGTGCTTTTCATTGTTGAGGTTGATGTTGAATTTGTTGGTGTCTTTCAATATTGAGGTTCTTGTTGAATTTGTTGGTGTCTTTCAATATTGAGGTTGTTGTTGAATTTGTTGGCGTTTTTCAATTTTGAGATTTTTCTTGAATTTGTTGCTGATTTTCAATGTTTAGGTCCTTGTTGAACTTGTTGTTCTCTTTCAATATTGAGGTTGTTGTTGAATTTGTTGGTATTTTTCAATGTTGAGGTTGTTGTTGAATTTGTTGGTGTTTTTCATTGTTGAGGTTGTTGTTGAATTTGATGGAGTTATCAATGTTTTTATTGAACTTTTTCTCTTCTTTTAAAAGTTGAGGTTGTTGTTGAATTTGTTGGTGATTTTCAATGTTGAGGATGTTGTTGAATTTGTTGGTGTTATCAATGTAATTTTTCAAACTTTTTTGTATTTTTCAATGTTGAGGTTGTTGTTGAATTTCTTGGTGTTATCAATGTTTTTTTTCAACCTTTTATCTTCTTTTAAAATTTGAGGTTGTTGTTGAATTTTTTGGTGTTTTTCATTGTTGAGGTTGTTGAAGTTGTTTCTGTTTTTCAATGTTGCGGTTGTTGTTGAATTTTTGGTATTTTTCATTGTTGAGGTTGTAGTTGAATTTGTTGGTTTTTTTCAATGTTTAGGTTATTATTGAATTTGTTGGTGATTTTCAATATTAGCGTTCTTGTTGAATTAGTTGACTTTTTTCAATGTTGAGTTTGTTGTTGAATTTGTTGGTGAATTTCAATATTGAGGTTGTAGTTGAATTTGTTGGCGTTTTTCAATGTTGAGGATGTTGTTCAATTTGATGGTGATTTTCAATACTGAGGTTGTTGTTGAATTTGTTGGTGATTTTGAATATTGAGGTTGTTGTTGAATTTGTTGGCGTTTTTCAGTGTTGAGATTGTTGTTGAATTTTTCGCTGATTTTCAATGTTGAGGTTGTTGTTGAATTTGTTGGCGTTTTTCAATGTTGAGATTGTTGTTGAATTTTTCACTGATGGTCAATGTTGAGGTTGTTGTTGAATTTGTTGGTATTTTTCAATCTTGAGCTTGTTATTGAATTTGCTGGTGTTTTTCAATGTTGAGGTTGTTCTTGAATTTGTTGCTGCTTTTCAATGTTGAGGTTGTTGTTGTATTTGTTGGTATTTTTCAATGTTGAGGTTGTTGGTGAGTTTGTTGGTGTTTTTTATTGTTGAGGTTATTGTTGAATTTGTTGGTGTTATCAATGTTTTTTGTTGAACTTGTTTGTATTTTTAAAGTTATGGTTGTTGTTGAATTTGTTCGTGTTTTTCAATCTTGAGGTTGTTGTTGAATTTGTTGGTGTCTTTCAATATTGATGTTGTTGTTGAATTTGTTGATGTTTTTCAATGTTCAGGTTGTTGTTGAATTTTTTGGTGTTTTTCATTGTTGAGGTTGTTACTAAATTTGTTGGTGATTTTCAATGTTGAGGTTGTTGCTGTTTTTCAATGTTCAGGTTGTTGTTGAATTTGTTGGTGCTTTTCATTGATGAGGTTGCTGTTGAATTTGTTGGTGTTATCAATGTTTTTTTATTGAACTTGTTTGTATTTTTAAAAGTTAATGTTGTTGTTGAATTTGTTGGTGCTTTTCAATCTTGAGGTTGTTCTTGAATTTGTTGGTGATTTTCAAAATTGAGGTTGTTGTTGAATTTGTTGGTCTCTTTCAATATTGAGGATGTTGTTGAATTTGTTGGTATTATCAATGTTATTTTTTGAACTGTTCTGTATTTTTCAATGATGAGGTTATTGTTGAATTTGTTGGTGTTTTTCATTGTTGAGATTGTTGTTGAATTTGATGGAGTTATCAATGATTTTTTTGAACTTTGTCTCTTCTTTTAAAAGTTGAGGTTGTTGTTCAATTTGTTTGTGTTTTTCAATGTTGAGGTTGTTGTTGAATTTGATGGTGATTTTCAAAATTGAGGTTGTCGTTGAATTTGTTGGCGTTTTTCAATGTTGAGATTGTTGTCGAAAGGGTTGCTGATTTTCAATGTTGAAGACGTTGTTGAACTTTTTGATGCCTTTCAATATTGAGGATGTTTTTGAATTTGTTGGTGTTATCAATGTTATTTTTTGAACTTTTCTGTATTTTTCAATGTTGAGGTTGTTGATGCATTTCTTGGTATTTTTCAATGTTGAGGTTGTTGTTGAATTTGTTGGTGTTTTTCAATGCTGAGGTTGTTGTTGAATTTGTTGGTCATTTTCAATATTGAAGTTGTTGTTGAATTTGTCGGTGTTTTTCAATGCAGAGGTTGTAGTTGAATTTTTTGATGATTTTCAATATTGATGCTGTTGAATTGGTTGGTGATTTTCAATGTTGGGGTTGTTGTTGAATTTCTTGGTGTCTTTCAATATTGAGGTTTTCGTTGAATTTGTTGGTGTTTTACAATGTTGAGATTTTTGTTGAATATTTCGCTAATTTTCAATGTTGAGGTCGTTGTTGAAATTGTTGGTGTCTTTCATTATTGAGGTTGTTGTTGAATTTGTTGGTGTTTTTCAATTTTGTGGTTGTTGTTGAATTTGTTGGTGATTTTCAATACTGAGGTTGTTGTTCAATTTGTTGGTGTTATCAATGTTATTTTTTGAACTTTTTTGTATTTTCCAATGTTTAGGTTGTTCTTGAATTTGTTGGTATTTTTCAATGTTGAGGATGTTGTTGAATTTGTTTGTGTTTTTCATTGTTGAGGTTGTTGTTGAATTTGTTGCTGCTTTTCAAAGTAGAGGTTGTTGTTGAATTTGTTGGTGTTATCAATGTTATTTTTTGAACTTTTTTGTATTTTTCAATGTTGAGGTTATTGTTGAATTTGTTGATGTTATCAATGTAATTTTTCGAACTTTTTTGTATTTTTCAATGTTGCGGTTGTTGTTGAATTCTTGGTGTTATCAATGTTATTTTTTGAACTTTTTCTCTTCTTTTAAAATTTGAGGTTGTTGTTGTATTTTTTGGTGTTTTTCATTGTTGAGGTTGTTGTTGAATTTGTTGCTTCTATAAATGTAGAGGTTGTTCAATTTGTTGGTGATTTTCAATATTGAGGTTGCTGTTGAATTTGTTGGTGTTTTTCATTGTTGAGGCTGTTGTTGAACTTGTTGGTTTTATCAATGTTCTTTTTTGAACTTTTTCTCTTCTTTGAAAAGTTGAGATTGTTGTTGAATTTGTTGGTGTTTTTCAATATTCGTGTTCTTGAATTTGTTGGTGATTTTGAATGTTGAGGTTGTTGTTGAATTTGTTGGCGTTTTTCAATGTTGAGATTGTTGTTGAATTTTTCGTTGATTTTCAATGTTGAGGTCGTTGTTGATATTGTTGGTGCCTTTCAATATTGAGGTTGTTGTTGAATTTGTTGGCCTTTTTCAATGTTGAGATTGTTGTTGAATTTCTCGCTGATTTTCAATGTGGAGGTTGTTTTTGAATTTGTTGTTGTTTTTCATTGTTGAGGTTGTTCTTGAATTTGTTGGTGTTTTTTATTGTTGAGGTTTTCGTTGAATTTGTTGGTGTTATCAATGTTTTTTGTTGAACTTGTTTGTATTATTAAAATTATGGTTGTTGTTGAATTTGTTGGTGTTTTTCAATGTTCAGGTTGTTGTTGAATTTTTTTGTGTTTTCATTGTTGAGGTTGTTCTTGAATTTGTTGGTGTTTTCAATTTTGAGGTTGTTGTTGAATTTTTTTGTATTTTTCAATGTTGAGGTTGTTGTTGAATTTGTTGGTGTTATCAATGTATTTTGTTGAACTTGTTTGTATTTTTAAAATTATGGTTGTTGTTTAATTTGTTGGTGTTTTTCAATCATGAGGTTGTTGTTGAATTTGTTGGTGTCTTTCAATATTGAGGTTGTTGTTGAATTTGTTGGTGTTTTTCAATGTTGAGATTTTTCTTGAATTTGTTGCTGATTTTCAATGTTTAGGTCGTTGTTGAACTTGTTGTTCTCATTCAATATTGAGGATGTTGTTGAATTTGTTGGTATTATCAATGTTACTTTTTGAACTTTTGTGTATTATTCAATGTTGAGGTTGTTGTTGAATTTGTTGGTATTTTTCAATGTTGAGGTTGTTGTTGAATTTGTTGGTGTTTTTCATTGTTTAGGTTGTTGTTGAATTTGATGGAGTTATCATTGTTTTTTTTGAACTTTGACTCTTTTAAAAGCTGAGGTTGTTGTTGAATTTGTTGGTGTTTTTCAATGTTGAGGTTGTTGTTGAATTTGTTTGTGATTTTCAAAATTGAGGTTGTCGTTAAATTTGTTGGCCTTGTTCAATGTTGAGAT
Organism: Cetorhinus maximus; assembly: GCF_964194155.1. Classification (NCBI taxonomy): domain Eukaryota; kingdom Metazoa; phylum Chordata; class Chondrichthyes; order Lamniformes; family Cetorhinidae; genus Cetorhinus; species Cetorhinus maximus. Next base: position 132,662 of record NW_027596354.1, read on the forward strand.
TCTTTGAATTTTTCGCTGATTTTCAATGTTGAGGTCGTTGTTGAAATTTTTAGTATCTTTCAATATTGAGGTTGTGTTGAATTTGTTGGCGTTTTTCAATGTTGAGTTTGTTGGTGAATTTGTTGCTGATTTTCAATATTGAGGATGTTGTTGAATTTTTTGGTGTTTTCAATGTTATTTTTTGAACTTTTCTGTATTTTTCAATGTTGAGGTTGTTGTTGAATTTGTTGGTATTTATCAATGTTGAGGTTGTTGTTGAATTTGTTGATGTTTTTCAATGCTGAGGTTGTTGTTGAATTTGTTGGTGATTTTCAATATTGAGGTTGTTGTTGATTTTGTTGGCGTTTTTCAATGCTGAGGTTGTAGTTGAATTTGTTGATAATTTTCAATATTGATGCTGTTGAATTTGTCGGTGATTTTCAATGTTGAGGTTGTTGTTGAATTGTTGGTGTCTTTCAATATTGAGGTTGTTGTTGAATTTGTTGCTGTCTTTCAATGTTGAGGTTGTTGTTAAATTTCTTGGTGATTTTCAAAATTGAGGTTTTTGTTGGATTTGTTGGCCTTGTTCAATGTTGAGATTGTTTGAATTTTTCGCTGATTTTCAATGTTGAGGTCATTGTTGATTTTGTTGGTGATTTTCAATGTTGAGGTTGTTGTTGAATTTGTTGGTGATTTTCAATATTGAGGTTGTTTTTTAATTTGTTGGCGTTTTTCAATGTTGAGGATGTTGATGAATTTGTTGATGATTTTCAATAATGATGTTGTTGAATTGGTTGGTGATTTTCAATGTTGAGGCTGTTGTTCAATTTCTTGGTATCTTTCAATATTGAGTTGTTGTTGAATGGGTTGGTCATTTTCAATGTTGTGTTTGTTGTTGAATTTGTTGGGGACTTTCAATATTGAGGTTGTTGTTGAATTTGTTGGTGTTTTTCAATGTTGAAATTGTTGTTGAATTTTTCGCTGATTTTCAATGTTGAGGTTGTTGTTGAAATTGTTGTTGTCTTTCATAGTTGAGGTTGTTGTTGAATTTGTTGGTGTTTTTCAATGTTGTGGTTGTTGTTGAATTTGTTGGTGATTTTCAATATTGAGGTTGTTGTACAATTTGTTGCTGATATCAATGTTATTTTTTGAACTTTTTTGTATTTTTCAATGTTGAGGTTGTTGTTGAATTTGTTGGTATTTTTCAATGTTGAGGTTGTTGTTGAATTTGTTGGTGTTTTTCATTGTTGAGGTTGTTGTTGAATTTGGTGCTGCTTTTCAATGTAGATGTTGTGGTTGAATTTGTTGGTGATTTTCAATGTTGAGGTTCTTGTTGAATTTGATCGTGTTATCAATGTTATTTTTTGAACTTTTTTGTATTTTTCAATGTTGAGGCTATTGTTGAATTTGTTGATGTTATCAATGTAATTTTTCGAACATTTTTGTATTTTTCAATGTTGAGGTTGTTGTTGAATTTCTTGGTGTTTTCAATGTTTTTTTTGAACTTTTTCTCTTTAAAAATTTGAGGGTTTTTTTGAATTTGTTGGTATTTTTCATTGTTGAGGTTGTTGTTGAATTTGTTGGTGTTTTTCATTGTTGTGGTTTTTGTTGAATTTGTTGTTGTTTTTCAATTTTGAGGTTGTTGTTGAATTTGTTGATAGTTTTCAAAGTTGATCTTGTTTTTGAATTTGTTTTTTTTTTCAAAGTTGAGGTTGTTGTTGAATTTCAATATCGAGGTTGTTGTTGAATTTGTTGCTGTTTTTCAATGTTGAGGTTGTTGTTGAATTTGTTGGTTTTTTTCAATGTTTAGGTTATTATTGAATTTGTTGGTGATTTTCAATACTAAGGTTCTTGTAGAATTTTTTGGCGTTTTTCAATGTTGAGGATTTTGTTGAATTTGTTGGTGATTTTCAATATTGAAGTTGTTGAATTTGTTGTTGATTTTCAATGTTGAGGTTGTTGTTGAATTTGTTGTTGACTTTCAATATCGATTTTATTGTTGAATTTGTTGGTGTTTTTCAATGTTGAGGTTGTTGTTGAATCTGTTGGTGACTTTCAATGTTGAGGTTGTTGTTGAATTTGTTGGTGTTATTCAATGTTTTTTTTTAACTTTTTCTCTCCTTTTAAAAGTTGAGGTTGTTGTTGAATTTGTTGACGTTTTTCAATGTTGAGGTTGTTGTTCAATTTGTTGATGATTTTCAATGTTTATGTTCTTGAATTTGTTGTTGATTTTCAATGTTGAGGTTGTTGTTGAATTTGTTGGTGTCTTTCAATATTGAGGTTGTTTTTGAATTTATTGCTGTTATTCAATGTTGAGGTTGTTGTTGAATTTGTTGGTGACTTTCAATATTGAGGTTGTTGTTCAATTTGTTGGTCTTATCAATGTTATTTTTTGAACTTTTATGAATTTTTCAATGTTGAGGTTGTTGTTGAATTTGTTGGTATTTTTCAATGTTGAGGTTGTTGAAATTGTTGCTTCTTTTCAATGTTGAGGAATTTGTTGAATTTGTTGGTGTTATAAATGTTTTTTGTTGAACTTGTTTGTATTTTTAAATTCTGGATGTTGTTGAATTTTGTTGGTGTTTTGCAATGTTCAGGTTGTTGTTGAATTTTTTGGTGTTTTTCATTGTTGAGCTTGTTGTTGAATTTGTTGGTGATTTTCAATGTTGAGGTTGTTGAAGTTTTTGGGGTTTTTCAATGTTGAGGTTGTTGTTGAATTTGTTGGTGCTTTTCATTGTTGAGGTTGTTGATGAATTTGTTGGTGTTTTTCAAAGTTGAGGTTGATGTTGAATTTGTTGGTGTTTTTCATTGTTGAGGTTTTTGTTGAATTTCTTGGAGTTATCAATGTTTTTTTTGAACTTTTTCTCTTGTTTTAAAAGTTGAGGTTGATTTTGAATTTGTTGGTGTTTTTCAATGTTGAGCTTGTTGTTGAATTTGTTGGTGATTTTCAGTGTTAATTTTGTTGTTGAATTTGTTGGTGTATCAATGTTAATTTTTGAACTTTTTTGTATTTTTCAATGTTGTGGTTGTTGTTGAATTTATTGGTTTTATCAATGTTAAGGTTGTTCAATTTGTTGGTGAATTTCAATATTCAGATTGTTGTTAAATTTGTTGGTGTTTTTCATTGTGGAGGTTGTTGAATTTATTGGTGTTTTTCAATGTTGAGGTTGTTGTTGAATTTGTTGGCGTTTCTCAATGTTGAATTTGTTGATGATTTTCAATATTGAGGTTGTTGTTGAAGTTTTTGGTGTTCTGAATGTTACTTCTTGAACGTTTCTGTAATTTTGAAAGTTGAGATTGCTGTTGAATTTGTTTGTGTTTTTCAATGTTGAGTTTGTTGTTGAATTTGTTGGTGTTTTCCATTGTTGAGGTTTTTGTTGAATTTGTTGGTTTTTTTTTTCAAAGTTGAGGTTGTTGTTCAATTTGTTCGTATTTTTCAATGTTGAGCTTATTGTTCAATTTGTTGTTTTTTTTCAAAGTTGAGGTTGTTGTTGAATTGTTGTTGATTTTCAATATCGAGTTTGTTGTTGAATTTGATGTTGTTATCAATGTTATTTTTTGAACATTTTTGTATTTTTCAATGTTGAGGTTGTTGTTGAATTTGTTGGTGTTATGAATGTTTTTTGTTGAACTTGTTTGTATTTTTAAAAGTTAAGGTTGTTGTTGAATTGTTGGTGTTTTTCAATGTTGAGGTTGTTGTTGAATTTGATGGTGTTTTTCAATATTGAGGTTGTTGTTGAATTTGTTGGTGACTTTCAATATTGAGGTTGTTGTTGAATTTGTTGGCATTTTTCAGTGTTGAGGTTGTTGTTGAATTCGTTGATGATATCATTGATTTTTTTTGAACTTTTTCTCTTCTTTTAAAAGTTGAGGGTGTTGTTGAATTTGTTGGTGATTTTCATTGTTGAGGTTGTTGTTGAATTTGTTGGTGATTTTCAATTTTGAGGTTGTTGTTGAATTTGTTGGTGTTATCATTGTAATTTATTGAACTTTTCTGAATTTTTCAATGTTGAGGTTGTTGTTGAATTTGTTGGTGTTATTAATGTTTTTTGTTAAACTTGTTTGCATTTTTAAAAGTTAAGGTTGTTGTTGAATTGTTGGTGTTTTTCAATGTCGAGGTTGTTGTTGAATTTGTTGGTGTTTTTCAACGTTGAGGTTGTTGTTGAATTTGTTAGTGATTTTCAATATTGAAGTTGTTGAATTTGTTGGTGACTTTCAATGTTGAGGTTGTTATTGAATATGTTGGTGTCTTTCAATATTGATTTTGATGTTCAATTTGTTGGTGTTTTTCAATGTTGATGTTGTTGTTGAATTTGTTGGTGACTTTCAATATTGAGGTTGTTGTTGAATTTGTTGGCGTTTTTCAATGTTGAGGTTGTTGTTGAGTTTGTTGATGTTATCAATGTTTTTTTTGAACTTTTTCTCTTTTTAAAGTTGAGGTTGTTGTTGAATTTGATGGTGTTATCAATGTAATTTTTTGAACTTTTCTGTATTTTTCAATGTTGAGGTTGTTGTTGAATTTGTTGCTGTTTTTCAATGTTGAGGTTGTTGTTGAATTTGTTGGTGTTATCAATGATATTGTTGAACTTGTTTGTATTTTTAAAAGTTTAGGTTGTTGTTGAAATTGTTGGTGTTTTTCAATGTTGAGGTTGTTGTTGAATTTGCTGGTGTTTTTCAATGTTGAGTTTGTTGTTGTATTTGTTGGTGATTTTCAATGTTGAGTTTGTTGTTGAATTTGTTGGTGTTATAAATGTTAGTTTTTGAAGTTTTTTACATTTTTCAATGTTGCGGTTGTTGTTGAATTTTTTTGGTGTTTTTCATTGTTGAGTTTGTTGAAGTTGTTGGTGTTTTTCAATGTTGTGGCTGTTGTTGAATTTTTTGGTATTTTTCATTGTTGAGGTTGTAGTGGAATTTGTTGGTTTTTTTCAATGTTAATGTAAGTACTGAAGTTGTTGGTGATTTTCAATACTAAGGTTCTTGTTGAATTTGTTGGCGTTTTTCAATGTTGTGGATTTTGTTGAATTTGTTGGTGATTTTCAATATTGAAGTTGTTGAATTGGTTGTTGATTTTCAATGTTGAGGTTGTTGTTGAATTTGTTGGTGACTTTCAATTCTGATTTTGTTGTTGAATTTGTTGGTGTTTTTCAATGTTGAGGTTATTGTTGAATCTGTTGGTGACTTTCAATGTTGAGGTTGTTGTTGAATTTGTTGGCGTTTTTCAATGTTTTTTTTTTAACTTTTTCTCTTCTTTTAAAAGTTGAGGTTGTTGTTGAATTTGTTGACGTTTTTCAATGTTGAGGTTGTTGTTGAATTTGTTGATGATTTTCAATATTGATGTTCTTGAATTTGTTGGTGATTTTCAATGTTGAGGATGTTGTTGAATTCGTTGGTGTCTTTCAATATTGAGGTTATTGTTGAATTTGTTGGTGCTTTTGAATGTTGTGGTTGTTGTTTAATTTCTTGGTGTTTTTCAAAATTGAGGTTATTGTTGAGTTTGTTGGTGTCTTTCAATATTGAGGTTGTTGTTGAATTTGTTGCTGTTATTCAATGTTGAGGTTGTTGTTGAATTTGCTGGTGACTTTCAATATTGAGGTTGTTGTTCAATTTGTTGGTGTTATCAATGTTATTTTTTGAACATTTATGAATTTTTCAATGTTGAGGTTGTTGTTGAAATTGTTGCTGCTTTTCAATGTTGAGGAAGTTGTTGAATTTGTTGGTGTTATCAATGTTTTTTGTTGAACTTGTTTGTATTTTTAAAAATCTGGTTGTTGTTTAATTTGCTGGTGTTTTGCAATGTTCAGGTTGTTGGTGAATTTTTTGGTGTTTTTCAATGTTGAGATTTTTGTTGAATTTTTCGCTGATTTTCAATGTTGAGGTTGTTGAAGTTGTTGGTGTTTTTCAATGTTGAGGTTGTTGCTGAATTTGTTGGTGCTTTTAATTGTTGAGGTTGTTTAATTTGTTGGAGTTATCAATGTTTTATTTGAACTTGTTTATATTTTTAAAAGTTAAGGTTGTTGTTGAATTTGTTGGTGTTTTTCAATGTTGAGGTTGTTGTTGAATATGTTGGCGTTTTTCAATGTTGAGGTCGTTGTTGAACTTGTTTGTGTCTTTCACCATTGAGGATGTTGTTGAATTTGTTGGCATTATCAATGTTATTTTTTGAACTTTTCTGTATTTTTCAATGTTGAGGTTGTCGTTGAATTTATTGGTATTTTTCAATGTTGAGGTTGTTGTTGAATTTGTTGGAGTTTTTCATTGTTGAGGTTCATGTTGAATTTGTTGGTGTTATCATTGTTTTTTTTGAACATTTTCTCTTCTTGTAAAAGTTGAGGTTGTCGTTGAATTTGTTGGTGTTTTTCAATGTTGAGGTCATTGTTGAACTTGTTTGTGTCTTTCACTATTGAGGATGTTGTTGAATTTGTTGATATTATCAATGTTATTTTTTGAACTTTTCTGTATTTTTCAATATTGAGGTTGTTGTTGAATTTGTTGGTGTTTTTCAATGTTGAGATTGTTGTTCAATTTGTTGCTGATTTTCAATGTTGAGGTCGTTGTTGAACTTTTTGGTGTCTTTCAATATTGAGGATGTTCCTGAATTTGTTGGTGTTATCAATGTTATTTTTTTAACTTTTCAGAATTTTTCAATATTGAGTTTGTTGTTGAATTTGTTGCTATTTTTAAATGTTGATATTGTTGTTGAATTTGTTGGTGATTTTCAATATTGAGATTGTTGTTGAATTTGTTAGCGTTTTTCAATGTTGAGGATGTTGATGAATTTGTTGATCATATTCAATATTTATGTTGTTGAATTGGTTGGTGATTTTCAATGTTGAGGTTGTTGTTGAATTTGTTGGTTTCTTTCACTATTGAGGTTGTTGTTGAATTTGTTGGCGTTTTTCAATGTTGAGATTGTAGTTGAATTTTTCGCTGATTTTCAATGTTGAGGTCGTTGTTGAAATTGTTGGTGTCTTTCATTATTGAGGTTGTTGTTGAATTTGTTGGTGTTATCAATTATATTTTTTGAACTTTTTTGTATTTTTCAATGTTGAGGTTGTTGTTGAATTTGTTGGTGTTATCAATGTTATTTTTTGAACTTTTTTTTATTTTTCAATGTTGAGGTTGTTGTTGAATTTGTTAGTGTTTTTCATTGTTTAGGTTGTTGTTGAATTTGTTGGTGTCTTACATTATTGATTTTGTTGTTGAATTTGTTGGTGTTTTTCAATGTTGAGGCTGTTGTTGAATTTGTTGGTGACTTTCAACATTGAGGTTGTTGTTGAATTTGTTGGTGTTTTTCAATGTTAAGGTTGTTGTTGAATTTGTTGGTGTTATCAATGTTTTTTTGAACTTTTTCTCTTCTTTTAAAAGTTGAGGTTGTTGTTGAATTTGTTGGTGTTTTTCAATGTTGAGGTTGTTCTTGAATTTGTTGGTGATTTTCAATATTGAGGTTGTTGTTGAATTTGTTGGTCTCTTTCAATATTGAGGATGTTGTTGAATTTGTTGGTATTATCAATGTTATTTTTTGAACTGTTCTGTATTTTTCAATGATGAGGTTATTGTTGAATTTGTTGGTGTTTTTCATTGTTGAGATTGTTGTTGAATTTGATGGAGTTTTCAATGTTTTTTTTGATCTTTGTCTCTTCTTTTAAAAGTTGAGGTTGTTGTTGAATTTGTTGATGATTTTCAATATTGATGTTCTTGAATTTGTTGGTGATTTTCAATCTTGAGGTTGTTGTTGAATTTGTTGTTGTCTTTTAATATTGAGGTTGTTGTTGAATTTGTAGGTGTTTTTCAAAATTAAATTTGTTGTTGAATTTGTTGGCGTTTTTCAATGTTGAGATTGTTGTTGAATTTTTCGCTGATTTTCAATGTTGAGGTCGTTGTTGAAATTGTGGGTGATTTTCAATATTTTGGTTGTTGTTAAATTTGTTGGCATTTTTCAATGTTGAGATTGTTGTTGAATTTTTCGTTGATTTTCAATGTTGAGGTTGTTGATGAATTTGTTGGTGTTTTTTATTTTTGAGGTTATTGTTAAATTTGTTGGTGTTATCAATGTTTTTTGTTGAATTTGTTTGTATTTTTAAAATTATGGTTGTTGTTGAATTTGTTGGTGTTTTTCAATGTTCAGGTTGTTGTTGAATTTTTTGGTGTTTTTCAATGTTGAGGTTGATATTGAATTTGTTGGTGATTTTCAATGTTGAGGTTGTTAAAGTTGTTGGTGTTTTTCAATGTTGAGGTTGCTGTTGAATTTGTTGGTGCTTTTCATTGTTGAGGTTGATGTTGAATTTGTTGGTGTCTTTCAATATTGAGGTTCTTGTTGAATTTGTTGGTGTCTTTCAATATTGAGGTTGTTGTTGAATTTGTTGGCGTTTTTCAATTTTGAGATTTTTCTTGAATTTGTTGCTGATTTTCAATGTTTAGGTCCTTGTTGAACTTGTTGTTCTCTTTCAATATTGAGGTTGTTGTTGAATTTGTTGGTATTTTTCAATGTTGAGGTTGTTGTTGAATTTGTTGGTGTTTTTCATTGTTGAGGTTGTTGTTGAATTTGATGGAGTTATCAATGTTTTTATTGAACTTTTTCTCTTCTTTTAAAAGTTGAGGTTGTTGTTGAATTTGTTGGTGATTTTCAATGTTGAGGATGTTGTTGAATTTGTTGGTGTTATCAATGTAATTTTTCAAACTTTTTTGTATTTTTCAATGTTGAGGTTGTTGTTGAATTTCTTGGTGTTATCAATGTTTTTTTTCAACCTTTTATCTTCTTTTAAAATTTGAGGTTGTTGTTGAATTTTTTGGTGTTTTTCATTGTTGAGGTTGTTGAAGTTGTTTCTGTTTTTCAATGTTGCGGTTGTTGTTGAATTTTTGGTATTTTTCATTGTTGAGGTTGTAGTTGAATTTGTTGGTTTTTTTCAATGTTTAGGTTATTATTGAATTTGTTGGTGATTTTCAATATTAGCGTTCTTGTTGAATTAGTTGACTTTTTTCAATGTTGAGTTTGTTGTTGAATTTGTTGGTGAATTTCAATATTGAGGTTGTAGTTGAATTTGTTGGCGTTTTTCAATGTTGAGGATGTTGTTCAATTTGATGGTGATTTTCAATACTGAGGTTGTTGTTGAATTTGTTGGTGATTTTGAATATTGAGGTTGTTGTTGAATTTGTTGGCGTTTTTCAGTGTTGAGATTGTTGTTGAATTTTTCGCTGATTTTCAATGTTGAGGTTGTTGTTGAATTTGTTGGCGTTTTTCAATGTTGAGATTGTTGTTGAATTTTTCACTGATGGTCAATGTTGAGGTTGTTGTTGAATTTGTTGGTATTTTTCAATCTTGAGCTTGTTATTGAATTTGCTGGTGTTTTTCAATGTTGAGGTTGTTCTTGAATTTGTTGCTGCTTTTCAATGTTGAGGTTGTTGTTGAATTTGTTGGTATTTTTCAATGTTGAGGTTGTTGGTGAATTTGTTGGTGTTTTTTATTGTTGAGGTTATTGTTGAATTTGTTGGTGTTATCAATGTTTTTTGTTGAACTTGTTTGTATTTTTAAAGTTATGGTTGTTGTTGAATTTGTTCGTGTTTTTCAATCTTGAGGTTGTTGTTGAATTTGTTGGTGTCTTTCAATATTGATGTTGTTGTTGAATTTGTTGATGTTTTTCAATGTTCAGGTTGTTGTTGAATTTTTTGGTGTTTTTCATTGTTGAGGTTGTTACTAAATTTGTTGGTGATTTTCAATGTTGAGGTTGTTGCTGTTTTTCAATGTTCAGGTTGTTGTTGAATTTGTTGGTGCTTTTCATTGATGAGGTTGCTGTTGAATTTGTTGGTGTTATCAATGTTTTTTTATTGAACTTGTTTGTATTTTTAAAAGTTAATGTTGTTGTTGAATTTGTTGGTGCTTTTCAATCTTGAGGTTGTTCTTGAATTTGTTGGTGATTTTCAAAATTGAGGTTGTTGTTGAATTTGTTGGTCTCTTTCAATATTGAGGATGTTGTTGAATTTGTTGGTATTATCAATGTTATTTTTTGAACTGTTCTGTATTTTTCAATGATGAGGTTATTGTTGAATTTGTTGGTGTTTTTCATTGTTGAGATTGTTGTTGAATTTGATGGAGTTATCAATGATTTTTTTGAACTTTGTCTCTTCTTTTAAAAGTTGAGGTTGTTGTTCAATTTGTTTGTGTTTTTCAATGTTGAGGTTGTTGTTGAATTTGATGGTGATTTTCAAAATTGAGGTTGTCGTTGAATTTGTTGGCGTTTTTCAATGTTGAGATTGTTGTCGAAAGGGTTGCTGATTTTCAATGTTGAAGACGTTGTTGAACTTTTTGATGCCTTTCAATATTGAGGATGTTTTTGAATTTGTTGGTGTTATCAATGTTATTTTTTGAACTTTTCTGTATTTTTCAATGTTGAGGTTGTTGATGCATTTCTTGGTATTTTTCAATGTTGAGGTTGTTGTTGAATTTGTTGGTGTTTTTCAATGCTGAGGTTGTTGTTGAATTTGTTGGTCATTTTCAATATTGAAGTTGTTGTTGAATTTGTCGGTGTTTTTCAATGCAGAGGTTGTAGTTGAATTTTTTGATGATTTTCAATATTGATGCTGTTGAATTGGTTGGTGATTTTCAATGTTGGGGTTGTTGTTGAATTTCTTGGTGTCTTTCAATATTGAGGTTTTCGTTGAATTTGTTGGTGTTTTACAATGTTGAGATTTTTATTGAATATTTCGCTAATTTTCAATGTTGAGGTCGTTGTTGAAATTGTTGGTGTCTTTCATTATTGAGGTTGTTGTTGAATTTGTTGGTGTTTTTCAATTTTGTGGTTGTTGTTGAATTTGTTGGTGATTTTCAATACTGAGGTTGTTGTTCAATTTGTTGGTGTTATCAATGTTATTTTTTGAACTTTTTTGTATTTTCCAATGTTTAGGTTGTTCTTGAATTTGTTGGTATTTTTCAATGTTGAGGATGTTGTTGAATTTGTTTGTGTTTTTCATTGTTGAGGTTGTTGTTGAATTTGTTGCTGCTTTTCAAAGTAGAGGTTGTTGTTGAATTTGTTGGTGTTATCAATGTTATTTTTTGAACTTTTTTGTATTTTTCAATGTTGAGGTTATTGTTGAATTTGTTGATGTTATCAATGTAATTTTTCGAACTTTTTTGTATTTTTCAATGTTGCGGTTGTTGTTGAATTCTTTGTGTTATCAATGTTATTTTTTGAACTTTTTCTCTTCTTTTAAAATTTGAGGTTGTTGTTGTATTTTTTGGTGTTTTTCATTGTTGAGGTTGTTGTTGAATTTGTTGCTTCTATAAATGTAGAGGTTGTTCAATTTGTTGGTGATTTTCAATATTGAGGTTGCTGTTGAATTTGTTGATTTTTTCATTGTTGAGGTTGTTGTTGAACTTGTTGGTTTTATCAATGTTCTTTTTTGAACTTTTTCTCTTCTTTGAAAAGTTGAGATTGTTGTTGAATTTGTTGGTGTTTTTCAATATTCGTGTTCTTGAATTTGTTGGTGATTTTGAATGTTGAGGTTGTTGTTGAATTTGTTGGCGTTTTTCAATGTTGAGATTGTTGTTGAATTTTTCGTTGATTTTCAATGTTGAGGTCGTTGTTGATATTGTTGGTGCCTTTCAATATTGAGGTTGTTGTTGAATTTGTTGGCCTTTTTCAATGTTGAGATTGTTGTTGAATTTCTCGCTGATTTTCAATGTGGAGGTTGTTTTTGAATTTGTTGTTGTTTTTCATTGTTGAGGTTGTTCTTGAATTTGTTGGTGTTTTTTATTGTTGAGGTTTTCGTTGAATTTGTTGGTGTTATCAATGTTTTTTGTTGAACTTGTTTGTATTATTAAAATTATGGTTGTTGTTGAATTTGTTGGTGTTTTTCAATGTTCAGGTTGTTGTTGAATTTTTTTGTGTTTTCATTGTTGAGGTTGTTCTTGAATTTGTTGGTGTTTTCAATTTTGAGGTTGTTGTTGAATTTTTTTGTATTTTTCAATGTTGAGGTTGTTGTTGAATTTGTTGGTGTTATCAATGTATTTTGTTGAACTTGTTTGTATTTTTAAAATTATGGTTGTTGTTTAATTTGTTGGTGTTTTTCAATCATGAGGTTGTTGTTGAATTTGTTGGTGTCTTTCAATATTGAGGTTGTTGTTGAATTTGTTGGTGTTTTTCAATGTTGAGATTTTTCTTGAATTTGTTGCTGATTTTCAATGTTTAGGTCGTTGTTGAACTTGTTGTTCTCATTCAATATTGAGGATGTTGTTGAATTTGTTGGTATTATCAATGTTACTTTTTGAACTTTTGTGTATTATTCAATGTTGAGGTTGTTGTTGAATTTGTTGGTATTTTTCAATGTTGAGGTTGTTGTTGAATTTGTTGGTGTTTTTCATTGTTTAGGTTGTTGTTGAATTTGATGGAGTTATCATTGTTTTTTTTGAACTTTGACTCTTTTAAAAGCTGAGGTTGTTGTTGAATTTGTTGGTGTTTTTCAATGTTGAGGTTGTTGTTGAATTTGTTTGTGATTTTCAAAATTGAGGTTGTCGTTAAATTTGTTGGCCTTGTTCAATGTTGAGATTCTTTGAATTTTTCGCTGATTTTCAATGTTGAGGTCGTTGTTGAAATTTTTAGTATCTTTCAATATTGAGGTTGTGTTGAATTTGTTGGCGTTTTTCAATGTTGAGTTTGTTGGTGAATTTGTTGCTGATTTTCAATATTGAGGATGTTGTTGAATTTTTTGGTGTTTTCAATGTTATTTTTTGAACTTTTCTGTATTTTTCAATGTTGAGGTTGTTGTTGAATTTGTTGGTATTTATCAATGTTGAGGTTGTTGTTGAATTTGTTGATGTTTTTCAATGCTGAGGTTGTTGTTGAATTTGTTGGTGATTTTCAATATTGAGGTTGTTGTTGATTTTGTTGGCGTTTTTCAATGCTGAGGTTGTAGTTGAATTTGTTGATAATTTTCAATATTGATGCTGTTGAATTTGTCGGTGATTTTCAATGTTGAGGTTGTTGTTGAATTGTTGGTGTCTTTCAATATTGAGGTTGTTGTTGAATTTGTTGCTGTCTTTCAATGTTGAGGTTGTTGTTAAATTTCTTGGTGATTTTCAAAATTGAGGTTTTTGTTGGATTTGTTGGCCTTGTTCAATGTTGAGATTGTTTGAATTTTTCGCTGATTTTCAATGTTGAGGTCATTGTTGATTTTGTTGGTGATTTTCAATGTTGAGGTTGTTGTTGAATTTGTTGGTGATTTTCAATATTGAGGTTGTTTTTTAATTTGTTGGCGTTTTTCAATGTTGAGGATGTTGATGAATTTGTTGATGATTTTCAATAATGATGTTGTTGAATTGGTTGGTGATTTTCAATGTTGAGGCTGTTGTTCAATTTCTTGGTATCTTTCAATATTGAGTTGTTGTTGAATGGGTTGGTCATTTTCAATGTTGTGTTTGTTGTTGAATTTGTTGGGGACTTTCAATATTGAGGTTGTTGTTGAATTTGTTGGTGTTTTTCAATGTTGAAATTGTTGTTGAATTTTTCGCTGATTTTCAATGTTGAGGTTGTTGTTGAAATTGTTGTTGTCTTTCATAGTTGAGGTTGTTGTTGAATTTGTTGGTGTTTTTCAATGTTGTGGTTGTTGTTGAATTTGTTGGTGATTTTCAATATTGAGGTTGTTGTACAATTTGTTGCTGATATCAATGTTATTTTTTGAACTTTTTTGTATTTTTCAATGTTGAGGTTGTTGTTGAATTTGTTGGTATTTTTCAATGTTGAGGTTGTTGTTGAATTTGTTGGTGTTTTTCATTGTTGAGGTTGTTGTTGAATTTGGTGCTGCTTTTCAATGTAGATGTTGTGGTTGAATTTGTTGGTGATTTTCAATGTTGAGGTTCTTGTTGAATTTGATCGTGTTATCAATGTTATTTTTTGAACTTTTTTGTATTTTTCAATGTTGAGGCTATTGTTGAATTTGTTGATGTTATCAATGTAATTTTTCGAACATTTTTGTATTTTTCAATGTTGAGGTTGTTGTTGAATTTCTTGGTGTTTTCAATGTTTTTTTTGAACTTTTTCTCTTTAAAAATTTGAGGGTTTTTTTGAATTTCTTGGTGTTTTTCATTGTTGAGGTTGTTGAAGTTGTTTGTGTTTTTCAATGTTGCAGTTGTTGTTGAATTTTTTGGTGATTTTCAATAATAAGGTTCTTGTTGAATTTGTTGACGTGTTTCAACGTTGAAGTTGTTGTTGAATTTGTTGGTGATTTTCAATATTGAGGTTGTTGAATTTGTTGGTGATTTTCAATGTTGAGGTTGTTGTTGAAAGTGTTGGTGTCTTTCAATATTGATTTTGTTGTTGAATTTGTTGGTGTTTTTCAATGTTGAGGTTGTTGTTGAATTTGTTGGTGACGTTCAATATTGAGGTTGTTGTTGAATTTGTTGGCGTTTTTCAATGTAGAGGTTGTTGTTGAATTTGTTGGTGTTAGCAATTTTTTTTTGAACTTTTTCTCTTTTAAAAGTTGAGGTTGTTGTTAATTTTGTTGGTGTTTTTCAATGTTGAGGTTGCTGTTGAATTTGTTGGCGTTTTTCAATGTTGAGGTTTGCTGTTGAATTTGCTGGTGATTTTCAATATTGAGGTTGTTGTTGAAATTGTTGGCGTTTTTCAATGTTGAGGTTGTTGTTGAATTTGTTGATGATTTTCAATATTGATGTTCTTGAATTTGTTGCTGATATTCAATGTTGAGGTTGATGTTGAATTTGTTGTTGTCTTTTAATATTGAGGTTGTTGTTGAATTTGTAGGTGTTTTTCAAAATAGAGGTTGTTGTTGAATTTGTTGGCGTTTTTCAATGTTGAGATTGTTGTTGAATTTTTCGCTCATTTTCAATATTGAGGTCGTTGTTGAATTTGTTGCTGTTTTTCAATTTTGAGGTTGTTGTTGAATTTGTGGGTGTTTTTCAATGTTGAGATTGTTGTTGAATTTTTTCCTGATTTTCAATGTTGAGTTTGTTGTTGAATTTCTTGATATTTTTCAATGTTGAGGTTGTTGTTGAATTTGTTGGTGCTTTTCATTGTTGAGGTTGATGTTGAATTTGTTGGTGTTATCAATGTTTTTTTTTTGAACTTGTTTATATTTTTAAAAGTTAAGATTGTTGATGAATTTATTGGTGTTATTCAATGTTCCGGTTGTTGTAGAATTTGTTGGTGTCTTTCAATATTGAGGTTGTTGTTGAATTTGTTAGCGTTTTTCAATATTGAGGTTGTTGTTGAATTTGTGGGTGATTTTCAAAATTGAGGATGTTGTTGAATTTGTTGGTGTTTTTCAATGTTGAGATTTTTCTTGAATTTGTTGCTGATTTTCAAAGTTTAGGTCGTTGTTGAACTTGTTGGTCTCTTTTAATATTGAGGATGTTGTTGAATTTGTTGGTATTATCAATGTTATTTTTTGAACTGTTCTGTGTTTTTCAATGTTGAGGTTGTTGTTTAATTTGTTGGTATTTTTCAATCTTGAGGTTCTTGTTGAATTTGTTGGTGTTTTTCATTGTTGTGGTTGTTGTTGAATTTGATGGAGTTATCAATGTTTTTTTTGAACTTTTACTCTTTTAAAAGTTGAGGTAGTTGTTGAATTTTTTGGTGCCTTTTAATATTGAGAATGTTGGTGAATTTGTTGGTGTTATCAATGTTATTTTTTGAACTTTTCCGTATTTTTCAATGTTGAGGTTGTTGTTGAATTTGTTGGTATTTTTCAATGTTGAGGTTGTTGTTGAATTTGTTGGTCTTTTTCAATGCTGAGGTTGTTGTTGAATTTGTTGGTGATTTTCAGTATTGAGGTTGTTGTTGAATTTGTCGGCGTTTTTCAATGCTGAGGTTGTTGTTTAATTTGTTGATAATTTTCAATATTGATGTTGTTTAATTGGTTGGTGATTTTCAATGTTGAGGTTGTTGTTGAATTTGTTGGTGTCTTTCAATATTGATTTTGTTGTTGAATTTGTTGGTATTTTGCAATGTTGCGGTTGTTGTTGAATTTGTTGGTGACTTTCAATATTGAGGTTGTTGTTGAATTTGTTGGCGTTTTTCAATATTGAGGTTGTTGTTGAATTTGTTGGTGTTATCCATGTTTTTTTTGAACTTTTTCTCTTCTTTTAAATGTTGAGGTTGTTGTTGAATTTGTTGGTGTTTTTCAATGTTGAGGTTGCTGTTGAATTTGTTGGTGATTTTCAATATTGAGGTTGTTGCTGAACTTGTTTGCGTTTTTCAATGTCGAGGTTGTTGTTGAATTTGTTGATGATTTTCAATATTGATGTTCTTGAATATGTTGGTCATTTTCAATTTTGAGGTTGTTGTTGAATTTGTTGTTGTCTTTTAATATTGAGGTTGTTGTTTAGTTTGCAGGTATTTTTCAAAATTGAGGTTGTTGTTGAATTTGTTGGCGTTTTTCAATGTTGAGATTGTTGTTGAATTTTTCGCTGATTTTCAATGTTGAGGTCGTTGTTGAAATTGTTGGTGTCTTTCAATATTGAGGTTATTGTTGAATTTGTTGGAGTTTTTCAATGTTAAGTTGTTGTTGAATTTTTTGGTGTTTTTCATTGTTGAGGTTGTTGTTGAATTTGTTGGTGATTTTCAATTTGGAGATTGTTGAAGTTGTTGGTGTTTTCCATTGTTGAGGTTGTTGTTGAATTTGTTGGTGTTATCAATTTTTTGTTGAACTTGTTTGTATTTTCAGAAGTTAAGGTTGTTGTTGAATTTGTTGGTGTCTTTCAATATTGAGATTGTTGTTGACTTTGTTGGTGTTTTTCAACGTTGAAGTTGTTGTTGAATTTGTTGATGTTATCATTGTTATTTTTTGAAAATTTATTGTATTTTTGAAAGTTGAGCTTGTTGTTGAATTTTTTGGTGCTGTTCATTGTTGAGGTTGTTGTTGAATTTGTTTGTGTTTTCATTGTTGAGGTTGTTGTTGAATTTGTTGGTGTCTTTCAATATTGAGGTTGTTGTTGAATTTGTTGGTTTTTTTCAATTTTAAGGTTGTTGTTGAATTTGTTGGTGTTTTTCAACGTTTTAAGTTGTTGCTGAATTTGTTGGTGTTATCTATGTTATTTTTCGAACATTTTTGTATTTTTAAACGTTGAGGTTGTTGTTGAATTATTTGGTGTTATCAATGTTTTTTTTGAACTTTTTCTATTCTTTAAATTTTGAGGTTGTTGTTGAATTTGTTGCTGATTTTCAATGTTGATGTTGTTTTTCAACTTGTTGGTATCTTTCAATATTGAGGATATTGTTGAATTTGCTGGTGGTTTTCAATGTTGAGGTTGTTGTTGAATTTGTTGGTATTTTTCATTGTTGAGGTTGTTGTTGAATTTGTTGCTGCTTTTCAATGTTGAGGTTGTTGTTGAAAGTTGATGTTTTTCATTGTTGAGGTTTTTGCTGAATTTGTTGGTGTTTTTCATTGTTGAGGTTGTTGAAATTGTTGGTGTTTTTCAATATTGAGTTTGTTGTTGAATTTGTTGGTGTTTTTCATTGTTGAGGTAGTTGTTGAATTTGTTGGTGTTTTCAATGTTTTTTGTTGAACTTGTTTGTATTTTTAAAAGTTAAGGTTGTTGTTGAATTTGTTGGTGTTTTTCAATGTTGAGGTTTTTGTTGAATTTGTTGGTGTCTTTAAATATTGAGGTTGATGCTGAATTTGTTGGGTTTTTTTTTGAATTTTAAGTTTGTTGTTGAATTTGTTGGTGTTTTTCATTGTTTAGGTTCTAGTTGAATTTGTTGGTGTTTTTCAACGTGGAAGTTGTTGTTGAATTTGTTGATGTTATCAATGTTATTTTTTGAAAATTTATTGAATTTTTGAAAGTTGAGTTGTTGTTGAATTTTTTGGTTTTTTTCAATGTTGAGGTTGTTGAATTTGTTGGTGTTTTTCGTTGTTGAGGTTTTTGAATTTGTTTGTGTTATCCATGTTTTTTATGAACCTTTTCTCTTCTTTTAAAAGTTGAGTTTGTTGTTGAATTTGATGTTGATTTTCAACATTGAGTTTGCGTTGAATTTGTTGGTGTTATCAATGTTATTTTTTGAACTTTTTTGTAGTTTTCAATGTTGAGGTTGTTGTTGAATTTGTTGGTGTTATCAATGTTTTTTTTAAACTATTTCTCTTCTTGTAAAAGTTGAGGTTGTTGTTGAATATGTTGTTATTTTTCATTTTTGCGGTTGTAGAATTTTTCGGTGTCTTTCATTGTTTAGTTTTTTGAAGGTGTTGGTGTTTTTCAATGTTGAGGTTGTTGTTGAATTTGTTGGTGTTTTTTACTGTTGAGGTTGTTGTTGAATTTGTTAGTGTTATCAATGTTTTTTGTTGAACTTGTTTTTTTTAAAAGTTAAGGTTGTTGTAGAATTTGTTGGTGTTTTTCAATGTTGAGGTTGTTCAATTTGTTGGTGATTTTCAACATCGAGGTTGTTGTTGAATTTGTTGGTTTTATCAATGTTCGTTTTTGAACTTTTTCTCTTCTTTTAAAAGTTGAGGCTGTTGTTGAATTTGTTGGTGCTTTTCAATGTTGAGCTTGTTGTTGACTTTGTTGCTTGTTTTCAATGTTGAGGTTGTTGTTGAATTTGTTGGTGTTATCAATGTTATTTTTCGAACTTTTTTTGTATTTTTCAATGTTGAGGTTGTTGTTGAAATTGTTGGTGTTATCAATGTTTTTTTTGAACTTTTTCTCTTCTTTTAAAAGATAAGGTTGTTGTTGAACTTCATGGTATTTTACATTGTTGTGGTTGTTTAATTTTTTGGTGTTTTTCATTGTTGAGGTTGTTGAATTTGTTGGTATTTTTCAATGTTGCGGTTGTTGTTGAGTTTTTTGGTGTTTTTCATTGTTGAGGTTGTAGTTGAATTTGTTGGTTTTTTTCATTGTTGAGGTTGTTGTTGAATTTGTTGATGATTTTCAATATTGAGGTTCTGGCCGAATTTGTTGGCGTTGTTCAATGTTGAGGTTGTTGTTGAATTTGTGGGTATTTTTCAATGTTGCGGTTGTTGTTGAATTTTTTGCTGTTTTTCATTGTGGAGGTTGTAGTTGAATTTGTTGGTTTTTTTCATTGTTGAGGTTGTTGTTGAATTTGTTTGTGATTTTCAATATTGAGGTTCTGGTCGAATTTGTTGGTTTTGTTCAATGTTGACGTTGTTGTTGAATTTGTTGGTGTTATCAATGTTTTATTTGAAGTCTTTCTCTTCTTTTAAAAGTTGAGGTTGTTGTGGTATTTGTTGGTGTTTTTCAATGTTGAGGTTGTTGTTGAATTTGTTGGTGTTTTGCAATGTTGAGGTTGTTGTTGAATTTGTTGGTGTCTTTCAATATTGAGGTTCTTGTTGAATATGTTGGTGTTTTTCAATGTTGAGGCTGTTGTTGAATTTGTTGGTGACTTTCATTTTTGAGATTGTTGTTCAATTTGTTGACGTTTTAAAATGTTGAGGTTGTTGTTGAATTTGCTGGTGTTATCAATGTTTTTTTTGATCTTTTTTTCTTCTTTAAAAGTAAAGGTTGTTGTTGAATTTGTTGGTGTTTTTTAATATTGAGCTTGTTGTTGAATTTGTAGGTTTTTTTCAATGTTGAGTTTTTTGTTGAATCTGTTGGTGTTTTTCCATGTTGAGGTTGTTGTTGAATCTGTTGTTGATTTTCAATATTGAGTCTGTTGTTGAATTTGTTGGTGTTATAAATGTTATTTTTTGAAAGTCTTTGTAGTTTTCAATGTTGAGGTAGTTTTTGAATTTGTTGGTATTTTTCAATGTTGAGGTTGTTCAATTTGTTGGTGATTTTCAATATTGAGGTTGTTTTTGAATTTGTTGGTTTTATCAATGTTCGTTTTTGAATTTTTTCTCTTCTTTTAAAAGTTGAGGTTGTTGTTGAATTTGTTGGTGTTTTTCAATGTTGAGCTTGTTGTTGAATTTGTTGCTTGTCTTCAATGTTGAGGTTGTTGTTGAATTTGTTGTTGATTTTCAATAACGAGTTTGTTGTTGAATTTGTTGGTGTTATCAATGTTATTTTTTGAACTTTTTGTATTTTTCAATGTTGAGGTTGTTGTTTAATTTTTTGGTGTTTTTCATTGTTGAGGTTGTTGAAGTTGTTGGTGTTTTTCAATGTTGAGGTTGTTGTTGAATTTGTGGGTGTTTTTCAATGTTGCGGTTGTTGTTGAATTTTTTGGTGTTTTTCATTGTTGAGGTTGTAGTTGAATTTGTTGGTTTTTTTCATTGATGAGGTTGTTGTTGAATTTGTTGGTGACTTTCAATATTGAGGTTCTGGTCGAATTTGTTGGCGTTGTTCAATGTTGAGGTTGTTGTTGAATTTGTCGGTGTTTTTCAATGTTGCGGTTGTTGTTGAATTTTTTGGTATTTTTCATTGTTGAGGTTGTAGTTGAATTTGTTGGATTTTTTCATTGTTGAAGTTGTTGTTGAATTTGTTGGTGATTTTCAATATTGAGGTTCTGGTCGAACTTGTTGGCGTTGTTCAATGTCGACGTTGTTGTTGAATTTGTTGTTGTTATCAATGTTTTATATGAAGTTTTTCTCTTCTTTTAAAAGTTGAGGTAGTTTTTGAATTTGTTGGTATTTTTCAATGTTGAGGTTGTTCAATTTGTTGGTGATTTTCAATATTGAGGTTGTTTTTGAATTTGTTGGTTTTATCAATGTTCGTTTTTGAATTTTTTCTCTTCTTTTAAAAGTTGAGGTTGTTGTTGAATTTATTGGTGTTTTTCAATAACGAGTTTGTTGTTGAATTTGTTGGTGTTATCAATTTTATTTTTTGAACTTTTTTGTATTTTTCAATGTTGAGGTTGTTGTTGAATTTGTTGGTATTTTTCATTGTTGTGTTTGTTTAATTTTTTCGTGTTTTTCATTGTTGAGGTTGTTGAAGTTGTTGGTGTTTCTCAATGTTGAGGTTGTTGTTGAATTTGTGGGTGTTTTTCAATGTTGCGGTTGTTGTTGAATTTTTTGGTGTTTTTCATTGTTGAGGTTGTAGTTGAATTTGTTGGTTTTTTTCATTGATGAGGTTGTTGTTGAATTTGTTGGTGACTTTCAATATTGAGGTTCTGGTCGAATTTGTTGGCGTTGTTCAATGTTGAGGTTGTTGTTGTTTTTGTCGGTGTTTTTCAATGTTGCGGTTGTTGTTGAATTTTTTGGTATTTTTCATTGTTGAGGTTGTAGTTGAATTTGTTGGATTTTTTCATTGTTGAAGTTGTTGTTGAATTTGTTGTTGATTTTCAATATTGAGGTTCTGGTCGAACTTGTTGGCGTTGTTCAATGTCGACGTTGTTGTTGAATTTGTTGTTGTTATCAATGTTTTATTTGAAGTTTTTCTCTTCTTTTAAAAGTTGAGGTTGTTGTTGAATTTGTTGGTGTTTTCCCATGTTGAGGTTGTTGTTGAATCTGTTGTTGATTTTCAATATTGAGTTTGTTGTTGAATTTGTTGGTGTTATAAATGTTATTTTTTGAAATTCTTTGTAGTTTTCAATGTTGAGGTAGTTTTTGAATTTGTTGGTATTTTTCAATGTTGAAGTTGTTCAATTTGTTGGTGATTTTCAATATTGAGGTTGTTTTTGAATTTGTTGGTTTTATCAATGTTCGTTTTTGAATTTTTTCTCTTCTTTTAAAAGTTGTGGTTGTTGTTGAATTTGTTGGTGTTTTTCAATGTTGAGCTTGTTATTGAATTTGTTGCTTGTCTTCAATGTTGAGGTTGTTGTTGAATTTGTTGTTGATTTTCAATAACGAGTTTGTTGTTGAATTTGTTGGTGTTATCAATATTATTTTTTGAACTTTTTTGTATTTTTCAATGTTGAGGTTGTTGTTGAATTTGTTGGTATTTTTCATTGTTGTGTTTGTTCAATTTTTTGGTGTTTTTCATTGTTGAGGTTGTTGAAGTTGTTGGTGTTTTTCAATGTTGAGGTTGTTGTTGAATTTGTGGGTGTTTTTCAATGTTGCGGTTGTTGTTGAATTTTTTGGTGTTTTTCATTGTTGAGGTTGTAGTTGAATTTGTTGGTTTTTTTCATTGATGAGGTTGTTGTTGAATTTGTTGGTGACTTTCAATATTGATGTTCTGGTCGAATTTGTTGGCGTTGTTCAATGTTGAGGTTGTTGTTGAATTTGTCGGTGTTTTTCAATGTTGCGTTGTTGTTGAATTTTTTGGTATTTTTCATTGTTGAGGTTGTAGTTGAATTTGTTGGATTTTTTCATTGTTGAAGTTGTTGTTGAATTTGTTGGTGATTTTCAATATTGAGGTTCTGGTCGAACTTGTTGGCGTTGTTCAATGTTGACGTTGTTGTTGAATTTGTTGTTGTTATCAATGTTTTATTTGAAGTTTTTCTCTTCTTTTAAAAGTTGAGGTTGTTGTTGAATTTGTTGGTGTTTTGCAATGTTGAGGTTGTTGCTGAATTTTTTGGTGTCTTTCAATATTGAGGTTGTTGTTGAATCTGTTGGTGTTTTTCAAAATTGAGATTGTTGTTGAATTTGTTGGCGTCTTAAAATGTTGAGGTTGTTATTGAATTTGTTGGTGTTATCAATGTTTTTTTTGATCTTTTTCTCTTCTTTTAAAAGTTGAGGTTGTTGTTGAATTTGTTTGTGAATTTCAATATTGAGGTTGTTGTTGAATTTGTTGGCGTTTTAACATGTTGAGGTTGTTGTTGAATTTGTTGGTGTTATCAATATTTTTCTTGAACTTTCTCTCTTTTTTTAAAGTGGAGGTTGTTGTTGAATTTGTTTGTGTTTTTCAATGTTGGGGTTGTTGTTGAATTTGTTGGTGACCTTCAATATTGATGTTGTTGAATTTGTTGGTGATTTTGAATGTTGAGGTTGTTGTTGAATTTGTTGGTGTTTTTCATTGTTGAGGTTGTTGTTGAATTTGTTGGTGTTATCAATTTTTTTTTGAACTTTTTCTCTTCTTTTAAAAGTTGAGGTTGTTGATGAATTTGTTTGTGTTTTTCAATATTGAGCTTGATGTTGAATTTGTTCGGTGTTATCAATGTTTTTTTTTGATATTCTTTGTAGTTTTCAATGTTGAGGTTGTTGTTGAATTTGTTGGTGTTTTTCATTGTTGAGGTTGTTGAAGTTGTTGGTGTTTTTCAATATTGAGCTTGTTGTTGAATTTGTTGGTGTTTTTCATTGTTGAGGTAGTTGTTGAATTTGTTGGTGTTTTCAATGTTTTTTGTTGAACTTGTTTGTATTTTTAAAAGTTAAGGTTGTTGTTGAATTTGTTGGTATTTTTCAATGTTGAGGTCGTTGTTGAATTTGTTGGTGTCTTTCAATATTGAGGTTGTTGTTTGAATTTGTTGGTGTTTTTCAATTTTAAGGTTGTTGTTGAATTTGTTGGTGTTTTTCATTGTTGAGGTTCTAGTTGAATTTGTTGGTGTTTTTCAACGTGGAAGTTGTTGTTGAATTTGTTGATGTTATCAATGTTATTTTTTGAAAATTTATTGAATTTTTGAAAGTTGAGCTTGTTGTTGAATTTTTTGGTTTTTTTCAATGTTGAGGATGTTGAATTTGTTGGTGCTTTTCATTGTTGAGGTTCTAGTTGAATTTGTTGGTGTTTTTCAACGTGGAAGTTGTTGTTGAATTTGTTGGTGTTATCAATGTTATTTTTTGAACTTTTTCATAGTTTTCAATGTTGAGGTTGTTGTTGAATTTGTTGGTGTTATCAATGTTTTTTTTAAACTATTTCTCTTCTTGTAAAAGTTGAGGTTGTTGTTGAATATGTTGTTATTTTTCATTTTTGCGGTTGTAGAATTTTTCGGTGTCTTTCATTGTTTAGTTTTTTGAAGGTGTTGGTGTTTTTCAATGTTGAGGTTGTTGTTGAATTTGTTGGTGTTTTTTACTGTTGAGGTTGTTGTTGAATTTGTTAGTGTTGTCAATGTTTTTTGTTGAACTTGTTTTTTTTTAAAGTTAAGGTTGTTGTACAATTTGTTGGTGTTTTTCAATGTTGAGGTTGTTCAATTTGTTGGTGATTTTCAACAGCGAGGTTGTTGTTGAATTTGTTGGTTATATCAATGTTCGTTTTTGAACTTTTTCTCTTCTTTTAAAAGTTGAGGCTGTTGTTGAATTTGTTGCTTGTTTTCAATGTTGAGGTTGTTGTTGAATTTGTTGTTGATTTTCAATATCGTGGTTGTTGAATTTGTTGGTGTTATCAATGTTATTTTTTGAACTTCTTTGTATTTTTCAATGTTGTGTTTGTTGTTGAATTTGTTTGTGTCATCAATGTTATTTTTTGAACTTTTTTTGTATTTTTCAATGTTGAGGTTGTTGTTGAAATTGTTGTTGTTATCAATGTTTTTTTTGAACTTTTTCTCTTCTTTTAAAAGTTAAGGTTGTTGTTGAACTTGTTGGTATTTTTCATTGTTGTGGTTGTTTAATTTTTTGGTGTTTTTAATTGTTGAGGTTGTTGAATTTGTTGGTATTTTTCAATGTTGCGGTTGTTGTTGAGTTTTTTGGTGTTTTTCATTGTTGAGGTTGTAGTTGAATTTGTTGGTTTTTTTCATTGTTGAGGTTGTTGTTGAATTTGTTGATGATTTTCAATATTGAGGTTCTGGTCGAATTTTTTGGCGTTGTTCAATGTTGAGGTTGTTGTTGAATTTGTGGGTATTTTTCAATGTTGCGGTTGTTGTTGAATTTTTTGGTGTTTTTTATTGTGGAGGTTGTGGTTGAATTTGTTGGTTTTTTTCATTGTTGAGATTGTTGTTGAATTTGTTTGTGATTTTCAATACTGAGGTTCTGGTCGAATTTGTTGGTTTTGTTCAATGTTGACGTTGTTGTTGAATTTGTTGGTGTTATCAATGTTTTATTTGAAGTCTTTCTCTTCTTTTAAAAGTTGAGGTTGTTGTTGAATTTGTTGGTGTCTTTCAATATTGAGGTTCTTGTTGAATATGTTGGTGTTTTTCAATGTTGAGGTTGTTGTTGAATTTGTTGGTGACTTTCATTTTTGAGATTGTTGTTCAATTTGTTGACGTTTTAAAATGTTGAGGTTGTTGTTGAATTTGCTGGTGTTTTCAAAGTTTTTTTGATCTTTTTCTCTTCTTTTAAAAGTAGAGGTTGTTGTTGAATTTGGTGGTGTTTTTCAATATTGAGATTGTTGTTGAATTTGTAGGTTTTTTTCAATGTTGAGTTTTTTGTTGAATTTGTTGGTGTTTTTCCATGTTGAGGTTGTTGTTGAATTTGTTGGTGTTATAAATGTTATTTTATGAAATTCTTTGTAGTTTTCAATGTTGAGGTAGTTTTTAAATTTGTTGGTGTTTTTCAATGTTGAGGTTGTTCAATTTGTTGGTGATTTTCAATATTGAGGTTGTTGTTGAATTTGTTGGTGTTTTTCAATGTTGAGCTTGTTATTGAATTTGTTGCTTGTCTTCAATGTTGAAGTTGTTGTTGAATTTGTTGTTGATTTTCAATAACGAGTTTGTTGTTGAATTTGTTGGTGTTATCAATGTTATTTTTTGAACTTTTTTGTATTTTTCAATGTTGAGGTTGTTGTTGAATTTGTTGGTATTTTTCATTGTTGTGTTTGTTTAATTTTTTGGTGTTTTTCATTGTTGAGGTGTTTGAAGTTGTTGGTGTTTTTCCATGTTGAGGTTGTTGTTGAATTTGTGGGTGTTTTTCAATGTTGCGGTTGTTGTTGAATTTTTTGGTGTTTTTCATTGTTGAGGTTGTAGTTGAATTTGTTGGTTTTTTTCATTGATGAGGTTGTTGTTGAATTTGTTAGTGACTTTCAATATTGAGGTTCTGGTCAAATTTGTTGGCGTTGTTCAATGTTGAGGTTGTTGTTGAATTTGTCGGTGTTTTTCAATGTTGCGGTTGTTGTTGAATTTTTTGGTATTTTTCATTGTTGAGGTTGTAGTTGAATTTGTTGGATTTTTTCATTGTTGAAGTTGTTGTTGAATTAGTTGGTGATTTTTAATATTGAGGTTCTGTTCGAACTTGTTGGCGTTGTTCAATGTTGACGTTGTTGTTGAATTTGTTGTTGTTATCAATGTTTTATTTGAAGTTTTTCTCTTCTTTTAAAAGTTGAGGTTGTTGTTGAATTTGTTGCTGTTTTGCAATGTTGATGTTGTTGTTGAATTTTTTGGTGTCTTTCAATATTGAGGTTGTTGTTGAATCTGTTGGTGTTTTTCAAAATTGAGATTGTTGTTGAATTTGTTGGCGTCTTAAAATGTTGAGGTTGTTGTTGAATTTGTTTGTGTTTTTCAATGTTGAGGTTGTTGTTGAATTTGTTTGTGAATTTCAATATTGAGGTTGTTGTTGAATTTGTTGGCGTTTTAACATGTTGAGGTTGTTGTTGAATTTGTTGGTGTTACCAATGTTTTTTTTGAACTTTTTCTCTTTTTTTAAAGTTGAGGTTGTTGTTGAATTTGTTTGTGTTTTTCAATGTTGGGGTTGTTGTTGAATTTGTTGGTGACCTTCAATATTGATGTTGTTGTTGAATTTGTTGATGTTTTTCATTGTTGAGGTTGTTGTTGAATTTGTTGGTGTTATCAATTTTTTTTTGAACTTTTTCTCTTCTTTTAAAAGTTGAGGTTGTTGTTGAATTTTTTGGTATTTTTCAATGTTGAGGTTGTTGAATTTGTTGGTGATTTTCAACATTGAGTTTCTGGTTGAATTTGTTGATGTTTTTCAGTATTGAGGTTGTTGTTTAATTTGTTGGTGTTATCAATGTTGAGGTTGTTGTTGAATTTGTCGGTGTTTTTCAATGTTGCGGTTGTTGTTGAATTTTTTGGTGTTTTTCATTGTTGAGGTTCTAGTTAAATTTGTTGGGTTTTTTTCATTGATGAGGTTGTTGTTGAATTTGTTGTTGATTTTCAATATTGAGGTTCTGGTCAAATTTGTTGGCGTTGTTCAATGTTGAGGTTGTTGTTGAATTTGTCGGTGTTTTTCAATGTTGCGGTTGTTGTTGAATTTTTTGGTGTTTTTCATTGTTGACGTTGTTGTTGAATTTGTTGGTGATTTTCAATTTTTAGGTTCTGGTCGAATTTGTTGGCGATGTTCAATGTTGAAGTTGTTGTTGAATTTGTTGTTGTTATTAATGTTTTATTTGAAGTTTTTCTATTCTTTTAAGAGTTGAGGTTGTTGTTGAATTTTTTGGTATTTTTCAATGTTGAGGTTGTTGAATTTGTTGGTGATTTTCAACATTGAGTTTCTGGTTGAATTTGTTGATGTTTTTCAGTATTGAGGTTGTTGTTTAATTTGTTGGTGTTATCAATGTTGAGGTTGTTGTTGAATTTGTCGGTGTTTTTCAATGTTGCGGTTGTTGTTGAATTTGTCGGTGTTTTTCAATGTTGCGGTTGTTGTTGAATTTTTTGGTGTTTTTCATTGTTGAGGTTGTTGTTTGATTTGTTGGTGATTTTCAATTTTGAGGTTCTGGTCGAATTTGTTGACGTTGTTCAATGTTGACGTTGTTGTTGAAAATGTTGTTGTTATCAATGTTTTGTTTGAAGTTTTTCTCTTCTTTTAAAAGTTGAGGTTGTTGTTGAATTTGTTGGTGTTTTTCAATGCTGAGATTGTTGTTGAATTTGATGGTGCTTTGCAATGTTGAGGTTATTGTGAACTTGTTGGTGTCTTTCAATATTGAGGTTGTTGTTGAATATGTTGGTGTTTTTCAATGTTGAGGTTGTTGTTAAATTTGTTGGTGACTTTCAATATTGAGATTGTTGTTGAATTTGTTGGTGTTTTAAAATGTTGAGGTTGTTGTTGAATTTGTTGGTGTTATCAATGTTTTTTTGATCTTTTTCTCTTCTTTTAAAAGTTGAGGTTATTGTTGAATTTGTTTGTGTTTTTCAATGTTGAGGTTGTTGTTGAATTTGTTGGTGTGATCAATGTTATTTTTTGAAATTCTTTGTAGTTTTCAATGTTGAGGTAGTTGTTGAATTTGTTGCTGTTATCAATGATATTCTTTGAACTTTTTAGTATTTTTCATTGTAGAGTTTATAGTTGAATTTGTTGGTTTTTTTCAATGTTGGGGTTGTTGTTGAATTTGTTGACGTTTTAACATGTTGTGGTTGTTGTTGAATTTGTTGGTGTTATCAATGTTTTTTTTGGACTTCTTCACTTCTTTTTAAAGTTGAGGTTGTTGTTGAATTTGTTGGTGCTTTTCAATATTGAGGTTGTTATTGAATTTGTTGGTGTTAGCAATGTTATTTTTTGAACTATTTTTATTTCTGAAAGTTGAGATTGTTGTTGACTTTGTTGATTTTTTTCAATGTTGAGGTTGTTGTTGAATTTGTTGGTGATTTTCATTGTTGAGGTTTTTGTTTGAATTTGTTGGTGTTATCAATGTTTTTTTTGAACTTTTTCTCTTTTAAAAGTTGAGGTTGTTGTTGAATTTGTGGATGATTTTCAATGTTGAGGTTGTTGTTGAATTTGTTGTTAATTTTCAATATTGAGTTTGCTGTTGAATTTGTTATCTATGTTATTTTTTGAACTTTTTTGTATTTTTCAATGTTGCGGTTGCTGATTTTTCTGGTGTTTTTCATTGTTGAGGTTGTTGAACTTGTTGGTGTTTTTCAATGTTCAAGTTGATGTTGAATTTGTTGGTGTTTTTCAACGTTGTGCTTGTTGTTAAATTTGTTGGTTTTTTCAATGTTGATGTTGTTGTTGAATTTGTTTGTGCTTTCCAATGTTGAGGTTGTTGTTGAATTTGTTGGTGTTATCAATGTTATTTTTTGAACTTTTTTGTATTTTTCTTTTTGCGGTTGTTGATTTTTCTGGTGTTTTTCATTGTTGATGTTGTTGAAGTTGTTGGTGTTTTTCAATGTTCAGGTTGTTGTTGAATTTGTTGGTGTTTTTCATTGTTGATGTTGTTGTTGAATTTGTTGATGTTTTTCAATGTTGCGGTTTTTGTTGAATTTTTTGTTGTTTTTCATAGTTGAGGTTGTAGTTGAATTTGTTGTTTTTTTCAATGTTGAAGATGAATTTGAATTTGTTTGGTGATTTTCAATGTTGAGGTTGTTGTTCAATTTGTTGGTGTCTTTCAATATTGAGGTTGTTGTTGAATTTGCTGGTGTTTTTCAATGTTCATGTTGTTGTTGAATTTGTTGGTGACTTTCAATATTGAGGTTGTTGTTGAATTTGTGGCGTTTTTCAATGTTGAAGTTGTTGTTGAAGTTGTTGATGTTATCAGTGTTTTTTTTGGAACATTTATTGTACTTTTGAAAGTTGATCTTCTTGTTGAATTTGTGGGTATTATTCAATGTGGAGATCGTTGTTGAATTTGTTGGTGTTTTTCAATGTTGAGGTTGTTGTTGAATTTGTTGGTCTTTTTCAATGTTGCGGATGTTGTTGAATTTGTTGGTGTTTTTCAATGTTGCAGTTGTTGTTGAATGTTTTGGTGTTCTTCTTTGTTGAGGTTGTTGTTGAATTTATTGGTCTTTTTCATTGTTGAGGTTGTTGTTGAATTTATTGGTATTTTTGAATGTTGATGTTGTTGTTAAATTTGTTGGTGTTTTTCAATGTTGAGGTTGTTGTTGAATTTGTTGGTGTTTTTCATTGTTGATGTTGTAGTTGAATTTGTTGGTGTTTTTCAATGTTGAGGTGGTTGTTTGAATTTGTTGCGGTTATCAATGTTATTTTTTGAACATTTATTCTTTTTTGAATGATGAGATTGTTGTTGAATGTGTTGGTGTTTTTCAATGTTGAGGTTGTAGTTGAATTTGTTGGTGATTTTCAATATTGTGGTTGTTGTTGAATTTGTTGGCGTTTTACAGTGTTGAGGTTGTTGTTGAATTTGTTAGTGATTTTCAATATGGATGTTGTTGAATTGTTTGGTATTTTTGAATGTTGAGGTTGTTGTTGAATTTGTTGGTGTTTTTCATTGTTGAGTTTGTATTTGAATTTGTTGGTATTTTTCAATGTTGATGTTATTGTTGAATTTGTTGCTGTTATCAATGTTATTTTTTGAACATTTATTGTATTTTTGAAAGGTGAGCTTTTTGTTCAATTTGTTGGTTTTTTTCAATGTTGAGATTTTTGTTGAATTTGTCGGTGTTTTTCAATGTTGAGGTTGTTATTGAATTTGTTGGTGTCGTTCAATATTGAGGTTGTTGTTGAATTTGTTGGCGTTTTTCAATGTTGACGTTGTTGTTGAATTTGTTGGTGTTATCAATGTTTTATTTGAAATTTTTCTCTTCTTTTATAAGTTGAGGTTGTTGTTGAATTTGTTGGTGTTTTTCAATGTTGAGGTTGTTGAAGTTGTTGGTCTTTTTCAATGCTGAGGTTGTTGTTCAATTTGTTGGTGTTATTCATTGTTGAGGTTGTTGTTGAAATTGTTGGTGTTATCAATGATTTTTGTTGAACTTGTTTGTATTTTTAAAAGTCCAGGTTGTTGTTGAATTTGTTGGTGTTTTTCAATGTTGAGGTTGTTGTTGAATTTGTTGGTGATTTTCAATATTGAGGTTGTTGTTGAATTTGTTGCTGCTTTTCAATGTTCAGGTTGTAGTTGAATTTGTTGGTGTTTTTCATTGTTGAGGTTGTAGTCAAATTTGTTGGTGTTTTTCAATGTTGAGGTTGTTGTTGAATTTGTTGCTGCTATCAATGTTATTTTTGGAACATTTATTGTACTTTTGAAAGTTGAGCTTGTTGTTGAATTTGTGGGTATTATTCAATGTGGAGATCGTTGTTGAATTTGTTGGTGTTTTTCAATGTTGAGGTTGTTGTTGAATTTGTTGGTCTTTTTCAATGTTGCGGATGTTGTTGAATTTGTTGGTGTTTTTCAATGTTGCAGTTGTTGTTGAATGTTTTGTTGTTCTTCTTTGTTGAGGTTGTTGTTGAATTTGTTGGTGTTTTTCATTGTTGAGTTTGTATTTGAATTTGTTGGTATTTTTCAATGTTGATGTTATTGTTGAATTTGTTGCTGTTATCAATGTTATTTTTTGAACATTTATTGTATTTTAGAAAGTTGAGCTTTTTGTTGAATTTGTTGGTTTTTTTCAATGTTGAGATTTTTGTTGAATTTGTCGGTGTTTTTCAATGTTGAGGTTGTTATTGAATTTGTTGGTGTCTTTCAATATTGAGGTTGTTGTTGAATTTGTTGGCGTTTTTCAATGTTGAGGTTGTTGTTGAATTTGATGGTGTTATCAATGTTTTATTTGAAATTTTTCTCTTTTATAAGTTGAGGTTGTTGTTGAATTTGTTGGTGTTTTTCAATGTTGAGGTTGTTGAAGTTGTTGGTCTTTTTCAATGCTGAGGTTGTTGTTCAATTTGTTGGTGTTATTCATTGTTGAAGTTGTTGTTGAAATTGTTGGTGTTATCAATGATTTTTGTTGAACTTGTTTGTATTTTTAAAAGTCCAGGTTGTTGTTGAATTTGTTGGTGTTTTTCAATGTTGAGGTTGTTGTTGAATTTGTTGGTGATTTTCAATATTGAGGTTGTTGTTGAATTTGTTGGTGTTTTTCAATGTTGAGGTTGTTCAATTTGTTGGTGATTTTCAATGTTGAGGTTGTTGTTGAATTTGTTGGTGATTTTCAATATTGAGGTTGTTGTTGAATTTGTTGCTGCTTTTCAATGTTCAGGTTGTAGTTGAATTTGTTGGGGTTTTTCATTGTTGAGGTTGTAGTCAAATTTGTTGGTGTTTTTCAATGTTGAGGTTGTTGTTGAATTTGTTGCTGCTATCAATGTTATTTTTGGAACATTTATTGTACTTTTGAAAGTTGAGCTTGTTGTTGAATTTGTGGGTATTATTCAATGTGGAGATCGTTGTTGAATTTGTTGGTGTTTTTCAATGTTGAGGTTGTTGTTGAATTTGTTGGTCTTTTTCAATGTTGCGGATGTTGTTGAATTTGTTGGTGTTTTTCAATGTTGCAGTTGTTGTTGAATGTTTTGGTGTTCTTCTTTGTTGAGGTTGTTGTTGAATTTATTGGTCTTTTTCATTGTTGAGGTTGTTGTTGAATTTATTGGTATTTTTGAATGTTGAGGTTGTTGTTGAATTTGTTGGTGTTTTTCAATGTTGAGGATGTTGAAGTTGTTGGTGTTTTTCAATGTTGAAGTTGTTGTTCAATTTGTTGGTATTTTTCATTGTTGAGGTTGTTGTTGAAATTGTTGGTGTTATCAATGATTTTTGTTGAACTTGTTTGTATTTTTAAAAGTCAAGTTTGTTGTTGAATTTGTTGGTGTTTTTCAATGTTGAGGTTGTTCAATTTGTTGCTGTTTTTCAATGTTGAGGTTGTTGTTGAATTTGTTGGTGATTTTCAATATTGAGGTTGTTGTTGAATTTGTTGGTGTTTTTCAATGTTGAGGTTGTTGTTGAATTTGTTGCTGCTTTTCAATGTCCAAGTTGTAGTTGAATTTGTTGGTGTTTTTCATTGTTGAGGTTGTAGTCAAATTTGTTGGTGTTTTTCAATGTTGAGGTTGTTGTTGAATTTGTTGGTGTTTTTCAATGTTGAGGTTGTTGTTGAATTTGTTGGTTATTTTCAATATTGAATTTGTTGAATTTGTTGGGTGATTTTCAATATTGAGGTTGTTGTTGAATTTCTTGGTGTTATCAATGTTTTTTTTGAAATTTTTCTCTTCTTTTGAAAGTTGAGGTTGTTGTTGAATTTGTTGGTGTTTTTCAATGTTGATGTTGTTGTTGAATTTGTTGTTGATTTTGAAAGTTGAGGTTGTTGTTGAATTTGTTTGTGCTTTTCAATGTTGAGGTTGTTGTTGAATTTGTTGGTGTTATCAATGTTATTTTTTGAAATTCTTTGTAGTTTTCAATGTTGAGGTAGTTGTTGAATTTGTTGCTGTTATCAATGGTATTCTTTGAACTTTTTAGTATTTTTCATTGTAGAGTTTATAGTTGAATTTGTTGGTGTTATCAATGTTTTTTTGATCTTTTTCTCTTCTTTTAAAAGTTGAGGTTATTGTTGAATTTGTTTGTGTTTTTCAATGTTGAGGTTGTTGTTGAATTTGTTGGTGTGATCAATGTTATTTTTTGAAATTCTTTGTAGTTTTCAATGTTGAGGTAGTTGTTGAATTTGTTGCTGTTATCAATGATATTCTTTGAACTTTTTAGTATTTTTCATTGTAGAGTTTATAGTTGAATTTGTTGGTTTTTTTCAATGTTGGGGTTGTTGTTGAATTTGTTGACGTTTTAACATGTTGTGGTTGTTGTTGAATTTGTTGGTGTTATCAATGTTTTTTTTGGACTTCTTCACTTCTTTTTAAAGTTGAGGTTGTTGTTGAATTTGTTGGTGCTTTTCAATATTGAGGTTGTTATTGAATTTGTTGGTGTTAGCAATGTTATTTTTTGAACTATTTTTATTTCTGAAAGTTGAGATTGTTGTTGACTTTGTTGATTTTTTTCAATGTTGAGGTTGTTGTTGAATTTGTTGGTGATTTTCATTGTTGAGGTTTTTGTTTGAATTTGTTGGTGTTATCAATGTTTTTTTTGAACTTTTTCTCTTTTAAAAGTTGAGGTTGTTGTTGAATTTGTGGATGATTTTCAATGTTGAGGTTGTTGTTGAATTTGTTGTTAATTTTCAATATTGAGTTTGCTGTTGAATTTGTTATCTATGTTATTTTTTGAACTTTTTTGTATTTTTCAATGTTGCGGTTGCTGATTTTTCTGGTGTTTTTCATTGTTGAGGTTGTTGAACTTGTTGGTGTTTTTCAATGTTCAAGTTGATGTTGAATTTGTTGGTGTTTTTCAACGTTGTGCTTGTTGTTAAATTTGTTGGTTTTTTCAATGTTGATGTTGTTGTTGAATTTGTTTGTGCTTTCCAATGTTGAGGTTGTTGTTGAATTTGTTGGTGTTATCAATGTTATTTTTTGAACTTTTTTGTATTTTTCTTGTTGCGGTTGTTGATTTTTCTGGTGTTTTTCATTGTTGATGTTGTTGAAGTTGTTGGTGTTTTTCAATGTTCAGGTTGTTGTTGAATTTGTTGGTGTTTTTCATTGTTGATGTTGTTGTTGAATTTGTTGATGTTTTTCAATGTTGCGGTTTTTGTTGAATTTTTTGTTGTTTTTCATAGTTGAGGTTGTAGTTGAATTTGTTGTTTTTTTCAATGTTGAAGATGAATTTGAATTTGTTTGGTGATTTTCAATGTTGAGGTTGTTGTTCAATTTGTTGGTGTCTTTCAATATTGAGGTTGTTGTTGAATTTGCTGGTGTTTTTCAATGTTCATGTTGTTGTTGAATTTGTTGGTGACTTTCAATATTGAGGTTGTTGTTGAATTTGTGGCGTTTTTCAATGTTGAAGTTGTTGTTGAAGTTGTTGATGTTATCAGTGTTTTTTTTGGAACATTTATTGTACTTTTGAAAGTTGATCTTCTTGTTGAATTTGTGGGTATTATTCAATGTGGAGATCGTTGTTGAATTTGTTGGTGTTTTTCAATGTTGAGGTTGTTGTTGAATTTGTTGGTCTTTTTCAATGTTGCGGATGTTGTTGAATTTGTTGGTGTTTTTCAATGTTGCAGTTGTTGTTGAATGTTTTGGTGTTCTTCTTTGTTGAGGTTGTTGTTGAATTTATTGGTCTTTTTCATTGTTGAGGTTGTTGTTGAATTTATTGGTATTTTTGAATGTTGATGTTGTTGTTAAATTTGTTGGTGTTTTTCAATGTTGAGGTTGTTGTTGAATTTGTTGGTGTTTTTCATTGTTGATGTTGTAGTTGAATTTGTTGGTGTTTTTCAATGTTGAGGTGGTTGTTTGAATTTGTTGCGGTTATCAATGTTATTTTTTGAACATTTATTCTTTTTTGAATGATGAGATTGTTGTTGAATGTGTTGGTGTTTTTCAATGTTGAGGTTGTAGTTGAATTTGTTGGTGATTTTCAATATTGTGGTTGTTGTTGAATTTGTTGGCGTTTTACAGTGTTGAGGTTGTTGTTGAATTTGTTAGTGATTTTCAATATGGATGTTGTTGAATTGTTTGGTATTTTTGAATGTTGAGGTTGTTGTTGAATTTGTTGGTGTTTTTCATTGTTGAGTTTGTATTTGAATTTGTTGGTATTTTTCAATGTTGATGTTATTGTTGAATTTGTTGCTGTTATCAATGTTATTTTTTGAACATTTATTGTATTTTTGAAAGGTGAGCTTTTTGTTCAATTTGTTGGTTTTTTTCAATGTTGAGATTTTTGTTGAATTTGTCGGTGTTTTTCAATGTTGAGGTTGTTATTGAATTTGTTGGTGTCGTTCAATATTGAGGTTGTTGTTGAATTTGTTGGCGTTTTTCAATGTTGACGTTGTTGTTGAATTTGTTGGTGTTATCAATGTTTTATTTGAAATTTTTCTCTTCTTTTATAAGTTGAGGTTGTTGTTGAATTTGTTGGTGTTTTTCAATGTTGAGGTTGTTGAAGTTGTTGGTCTTTTTCAATGCTGAGGTTGTTGTTCAATTTGTTGGTGTTATTCATTGTTGAGGTTGTTGTTGAAATTGTTGGTGTTATCAATGATTTTTGTTGAACTTGTTTGTATTTTTAAAAATCCAGGTTGTTGTTGAATTTGTTGGTGTTTTTCAATGTTGAGGTTGTTGTTGAATTTGTTGGTGATTTTCAATATTGAGGTTGTTGTTGAATTTGTTGCTGCTTTTCAATGTTCAGGTTGTAGTTGAATTTGTTGGTGTTTTTCATTGTTGAGGTTGTAGTCAAATTTGTTGGTGTTTTTCAATGTTGAGGTTGTTGTTGAATTTGTTGCTGCTATCAATGTTATTTTTGGAACATTTATTGTACTTTTGAAAGTTGAGCTTGTTGTTGAATTTGTGGGTATTATTCAATGTGGAGATCGTTGTTGAATTTGTTGGTGTTTTTCAATGTTGAGGTTGTTGTTGAATTTGTTGGTCTTTTTCAATGTTGCGGATGTTGTTGAATTTGTTGGTGTTTTTCAATGTTGCAGTTGTTGTTGAATGTTTTGTTGTTCTTCTTTGTTGAGGTTGTTGTTGAATTTGTTGGTGTTTTTCATTGTTGAGTTTGTATTTGAATTTGTTGGTATTTTTCAATGTTGATGTTATTGTTGAATTTGTTGCTGTTATCAATGTTATTTTTTGAACATTTATTGTATTTTAGAAAGTTGAGCTTTTTGTTGAATTTGTTGGTTTTTTTCAATGTTGAGATTTTTGTTGAATTTGTCGGTGTTTTTCAATGTTGAGGTTGTTATTGAATTTGTTGGTGTCTTTCAATATTGAGGTTGTTGTTGAATTTGTTGGCGTTTTTCAATGTTGAGGTTGTTGTTGAATTTGATGGTGTTATCAATGTTTTATTTGAAATTTTTCTCTTTTATAAGTTGAGGTTGTTGTTGAATTTGTTGGTGTTTTTCAATGTTGAGGTTGTTGAAGTTGTTGGTCTTTTTCAATGCTGAGGTTGTTGTTCAATTTGTTGGTGTTATTCATTGTTGAAGTTGTTGTTGAAATTGTTGGTGTTATCAATGATTTTTGTTGAACTTGTTTGTATTTTTAAAAGTCCAGGTTGTTGTTGAATTTGTTGGTGTTTTTCAATGTTGAGGTTGTTGTTGAATTTGTTGGTGATTTTCAATATTGAGGTTGTTGTTGAATTTGTTGGTGTTTTTCAATGTTGAGGTTGTTCAATTTGTTGGTGATTTTCAATGTTGAGGTTGTTGTTGAATTTGTTGGTGATTTTCAATATTGAGGTTGTTGTTGAATTTGTTGCTGCTTTTCAATGTTCAGGTTGTAGTTGAATTTGTTGGGGTTTTTCATTGTTGAGGTTGTAGTCAAATTTGTTGGTGTTTTTCAATGTTGAGGTTGTTGTTGAATTTGTTGCTGCTATCAATGTTATTTTTGGAACATTTATTGTACTTTTGAAAGTTGAGCTTGTTGTTGAATTTGTGGGTATTATTCAATGTGGAGATCGTTGTTGAATTTGTTGGTGTTTTTCAGTGTTGAGGTTGTTGTTGAATTGGTTGGTCTTTTTCAATGTTGCGGATGTTGTTGAATTTGTTGGTGTTTTTCAATGTTGCAGTTGTTGTTGAATGTTTTGGTGTTCTTCTTTGTTGAGGTTGTTGTTGAATTTATTGGTCTTTTTCATTGTTGAGGTTGTTGTTGAATTTATTGGTATTTTTGAATGTTGAGGTTGTTGTTGAATTTGTTGGTGTTTTTCAATGTTGAGGATGTTGAAGTTGTTGGTGTTTTTCAATGTTGAAGTTGTTGTTCAATTTGTTGGTATTTTTCATTGTTGAGGTTGTTGTTGAAATTGTTGGTGTTATCAATGATTTTTGTTGAACTTGTTTGTATTTTTAAAAGTCAAGTTTGTTGTTGAATTTGTTGGTGTTTTTCAATGTTGAGGTTGTTCAATTTGTTGCTGTTTTTCAATGTTGAGGTTGTTGTTGAATTTGTTGGTGATTTTCAATATTGAGGTTGTTGTTGAATTTGTTGGTGTTTTTCAATGTTGAGGTTGTTGTTGAATTTGTTGCTGCTTTTCAATGTCCAAGTTGTAGTTGAATTTGTTGGTGTTTTTCATTGTTGAGGTTGTAGTCAAATTTGTTGGTGTTTTTCAATGTTGAGGTTGTTGTTGAATTTGTTGGTGTTTTTCAATGTTGAGGTTGTTGTTGAATTTGTTGGTTATTTTCAATATTGAATTTGTTGAATTTGTTGGGTGATTTTCAATATTGAGGTTGTTGTTGAATTTCTTGGTGTTATCAATGTTTTTTTTGAAATTTTTCTCTTCTTTTGAAAGTTGAGGTTGTTGTTGAATTTGTTGGTGTTTTTCAATGTTGATGTTGTTGTTGAATTTGTTGTTGATTTTGAAAGTTGAGGTTGTTGTTGAATTTGTTTGTGCTTTTCAATGTTGAGGTTGTTGTTGAATTTGTTGGTGTTATCAATGTTATTTTTTGAAATTCTTTGTAGTTTTCAATGTTGAGGTAGTTGTTGAATTTGTTGCTGTTATCAATGGTATTCTTTGAACTTTTTAGTATTTTTCATTGTAGAGTTTATAGTTGAATTTGTTGGTTTTTTTCAATGTTGAGGTTGTTGTTGAATTTGGTGGCGTTTTAACATGTTGAGGTTGTTGTTGAATTTGTTGGTGTTATCAATGTTTTTTTTGAACTTTTTCACTTCTTTTTAAAGTTGAGTTTGTTGTTGAATTTGTTGGTGACCTTCAATATTGAGGTTGTTGTTGTATTTGTTGGCGTTTCTCAATGTTGAGGTTGTTGTTGAATTTGTTGGTGAATTTCAATATTGATGATGTTGAATTTGTTGGTGATTTTGAATGTTGAGGTTGTTGTTGAATTTGTTGGTGCTTTTCATTGTTGAGGTTGTTGGTGTTTTTCAATGTTGCAGTTGTTGTTGTTGAATGTTTTGGTGTTCTTCTTTGTTGAGGTTGTTGTTGAATTTATTGGTCTTTTTCATTGTTGAGGTTGTTGTTGAATTTATTGGTATTTTTGAATGTTGAGGTTGTTGTTAAATTTGTTGGTGTTTTTCAATGTTGAGGTTGTTGTTGAATTTGTTGGTGTTTTTCATTGTTGATGTTGTAGTTGAATTTGTTGGTGTTTTTCAATGTTGAGGTGGTTGTTTGAATTTGTTGCGGTTATCAATGTTATTTTTTGAACATTTATTCTTTTTTGAATGATGAGATTGTTGTTGAATGTGTTGGTGTTTTTCAATGTTGAGGTTGTAGTTGAATTTGTTGGTGATTTTCAATATTGTGGTTGTTGTTGAATTTGTTGGCGTTTTACAGTGTTGAGGTTGTTGTTGAATTTGTTAGTGATTTTCAATATGGATGTTGTTGAATTGTTTGGTATTTTTGAATGTTGAGGTTGTTGTTGAATTTGTTGGTGTTTTTCATTGTTGAGTTTGTATTTGAATTTGTTGGTATTTTTCAATGTTGATGTTATTGTTGAATTTGTTGCTGTTATCAATGTTATTTTTTGAACATTTATTGTATTTTTGAAAGGTGAGCTTTTTGTTCAATTTGTTGGTTTTTTTCAATGTTGAGATTTTTGTTGAATTTGTCGGTGTTTTTCAATGTTGAGGTTGTTATTGAATTTGTTGGTGTCGTTCAATATTGAGGTTGTTGTTGAATTTGTTGGCGTTTTTCAATGTTGACGTTGTTGTTGAATTTGTTGGTGTTATCAATGTTTTATTTGAAATTTTTCTCTTCTTTTATAAGTTGAGGTTGTTGTTGAATTTGTTGGTGTTTTTCAATGTTGAGGTTGTTGAAGTTGTTGGTCTTTTTCAATGCTGAGGTTGTTGTTCAATTTGTTGGTGTTATTCATTGTTGAGGTTGTTGTTGAAATTGTTGGTGTTATCAATGATTTTTGTTGAACTTGTTTGTATTTTTAAAAGTCCAGGTTGTTGTTGAATTTGTTGGTGTTTTTCAATGTTGAGGTTGTTGTTGAATTTGTTGGTGATTTTCAATATTGAGGTTGTTGTTGAATTTGTTGCTGCTTTTCAATGTTCAGGTTGTAGTTGAATTTGTTGGTGTTTTTCATTGTTGAGGTTGTAGTCAAATTTGTTGGTGTTTTTCAATGTTGAGGTTGTTGTTGAATTTGTTGCTGCTATCAATGTTATTTTTGGAACATTTATTGTACTTTTGAAAGTTGAGCTTGTTGTTGAATTTGTGGGTATTATTCAATGTGGAGATCGTTGTTGAATTTGTTGGTGTTTTTCAATGTTGAGGTTGTTGTTGAATTTGTTGGTCTTTTTCAATGTTGCGGATGTTGTTGAATTTGTTGGTGTTTTTCAATGTTGCAGTTGTTGTTGAATGTTTTGTTGTTCTTCTTTGTTGAGGTTGTTGTTGAATTTGTTGGTGTTTTTCATTGTTGAGTTTGTATTTGAATTTGTTGGTATTTTTCAATGTTGATGTTATTGTTGAATTTGTTGCTGTTATCAATGTTATTTTTTGAACATTTATTGTATTTTAGAAAGTTGAGCTTTTTGTTGAATTTGTTGGTTTTTTTCAATGTTGAGATTTTTGTTGAATTTGTCGGTGTTTTTCAATGTTGAGGTTGTTATTGAATTTGTTGGTGT
The DNA here is from genome assembly GCF_964194155.1 of Cetorhinus maximus. NCBI lineage: Eukaryota > Metazoa > Chordata > Chondrichthyes > Lamniformes > Cetorhinidae > Cetorhinus > Cetorhinus maximus. The sequence goes on from NW_027596354.1 coordinate 172,463, forward strand.
CTTTCAATATTGAGGTTGTTGTTGAATTTGTTGGCGTTTTTCAATGTTGAGGTTGTTGTTGAATTTGATGGTGTTATCAATGTTTTATTTGAAATTTTTCTCTTTTATAAGTTGAGGTTGTTGTTGAATTTGTTGGTGTTTTTCAATGTTGAGGTTGTTGAAGTTGTTGGTCTTTTTCAATGCTGAGGTTGTTGTTCAATTTGTTGGTGTTATTCATTGTTGAAGTTGTTGTTGAAATTGTTGGTGTTATCAATGATTTTTGTTGAACTTGTTTGTATTTTTAAAAGTCCAGGTTGTTGTTGAATTTGTTGGTGTTTTTCAATGTTGAGGTTGTTGTTGAATTTGTTGGTGATTTTCAATATTGAGGTTGTTGTTGAATTTGTTGGTGTTTTTCAATGTTGAGGTTGTTCAATTTGTTGGTGATTTTCAATGTTGAGGTTGTTGTTGAATTTGTTGGTGATTTTCAATATTGAGGTTGTTGTTGAATTTGTTGCTGCTTTTCAATGTTCAGGTTGTAGTTGAATTTGTTGGGGTTTTTCATTGTTGAGGTTGTAGTCAAATTTGTTGGTGTTTTTCAATGTTGAGGTTGTTGTTGAATTTGTTGCTGCTATCAATGTTATTTTTGGAACATTTATTGTACTTTTGAAAGTTGAGCTTGTTGTTGAATTTGTGGGTATTATTCAATGTGGAGATCGTTGTTGAATTTGTTGGTGTTTTTCAATGTTGAGGTTGTTGTTGAATTTGTTGGTCTTTTTCAATGTTGCGGATGTTGTTGAATTTGTTGGTGTTTTTCAATGTTGCAGTTGTTGTTGAATGTTTTGGTGTTCTTCTTTGTTGAGGTTGTTGTTGAATTTATTGGTCTTTTTCATTGTTGAGGTTGTTGTTGAATTTATTGGTATTTTTGAATGTTGAGGTTGTTGTTGAATTTGTTGGTGTTTTTCAATGTTGAGGATGTTGAAGTTGTTGGTGTTTTTCAATGTTGAAGTTGTTGTTCAATTTGTTGGTATTTTTCATTGTTGAGGTTGTTGTTGAAATTGTTGGTGTTATCAATGATTTTTGTTGAACTTGTTTGTATTTTTAAAAGTCAAGTTTGTTGTTGAATTTGTTGGTGTTTTTCAATGTTGAGGTTGTTCAATTTGTTGCTGTTTTTCAATGTTGAGGTTGTTGTTGAATTTGTTGGTGATTTTCAATATTGAGGTTGTTGTTGAATTTGTTGGTGTTTTTCAATGTTGAGGTTGTTGTTGAATTTGTTGCTGCTTTTCAATGTCCAAGTTGTAGTTGAATTTGTTGGTGTTTTTCATTGTTGAGGTTGTAGTCAAATTTGTTGGTGTTTTTCAATGTTGAGGTTGTTGTTGAATTTGTTGGTGTTTTTCAATGTTGAGGTTGTTGTTGAATTTGTTGGTTATTTTCAATATTGAATTTGTTGAATTTGTTGGGTGATTTTCAATATTGAGGTTGTTGTTGAATTTCTTGGTGTTATCAATGTTTTTTTTGAAATTTTTCTCTTCTTTTGAAAGTTGAGGTTGTTGTTGAATTTGTTGGTGTTTTTCAATGTTGATGTTGTTGTTGAATTTGTTGTTGATTTTGAAAGTTGAGGTTGTTGTTGAATTTGTTTGTGCTTTTCAATGTTGAGGTTGTTGTTGAATTTGTTGGTGTTATCAATGTTATTTTTTGAAATTCTTTGTAGTTTTCAATGTTGAGGTAGTTGTTGAATTTGTTGCTGTTATCAATGGTATTCTTTGAACTTTTTAGTATTTTTCATTGTAGAGTTTATAGTTGAATTTGTTGGTTTTTTTCAATGTTGAGGTTGTTGTTGAATTTGGTGGCGTTTTAACATGTTGAGGTTGTTGTTGAATTTGTTGGTGTTATCAATGTTTTTTTTGAACTTTTTCACTTCTTTTTAAAGTTGAGTTTGTTGTTGAATTTGTTGGTGACCTTCAATATTGAGGTTGTTGTTGTATTTGTTGGCGTTTCTCAATGTTGAGGTTGTTGTTGAATTTGTTGGTGAATTTCAATATTGATGATGTTGAATTTGTTGGTGATTTTGAATGTTGAGGTTGTTGTTGAATTTGTTGGTGCTTTTCATTGTTGAGGTTTTTGGTGTTTTTCAATGTTGCAGTTGTTGTTGTTGAATGTTTTGGTGTTCTTCTTTGTTGAGGTTGTTGTTGAATTTATTGGTCTTTTTCATTGTTGAGGTTGTTGTTGAATTTATTGGTATTTTTGAATGTTGAGGTTGTTGTTGAATTTGTTGGTGTTTTTCAATGTTGAGGTTGTTGTTGAATTTGTTGGTGTTTTTCATTGTTGATGTTGTAGTTGAATTTGTTGGTGTTTTTCAATGTTGTGGTGGTTGTTTGAATTTGTTGGTGTTTTTCATTGTTGAGGTTGTTGAAGTTGTTGGTGTTTTTCAATGTTGAGGTTGTTGTTGAATTTGTTGGTCTTTTTCATTGTTGAGGTTGTTGTTGAATATGTTGGTGTTTTTCAATGTTGAGGTGGTTGTTTGAATTTGTTGCGGTTATCAATGTTATTTTTTGAACATTTATTCTTTTTTGAATGTTGAGCTTGTTGTTGAATGTGTTGGTTCTTTTCAATGTTGAGATTGTTGATTTTGTTGGTGTTTTTCAATGTTGAGGTTGTTGTTGAATTTGTTGGTGTTTTTCAATTTTGATTTTGTTGAATTTGTTGGTGATTTTCAATGTTGAGGTTGTTGTTGAATTTGTTGGTGTTTTTCATTGTTGAGGTTGTTGAAGTTGTTGGTGTTTTTCATTGTTGAGGTTGTTGTTGAATTTGTTGGTGTTTTTCATTGTTGAGGTTGTTGTTGAATATGTTGGTGTTTTTCATTTTTTGAGGTAGTAGTTGAATTTGTTGTTTTTTTTTTCAATATTGAGGTTGTTGCTTAATTTGTTGGTGATTTTCAATATTGAGGTTCTTGTTGAATTTTTTGGTGTTTTTCAATGTTGAAGTTGTTGTTGAATTTGTTGGTTATTTTCATTATTGAATTTGTTGAATTTGTTGGGTGATTTTCAATATTGAGGTTGTTGTTGAATTTCTTGGTGTTATCAATGTTTTATTTGAAATTTTTCTCTTCTTTTGAAAGTTGAGGTTGTTGTTGAATTTGTTGGTGTTTTTCAATGTTGATGTTGTTGTTGAATTTGTTGTTGATTTTGAAAGTTGAGGTTGTTGAATTTGTTTGTGATTTTCAATATTGATGTTATTGAATTTGTTGGTGATTTTGAATGTTGAGGTTGTTGTTGAATTTGTTGATATCTTTCAATATTGAGGTTGTTGTTGAATTTGTTGGTCTTTTACATTGTTGAGGTTCATGTTGAATTTGTAGATTTTTTTCAACGTTGAGGTTGTTGTTGAAATTGTTGGTGTTTTTCAATGTTGAGGTTGTGGTTGAATTTATTATTGATTTTCAATATTGAATTTGTTGTTGAATTTGTTGGTGTTATCAATGTTATGTTTTGAAATTTTTTGTAGTTTTCAATGTTGAGGTTGTTGTTGAATTAGTTGGTGTTATCAATGATTTTTTTTAACTTTTTCTCTTCTTTTAAAAATTGAGGTTGGTGTTGAATTTCTTGGTGATATCAATGTTTTTTTTGAAATTTTTCTCTTCTTTTAAAAGTTGAGGTTGTTGTTCAAATTGTTCGTATTTTTCAATGTTGCGGTTGTTGAATTATTTGGTGTTTTTAATTGTTGAGGTTGTTGAAGTTGTTGGTGTTTTTCAATGTTGTGCTTGTTGTTCAATTTATTGGTGTTTTTCATTGTTGAGGTTGTTGTTGAAATTGTTGGTGTATTTTTAAAAGTTAAGGTTGAAGTCGAATTTGTTGGTTATTTTCAATATTCAGGTTGTTGTTGAATTTGTTGGTGTTTTCAATGTTATTTTTTGAACTTTTTGTATTTTTGAAAGTTGAAATTGTTGTTGAATTTGTTGGTGTTTTTCAACGTTGAGGTTGTTTTTAAATTTGTTGGTGATTTTCAATATTAGTTTGCTTTTGAATTTGTTGCTGTTATTAATGTTATTTTTTGAACTTTTTTGTATTTTTCAATGTTGAGGTTGTTCTTGATATTTTTGGCGTTATCAATTTTATTGTTTTAACTTTTTTGTATTTTTCAATGTTGAGGTTGTTGTTGAATTTGTTGGTGTTATCCATGTTTTTTTTGAAATTTTTCTCTTCCTTTATAAGTTGAGGTTGTTGTTGAATTTATTGGTATTTTTCAATGTTGTGATTGTTGAATATTTTGGTGTTTTTCATTGCTGAATTTGTTGCAGTTGTTGGTGTTTTTCAATGCTGAGGTTGTTGAATTTGTTGGTGTTTTTCATTGTTGAGGTTGTAGTCAAATTTGTTGGTGTTTTTCAATGTTGAGGTTGTTGTTGAATTTGTTGGTCTTTTTCAATGTTGCGGATGTTGTTGAATTTTTTGTGTGATTTTCAATGTTGAGGTTGTTGTTGAATTTGTTCGTGTCGTTCAATATAGAGTTTGTTGTTGAATTTGCTGGTGTTTTTCAATGTTCATGTTGTTGTTGAATTTGTTGGTGACTTTCAAATATGAGGTTGTTGTTGAATTTGTTGGCCTTTTTCAATGTTGAGGATTTGTTGAAGTTGTTGATGTTATCAATGTTTTTTTTGAACTTTTTCTCGTCTTCTGAAGTTCAGGTTGTTGTTGAATTTGTTGATGTTTTACAATGTTGAGGTTGTTGTTGAATTTGTTGGTGATTTTCAATATGGATGCGGTTGAATTTGTTTGTAACTTTGAATTTTGAGGTTGTTCTTGAATTTGTTGATGTCTTTCAATATTGAGGTTGTTGTTGAATTTGTTGGTGTTTTTCATTGTTGAGGTTGTTGTTGAATTGGTTGGTATTTTTGAATGTTGAGGTTGTTGTTGAATTTGTTGGTGTTTTTCATTGTTGAGGTTGTAGTTGAATTTGTTGGTGTTTTTCAATGTTGAGGTTGTTGTTGAATGTGTTGCTGTTATCAATGTTATTTTTTGAACATTTATTGTATTTTTGAAAGTTGAGATTTTTGTTGAATTTGTTGGTTTTTTTCAATGTTAAAATTTTTGTTTAATTTGTCGGTGATTTTCAATGTTGAGGTTGTTGTTTAATTTGTTGATGTCTTTCAATATTGAGCTTGTTGTTGAATTTGTTGGTGTTTTTCATTGTTGAGGTTGTTGTTGAATTTGTTGGTGTTATCAATGATTTTTTTTGAACTTTTTCTCTTCTTTTAAAAGTTGAGGTTGTTGTTGAATTTGTTGGTTTTTTTCAATGTTGACGTTGTTGTTGAATTTGTTGTTGATTTTCAATGTTGAGTTTGTTGCTGAATTTGCTGGTGTTATCAATGTTATTTATTGAAATTTTTTGTAGTTTTCCATGTTGAGGTTGTTGCTTAATTTGTTGGTGTTATGAATGTTATTTTTTGAACTTTTTTGTATTTTTCAATTTTGAGGTTGTAGCTGAATTTGTTGGTGATTTTGAAAGTTGAGGTTGTTGTTTAATTTGTTGATGTCTTTCAAATTGAGCTTCTTGTTGAATTTGTTGGTGTTTTTCATTGTTAAGGTTGTTGTTGAATTTGTTGGTGTTATCAATGATTTTTTTTGAACTTTTTATCATCTTTTAAAAGTTGAGGTTGTTGTTGAATTTGTTGGTTTTTTTCGATGTTGAGGTTGTTGTTGAATATGTTCTTGATTTTCAATATTGAGTTTTTTCCTGAATTTGCTGGTGTTATCAATGTTATTTTTTGAAATTTTTTGTAGTTTTCAATGTTGAGGTTGTTGCTTAATTTGTTCGTGTTATCAATGTTACTTTTTGAACTTTTTTGTATTTTTCAATGTTGAGGTTGCTGTTGAATTTGTTGGTGATTTTCAATATTGAGGTTGTTGTTGAACTTGTTGGTATTTTTCAATGTTGAGGTTGTTGTTGAATTTGTTGGTGATTTTCAATATTGAGGTTGTTGTTGAATTTGTTGGTGTTATCAATGTTATTTATTGAACTTTTCTGTATTTTTCAATGTTGAAGTTGAATTTGTTGGTATGTATCAATGTTGAGGTTGTTGTTGAATTTGTTCGTGTTTTTCATTGTTGAGGTTGTTGTTGAATTTGCTGCTGCTTTTCAATGTTGAGGTTGTTGTTGAATTGGTTGGTATTGTTGAATGTTGAGGTTGTTGTTGAATTTGTTGGTGTTTTTCATTGTTGAGGTAGAGGTCTTATTTGTTGGTGTTTTTCAATGTTGAGGATGTTGTTGAATTTGTTGCTGTTATGAATGTTATTTTTTGGACATTTATTGTATTTTTGGCAGTTGAGCTTGTTGGTGAATTTATGGGTTTCTTTCAATCTGGACATTGTTGTTGAATTTGTTGGTGTTTTTCAATGTTGTGGTTGTTGTTGAATTTATTGGTGTTTTCAATGTTGAGTTTGTAGTTGAATTTGTTGCTGATTTTCAATATTGAGTTTGTTGTTGAGTTCGTTGGTGTTAGCAATGTTATTTGTTGATCTATTTTTATTTTTGAAAGTTGAGATTGTTGTTGAATTTTTTGATTTTTTTCATTGTTGAGGTTTTTGTTGAATTTGTTGGTGTTATCAATGTTTTTTTTGAACTTTTTCTTTTCTTTTAAAAGTTGAGGTTGTTATTGAATTTGTTGGTGATTTTGAATGTTGAGGTTGTTGTTGAATTTGTTGTTAATTTTCAATGTTGAGTTTCATGCTGAATATGTTGATGTTATCAGTGTTATTTTTTGAACTTTTTTGTATATTTCATCATTGAGGTTGTTGTTGAATTTGTTCGTGTTATCAATGCTATTTATTGAACTTTTTTGTATTTTTCAATGTTGCGGTTGTTTATTATTCTGGTGTTTTTCATTGTTGAGGTTGCAGAAGTTGTTGGTGTTTTTCAATGTTGAGGTTGTTGTTGAGTTTGTTGGTGTTTTTCACTGTTGCGGTTGTTGTTGAATTTTTCGGTGTTTTTAATTGTTGAATTTGTTGGTGTTATCAATGTTTTTTTTGAACTTTTTCTCTTCTTTTAAATGTTGAGGTTGTTCTTGAATTTGTTGCTGCTTTTCAATGTTGACGTTGTAGTTGAAGTTAATGGTGTTTTTCTTTGTTGAGGTTGTAATCGAATTTGTTTCTGTTATCAATGTTATTTTTTGAACATTTATTGTACTTTTGAAAGTTGAGCTTGTTGTTCAATTTGTTGGTGTTTTTCAATGTTGAGGTTATTGTTGAAATTGTTGGTGTTTTTAAATGTTGATTTTGTTGAATTTGTTGGTGATTTTCAATATTGAGGCTGTTGTTGAATTTGTTGGTGTTAGCAATGTTATTTTTTGATCTATTTTTATTTTTGAAAGTTGAGATTGTTGTTGAATTTGTTGATTTTTTTCAATGTTGAGATTGTTCTTGAATTTGTTGGTGTTTTTCAATGTTGAGGATGTTGTTGAATTTGTTGGTGATTTTCATTGTTGAGGTTTTTGTTGAATTTGTTGGTGTTATCAATGTTTTTTTTGAACTTTTTCTCTTCTTTTAAAAGTTGAGGTTGTTGTTGAATTTGTTGGTATTTTTCAATGTTGAGGTTGATGTTGAATTTGTTGGTGTTTTTCAACGTTGTGCTTGTTAAATTTGTTGGTTTTTTCAATGTTGAGGTTGTTTTTGAATTTCTTGGTGCTTTTCAATGTTGAGTTTGGTGTTGAATTTGTTGGTGTTATCAATGTTATTTTTTGAACTTTTTAAATTTTTTTCAACGTTGAGGTTGTTGTTGAATTGATGGGTTTTTTTTTCAATGTTGAAGTTGTTGTTGAATTTGTTGGTGATTTTCAATGTTGAGGTTGTTTTTGAGTTTGTTGGTGTCTTTCAATAGTGAGGTTGTTGTTGAATTTGTAGGTTTTTTTCAATGTTGAGGTTGTTGTTGAATTTGTTGGTGTTTTTCTATGTTGAGGCTGTTGAATTTATAGTTGATTTTCAATATTGAGTTTGTTGTTGAATTTGTTTGTGTTATTAATGTTATTTTTTGAACTTTTTTGTATTTTTCAATGTTAAGGTTGTTGTTGAATTTGTTGGTGTTATGAATGTTTTTTTTGAACTTTTTCTCTTCTTTTAAAAGTTGAGGTTGCTGTTGAATTAGTTGGTGTTTTTCAAAGTTGAGGTTGTTCAATTTGTTCTTGTTTTTCAATATTGAGGTTGTTGTTGAACTTGTTGGTGTTTTTCAATGTTGAGGTTGTTGTTGAATTTGTTGGTGCTTTTCAATATTGAGGTTGTTGTTGAATTTGTTGGTGTTATCAATGTTATTTATTGAACTTTTCTGTATTTTTCAATATTGAGGTTGATTTTGAATTTGTTGGTATTTATCAATGTTGAGGTTGTTGTTGAAAATGTTCGTGTTTTTCATTGTTGAGGTTGTTGTTGAATTTGTTGCTGCTTTTCAATGTTGAGGTTGTAGTTGAATTTGTTGGTGTTTTTCATTGTTGAGGTTGTTGTTGAATTGGTTGGTATTTTTGAATGTTGAGGTTCAGGTCGTATTTGTTGGTGTTTTTCAATGTTGAGGATGTTATTGAATTTCTTGCTGTTATGAATGTTATTTTTTGAACATTTATTTTATTTTTGGAAGTTGAGCTTGTTGGTGAATTTGTGGGTTTTTTTCAATGTGGACATTGTTGTTGAATTTGTTGGTGTTTTTCAATGTTGAGGTTGTTGTTGAATTTGTTGGTGTTTTTCAATGTTGATTTTGTTGAATTTGTTGGTGATTTTCAATATTGAGGCTGTTGTTGAATTCGTTGGTGTTAGCAATGTTATTTGTTGAACTATTTTTATTTTTGAAAGTTGAGATTGTTGTTGAATTTTTTGATTTTTTTCATTGTTGAGGTTTTTGTTGAATTTGTTGGTGTTGTCTATTTTTTTTTTAACTTTTACTATTCTTTTAAAAGTTGAGGTTCTTGTTGAATTTGTTGGTGATTTTCAATGTTGAGGTTGTTGTTGAATTTGTTGTTAATTTTCAATATTGAGTTTCATGCTGAATTTGTTGATGTTATCAGTGTTATTTTTTGATCTTTTTTGTATTTTTCATCATTGAGGTTGTTGTTGAATTTGTTCGTGTTATCAATGTTATTTATTGAACTTTTTTGTATTTTTCAATGTTGCAGTTTTTTATTATTCTGGTGTTTTTCATTGTTGAGATTGCAGAAGTTGTTGGTGTTTTTCAGTGTTGAGGTTGTTGTTGAATTCGTTGGTGTTTTTCACTGTTGTGGTTGTTGTTGAATTTTTCGGTGTTTTTAATTGTTGAATTTGTTGGTGTTATCAATGTTTTTTTTGAACTTTTTCTCTTCTTTTAAAAGTTGAGGTTGTTGTTAAATTTGTTGGTTTTTTCAATGTTGAGGTTGTTGTTGAATTTGTTGGTGTTATCAATGTTATTTTTTGAACTTTTTAATATTTTTCAATGTTGCGGTTGTTGATTTTTCTGGTGTTTATCATTGTTGAGGTTGTTGAAGTTGTTGGTGTTTTTCAATGTTCAGGTTTTTGTTGAATTTGTTGGTTTTTTCATTGTTGAGGTTGTTGTTGAATTTGTTGGTGTTTTTCAATGTTGCGGTTGTTGTTGAATTTTTTGGTGTTTTTCATAGTTGAGGTTGTAGTTCAATTTGTTGGTTTTTTCAATGTTGAGGTTGTTGTTGAATTTGTTGGTGTCTTTCAATATTGAGGTTGTTGTTGAATTTGCTGGTGTTTTTCAATGATCATGTTGTTGTTGAATTTGTTGGTGACTTTCAATATTCAGGTTGTTGTTGAATTTGTTGACGTTTTTCAATGTTGAAGTTGTTGTTGAATTTGTTGGTGTTTTTCAATGTTGAGATTGTTGTTGAATTTGTTTGTGTTTTATAATGTTGAGGTTGTTGTTGAATTTGTTTGCCTTATCAATGTTTTTTTTGAACTTTTTCTATTCTTTTAAAAGTTGAGGTTGTTGTTGAAATTGTTGGTGTTTTTCAATGTTGATTTTGTTGAGTTTGTTGGTGATTTTCAATAATGAGGTTGTTGTTCAATTTGTTGGCGTTTTACAATGTTGATGAAGTTGTTGAATTTGTTGATGTCTTTCAATATTGAGGTTGTTGTTGAATTTGTTGGTGTTTTTCATTGTTGAGGTTGTTGTTGAATTGGTTGGTGTTTTTCATTGTTGAGGTTGTAGTTGAATTTGATGGTGTTTTTCAATGTTGATGTTGTTGTTGAATATGTTGCTGTTATCAATGTTATTTTTTGAACATTTATTGTATTTTTGAAATTTGAGCTTTTTGTTGAATTTGTTGGTTATTTTCAATGTTGAGGTTTTTCAATTTGTTCGTGTTTTTCAATGTTGAGGTTGTTGTTGAATTTGTTGGTGATTTTCAATATTGAGGTTGTTGTTGAATTTGTTGGTGTTTTTCAATGTTGAGGTTGTTGTTGAAATTGTTGGTGATTTTCAATATTGAGGTTGTTGTTGAATTTGTTGGTGTTATCAATGTTATTTCTTGAACTTTTCTGTATTTTTCAATGTTGAAGTTGATGTTGAATTTGTTGGTATTTATCAATGTTGAGGTTGTTGTTGAATTTGTTCGTGTTTTTCATTGTTGTGGTTGTTGTTGAATTTGTTGCTGCTTTTCAATGTTGAGGTTGTATTTGAATTTGTTTGTGTTTTTCATTGTTGAGGTTGTTGTTGAATTTGTTGGTATTTTTGAATGTTGAGGCTGTTGTTGAATTTGTTGGTGTTTTTCATTGTTGAGGTTCAGGTCGAATTTGTTGGAGTTTATCAATGTTGAGGTTGTTGTTGAATTTGTTGCTGTTATCAATGTTATTTATTGAACTTTTTGTATTTTTCAATGTTGCGGTTGTTTAATTTTCAGGTGTTTTTCATTGTTGAGGTTGCTGAAGTTGTTGGTGTTTTTCAATGTTGAGGTTGTTGTTGAATTTGTTGGTGATTTTGAATATTGTGGTTCTTGTTCAATTTATTTGGCGTTTTTCAATGTTGCGGATGTTGTTGAATTTTTTGGTGTTTTTCATTGTTGAGGTTGTTATTGAATTTATTGGTGTTATTAATGTTATTTTTTTAATTTTTTTGTATTTTTCAATGTTGTGGTTGTTGTTGAATATTTTCTTTTATATCATTGTTGAGGTTGGTCTTGAATTTGTTGGTGTTTTTCAATGTTGAGGTTCTTGTTGAATTTGTTGGTGTTTCTCAATGGTGAGGTTTTTGTTGAATTTTGTGGTCTTTCCATTGTTGAGCTGGTTGTTAAATTTGTTGGTGTTTTTCAATGTTGAGGTTGTTGCATTTGTTGGTGATTTTAAACATTGAGGATGTAGTTGAATTTGTTGCTGTTGTCAATGTTTATTTTCTTGAACTTTTTTGTAGTTTTAAAAGTTGAGGTTGTTGCTGAATTTTTTATTCCTTTTCAATGTTGAGGACGTTGTTGAAATTGTTTTGTGTTTTTCAATGTTGAGGTTGTTGTTGAATTTATTGGTGTTTTTCAATGTTGATGTTGTTGAATTTGTTGGTGATTTTCAATATTGAGTTTGTTGTTGAATTTGTTGGTGTTATCAATGTTATTTTTTGAACTGTTTTGTATTATTCAATGTTGAAGTTGCTGTTGAATTTGTTGATGCTTTTCAATGTTGAGGTTGTAGTTGAATTTGTTGGTCTTTTTCAATGTTGAGTTTGTTGTTGAATTTGTTGGTGTTTTTCAATGTTGAGGTTGTTATTGAATTTGTTGGTGATTTTTAATATTGGGGTTGTTGTTGAATTTGTTGCTGTTATCAATGTTATTTTTTGAACTGTTTTGTATTTTTCAATGTTGAGGTTTTTGTTGAATTTGTTGGCATTTTTCAATGTTGCGATTGTTGTTCAATTTTTTGGTGTTTTTCATTTTTGATGCTGTTGTTGAATTTGTTGGTGTTTTTCATTGTTGAGGATGTTGTTGAATTTGTTGGTGTTATCCATTTTTTTGTTGAACTTGTTTGTATTTTTAAAAGTTGAGGATGTTGTTGAATTTGTTTGTGTTTTTCAAAGTTGAGGTCGTTGAATTGGTTGGTGATTTTTAATATTGCTGTTGTTGTTGAATTTGTTGGGGTTATCAATTGTTTTATTGGAACTTTTTTGTGTTTCTCAAAGTTGAGGATTTTGCAGAATTTATTGATGTTATCAATGTTTATTTTGTTGAACTTATTTGTAATTTTAAAGGTTGAGGTTGATTTGGAATTTGTTGGTTGTTTTTCATTGTTGAAGTTGTTGTTGAATTTGTTGGCGTTTTTCAATGTTGAGGTTGTTGTTTTATTTTTTGTTGCTGTTCATTGTTGAGGTTTTTGTTGAATTTGTTGGTGTTGTCCTTGTTCATTTTTCAACATTTTTGTACTTTTAAAAGTTGAGGTTATTGTTGAATTTGTTGGTGTTTATCACTGATGAGGTTGTTTTTGAATTTGTTGGTGATGTTCAATGTTGAGGTTGTTGTTGAATTTGTTGGTAATTTTCAATATTGAGGTTGTTGTTCAATTTGTTGGTGTTATCAATGGCTTTTTTCAACTTTTTAGTACATGTAAAAGTTGAGGTTGTTGTTGAATTTGTTGGTGTTTTTCAATGATGAGGTTGTTGTTGAATTTGTTGGTGATTTTCAATGTTGAGGTTCTTGTTAAATTTGTTGATGTTTTTCAATGTTGATGTTGTTGTTGAACTTGTTGGTGATATTCAGTGTTTAGGTTGGTGAATTTTTTGGTGATTTTAAATGTTGAGGTTGTTGTTGAATTGGACAGTGTCATAAATGTTTATTTTGTTGAACTTGTTTGTATTTTTAAAAGTTGTGGTCGTTGTTGAATTTATTGGTATTTCCACTGTTCATTTTGTTGAACTTTTTTGTACTTTTAATTGTTGAGGTTGTTGTTTAATTTGTTGGTGTTTTTCAATGTTGATGTTGTTGAATGTGCTGGTGATTTTCAATATTGAGGTTGTTGATGAATTTGTTGGTGTTATCATCGTTTGTTTTGTTGCACTTTTTGGTACTTTTAATAGTTGAGGTTGTTGTTGAAATTATTTGGATTATCAATATTGAGCTTGTTTTTGAAATTGTTGGCGTTTTTCAATGTTGAGGTTGTTGTTGAATTTGTTGGTGTTTTTCAATGTTGAGTTTGTTGTTGAATTTGTTGATGTTTTTCAATGTTGAGGTTGTTGTTGAATTTGTTGGTGTTTTTCATTGTTGAGGATGTTGTAGAATTTGTTGGTGTTATCAATTTTTTTGTTGAACTTGTTTGTATTTTTAAAAGTTGAGGATGTTGTTGAATCTGTTGGTGTTTTTGAAAGTTGAGGTCGTTGAATTGGTTGGTGATTTTCAATATTGCTGTTGCTGTTGAATTTGTTGGGGTTGTCAATGGTTTTTTTTGAACTTTTTTGTGTTTTTCAAAGTTGAGGTTTTTGCTGAATTTATTGATGTTGTCAATGTTTATTTTGTTGAACTTTTTTGTATGTTTAAACGTTGAGGTTGATTTTGAATTTGTTGGTTGTTTTTCATTGTTGAGGATGTTGTTGAATTTGTTGGCAGTTTTCAATGTTGAGGTTGTTGTTGAATTTCTTGGTGCTGTTCATTGTTGAGGTTGTTGTTGAATTTGTTGGTGTTTTTCAATGGTGAGGTTGTTGTAGAATTTGTTGGTGTTTTTCAAAGTTGAGGTCGTTGAATTTGTTGGTGATTTTCAATATAGAGGTTGTTGTTGAATTTATTAGTGTTTTCAGTGGGTTTTTTTGAACTTTTCTGTGTTTTTCAAAGTTGAGGTTGTTGATGAATTTGTTGGTGATATACAGTGTTGAGGTTGTTGAATTTTTTGGTGATTTTCAATATTGAGCTTGTTGTTGAATTTGTTGGCTTTTTTCAATGTTGAGATTGTTGAATTTTGTTGGTGATTTTCAATATTTAGGTTGTTGTGGAATTTGTTGGTGTTATTAATGTTATTTTTTGAACTTTTTTGTATTTTTCAATGTTGAGGTTGTTGTTGAATATTTTCTTTTATATCATTGTTGAGGTTGGTCTTGAATTTGTTGGTGTTTTTCAATGTTGAGGTTCTTGTTGAATTTGTTGGTGTTTCTCAATGGTGAGGTTTTTGTTGAATTTTGTGGTCTTTCCATTGTTGAGTTGGTTGTTAAATTTGTTGGTGTTTTTCAATGTTGAGGTTGTTACATTTGTTGTTGATTTTAAACATTGAGGATGTAGTTGAATTTGTTGCTGTTGTCAATGTTTATTTTGTTGATCTTTTTTGTAGTTTTAAAAGTTGAGGTTGTTGATGAATTTTTTATTCCTTTTCAATGTTAAGGTTGTTGTTGAATTTGTTTTGTGTTTTTCAATGTTGAGGTTGTTGTTGAATTTATTGGTGTTTTTCAATGTTGATGTTGTTGAATTTGTTGGTGATTTTCAATATTGAGTTTGTTGTTGAATTTGTTGGTGTTATCAATGTTATTTTTTGAACTGTTTTGTATTATTCAATGTTGAAGTTGCTGTAGAATTTGTTGGTGCTTTTCAATGTTGAGTTTGTAGTTGAATTTGTTGGTCTTTTTCAATGTTGAGTTTGTTGTTGAATTTGTTGGTGTTTTTCAATGTTGAGGTTGTTATAGAATTTGTTGGTGATTTTTAATATTGGGGTTGTTTTTGAATTTGTTGGTATTTTTCAATGTTGCGATTGTTGTTCAATTTTTTGGTGTTTTTCATTTTTGAGGCTGTTGTTGAATTTGTTGGCGTTTTTCATTGTTGAGGATGTTGTTGAATTTGTTGGTGTTTTTCAAAGTTGAGGTCGTTGAATTGGTTGGTGATTTTTAATATTGCTGTTGTTGTTGAATTTGTTGGGGTTATCAATTGTTTTATTGGAACTTTTTTTGTGTTTCTCAAAGTTGAGGATTTTGCTGAATTTATTGATGTTATCAATGTTTATTTTGTTGAACTTATTTGTAATTTTAAAGGTTGAGGTTGATTTGGAATTTGTTGGTTGTTTTTCATTGTTGAAGTTGTTGTTGAATTTGTTGGCGTTTTTCAATGTTGAGGTTGTTGTTTTATTTTTTGTTGCTGTTCATTGTTGAGGTTTTTGTTGAATTTGTTGGTGTTGTCCTTGTTCATTTTTCAACTTTTTTGTACTTTTGAAAGTTGTGGTTATTGTTGAATTTGTTGGTGTTTATCACTGATGAGGTTGTTGTTGAATTTGTTGGAGATTTTCAATGTTGAGGTTGTTGTTGAATTTGTTGGTGATTTTAAATATTGAGGTTGTTGTTGAACTTGTTGGTGATATTCAGTGTTTAGGTTGGTGAATTTATTGGTGATTTTAAATGTTGCGGTTGTTGTTGAATTGGACAGTGTCATCAATGTTTATTTTGTCGAACTTGTTTGTATTTTTAAATGTTGTGGTCGTTGTTGAATTTATTGGTGTTTTCACTGTTCATTTTGTTGAACTTTTTTGCTCTTTTAAATGTTGAGGTTGTTGTTTAATTTGTTGGTGTTTTTCAAAGTTGAGGTCGTTGAATTTGTTGGTGATTTTCAATACTGTGGTTGTTGTTGATTTGGTTGGTGTTTTACAATGTTGATGTTGTTTAATTTGTTGGTGTTATTAATGTTATCTTTTGAACTGTTTTTTGTTTTTCAATGTTGAGGTTGTCGAATTTGCTGGTGATTTTCAATAATGAAGTTGTTGATGAATTTGTTGGCGTTATCAACGTTTATTTTGTTGAACTTTATGGTACTTTTAATAATTGAGGTTGTTGTTGAAATTGTTGGCGTTTTTCAATATTGAGGTTGTTGTTAAACTTGTTCGTGTTATCAATGTTATTTTCAAACTTTTTTGTATTTTTCAAAGTTGAAGTTGTTGTTGAATTTGTTGATATTTTTCAATGTTGAGTTTGTAGTTGAATTTGTTGGTGTTTTTCAATGTTGAATTTGTAGTTGAATTTGTTGATGTTTTTCAATGTTGAGCTTGTTGTTGAATTTGTTGGTGTTTTTCAATGTTGAGGTTCTTGTTGAATTTGTTGGTGTTTTTCCTTGTTGAGGATGTTGTTGAATCTGTTGGTGTTTTTGAAAGTTGAGGTCATTGAATTGTTTGGTGATTTTCAATATTGCTGTTGCTGTTGAATTTGTTGGGGTTATCAAAGGTTTTTTTTGAACCATTTTGTGTTTTTCAAAGTTGAGGTTTTTGCTGAATTTATTGATGTTATCAATGTTTATTTTGTTGAACCTTTTTGTACGTTTAAACGTTGAGGTTGTTGTTGAATTTGTTTGTTGTTTTTCATTGTTGAGGTTGTTGTTGAATTTGCTGGCGGTTATCAATGTTGAGGTTGTTGTGGAATTTCTTGGTGCTGTTCATTGTTGAGGTTGTTGTTGAATTTGTTGGTGTTTTTCAATGGTGAGGTTTTTGTTGAATTTGTTGGTGTTTTCAATGTTGACATTGTTGCTAAATTTGATGTTGTTTTTCAATGTTGAGGTTGTTGTTGAATTTGATGGTGTTATCAATGTTCTTTTTTCAACTTTTTTGTACTTTTAAAAGTTGAGGTTGTTTTTGAATTAGTTGGTGATTTTCAATAAGAGGTTGTTGTTGAATTTGTTTGTTGTTTTCAATATTGATGTTGTTGTTGAACTTGATGGTGTTATCAATGGTTTTTTTTTAACTTTTTTGTGTTTTTCAAAGTTGAGGATGTTGCTGAATTTATTGGTTTTATCACTGTTTATTTTGTTGAACTTTTTTGTACATGTAAACGTTGAGGTTGATTTTGAACGTTTTGGTGTTTTTCATTGTTGAGGTTGTTGTTGAATTTGTTGGTGTTTTCATTGTTGAGGTTGTTGTTAAATTTGATGTTGTTTTTCATTGTTGAGGTTGCTGTTGAATTTGATGGTGTTATCAATGTTCTTTTTTCAACTTTTTTGTACTTTTAAATGTTGAGGATGTTGTTGAATTTGTTGGTGATTTTCAATATTGAGGTTGTTGTTGAATTGGTTGGTGATTTTCAATATTAACATTGTTGTTGAATTTGATGGTGTTATCAATGGTTTTTTTTTTACTTTTTTGTGTTGTTCAAAGTTGAGGTTGTTGCTGAAATTATTGGTGTTATCAATTAATTGTTTTGTTGAACTTTTTTGTACTTTTTAAAGTTGAAGTTGATTTTGAATTTGTTGGTGTTTTTCATTGTTGAGGTAGTTGTTGAATTTTTTGGTGACTTTTAATGTTGAGGTTGTTGTTGAATTGGACAGTGTCATCAATGTTTATTTTGTTGAACTTGTTTGTATTTTTAAAAGTTGTGGTTGTTGTTGAATTTATTGGTATTTCCACTGTTCATTTTGTTGAACTTTTTTGTACTTTTAATTGTTGAGGTTGTTGTTTAATTTGTTGGTGTTTTTCAATGTTGATGTTGTTGAATGTTCTGGTGATTTTCAATATTGAGGTTGTTGATGAATTTGTTGGTGTTATCAATGTTTGTTTTGTTGAACTTTTTGGTACTTTTAATAGTTGAGGTTGTTGTTGAAATTGTTTGGATTTTCAATATTGAGGTTGTTGTTGAAATAGTTGGCGTTTTTCAATGTTGAGGTTGTTGTTAAACTTGTTGGTGTTATCAATGTTATTTTTTGAACTGTTTTGTATTTTTCAATGTTGAGTTGTTGTTGAATTTGTTGATGTTTTTCAATGTTGAGGTTGTTGTTGAATTTGTTGGTGTTTTTCATTGTTGAGGATGTTGTTAAATTTGTTGGTGTTATCAATTTTTTTTGTTGAACTTGTTTGTATTTTTAAAAGTTGAGGATGTTGTTGAATCTGTTGGTGTTTTTGAAAGTTGAGGTCGTTGAATTGGTTGGTGATTTTCAATATTGCTGTTGCTGTTGAATTTGTTGGGGTTATCAATGGTTTTTTTTGAACTTTTTTGTGTTTTTCAAAGTTGAGGTTTTTGCTGAATTTATTGATGTTGTCAATGTTTATTTTGTTGAACTTTTTTGTATGTTTAAACGTTGAGGTTGATTTTGAATTTGTTGGTTGTTTTTCATTGTTGAGGATGTTGTTGAATTTGTTGGCAGTTTTCAATGTTGAGGTTGTTGTTGAATTTCTTGGTGCTGTTCATTGTTGAGGTTGTTGTTGAATTTGTTGGTGTTTTTCAATGGTGAGGTTGTTGTAGAATTTGTTGGTGTTTTTCAAAGTTGAGGTCGTTGAATTTGTTGGTGATTTTCAATATAGAGGTTTTTGTTGAATTTATTGGTGTTTTCAGTGGGTTTTTTTGAACTTTTCTGTGTTTTTCAAAGTTGAGGTTGTTGATGAATTTGTTGGTGATATACAGTGTTGAGGTTGTTGAATTTTTTGGTGATTTTCAATATTGAGCTTGTTGTTGAATTTGTTGGCTTTTTTCAATGTTGAGGTTGTTGAATTTTGTTGGTGATTTTCAATATTTAGGTTGTTGTGGAATTTGTTGGTGTTATTAATGTTATTTTTTGAACTTTTTTGTATTTTTCAATGTTGAGGTTGTTGTTGAATATTTTCTTTTATATCATTGTTGAGGTTGGTCTTGAATTTGTTGGTGTTTTTCAATGTTGAGGTTCTTGTTGAATTTGTTGGTGTTTCTCAATGGTGAGGTTTTTGTTGAATTTTGTGGTCTTTCCATTGTTGAGTTGGTTGTTAAATTTGTTGGTGTTTTTCAATGTTGAGGTTGTTACATTTGTTGTTGATTTTAAACATTGAGGATGTAGTTGAATTTGTTGCTGTTGTCAATGTTTATTTTGTTGATCTTTTTTGTAGTTTTAAAAGTTGAGGTTGTTGATGAATTTTTTATTCCTTTTCAATGTTAAGGTTGTTGTTGAATTTGTTTTGTGTTTTTCAATGTTGAGGTTGTTGTTGAATTTATTGGTGTTTTTCAATGTTGATGTTGTTGAATATGTTGGTGATTTTCAATATTGAGTTTGTTGTTGAATTTGTTGGTGTTATCAATGTTATTTTTTGAACTGTTTTGTATTATTCAATGTTGAAGTTGCTGTAGAATTTGTTGGTGCTTTTCAATGTTGAGTTTGTAGTTGAATTTGTTGGTCTTTTTCAATGTTGAGTTTGTTGTTGAATTTGTTGGTGTTTTTCAATGTTGAGGTTGTTATAGAATTTGTTGGTGATTTTTAATATTGGGGTTGTTTTTGAATTTGTTGGTATTTTTCAATGTTGCGATTGTTGTTCAATTTTTTGGTGTTTTTCATTTTTGAGGCTGTTGTTGAATTTGTTGGCGTTTTTCATTGTTGAGGATGTTGTTGAATTTGTTGGTGTTATCAATTTTTTTTTGAACTTGTTTGTATTTTTATAAGTTGAGGATGTTGTTGAATTTGTTGGTGTTTTTCAAAGTTGAGGTCGTTGAATTGGTTGGTGATTTTTAATATTGCTGTTGTTGTTGAATTTGTTGGGGTTATCAATTGTTCTATTGGAACTTTTTTTGTGTTTCTCAAAGTTGAGGATTTTGCTGAATTTATTGATGTTATCAATGTTTATTTTGTTGAACTTATTTGTAATTTTAAAGGTTGAGGTTGATTTGGAATTTGTTGGTTGTTTTTCATTGTTGAAGTTGTTGTTGAATTTGTTGGTGTTTTTCAATGTTGAGGTTGTTGTTTTATTTTTTGTTGCTGTTCATTGTTGAGGTTTTTGTTGAATTTGTTGGTGTTGTCCTTGTTCATTTTTCAACTTTTTTGTACTTTTGAAAGTTGTGGTTATTGTTGAATTTGTTGGTGTTTATCACTGATGAGGTTGTTGTTGAATTTGTTGGAGATTTTCAATGTTGAGGTTGTTGTTGAATTTGTTGGTGATTTTAAATATTGAGGTTGTTGTTGAACTTGTTGGTGATATTCAGTGTTTAGGTTGGTGAATTTATTGGTGATTTTAAATGTTGCGGTTGTTGTTGAATTGGACAGTGTCATCAATGTTTATTTTGTCGAACTTGTTTGTATTTTTAAATGTTGTGGTCGTTGTTGAATTTATTGGTGTTTTCACTGTTCATTTTGTTGAACTTTTTTGCTCTTTTAAATGTTGAGGTTGTTGTTTAATTTGTTGGTGTTTTTCAAAGTTGAGGTCGTTGAATTTGTTGGTGATTTTCAATACTGTGGTTGTTGTTGATTTGGTTGGTGTTTTACAATGTTGATGTTGTTTAATTTGTTGGTGTTATTAATGTTATCTTTTGAACTGTTTTTTGTTTTTCAATGTTGAGGTTGTCGAATTTGCTGGTGATTTTCAATAATGAAGTTGTTGATGAATTTGTTGGCGTTATCAACGTTTATTTTGTTGAACTTTATGGTACTTTTAATAATTGAGGTTGTTGTTGAAATTGTTGGCGTTTTTCAATATTGAGGTTGTTGTTAAACTTGTTCGTGTTATCAATGTTATTTTTCAAACTTTTTTGTATTTTTCAAAGTTGAAGTTGTTGTTGAATTTGTTGATATTTTTCAATGTTGAGTTTGTAGTTGAATTTGTTGGTGTTTTTCAATGTTGAATTTGTAGTTGAATTTGTTGATGTTTTTCAATGTTGAGCTTGTTGTTGAATTTGTTGGTGTTTTTCAATGTTGAGGTTCTTGTTGAATTTGTTGGTGTTTTTCCTTGTTGAGGATGTTGTTGAATCTGTTGGTGTTTTTGAAAGTTGAGGTCATTGAATTGTTTGGTGATTTTCAATATTGCTGTTGCTGTTGAATTTGTTGGGGTTATCAAAGGTTTTTTTTGAACCATTTTGTGTTTTTCAAAGTTGAGGTTTTTGCTGAATTTATTGATGTTATCAATGTTTATTTTGTTGAACCTTTTTGTACGTTTAAACGTTGAGGTTGTTGTTGAATTTGTTTGTTGTTTTTCATTGTTGAGGTTGTTGTTGAATTTGCTGGCGGTTATCAATGTTGAGGTTGTTGTTGAATTTCTTGGTGCTGTTCATTGTTGAGATTGTTGTTGAATTTGTTGGTGTTTTTCAATGATGAGGTTTTTGTTGAATTTGTTGGTGTTTTCAATGTTGACATTGTTGCTAAATTTGATGTTGTTTTTCAATGTTGAGGTTGTTGTTGAATTTGATGGTGTTATCAATGTTCTTTTTTCAACTTTTTTGTACTTTTAAAAGTTGAGGTTGTTTTTGAATTAGTTGGTGATTTTCAATAAGAGGTTGTTGTTGAATTTGTTTGTTGTTTTCAATATTGATGTTGTTGTTGAACTTGATGGTGTTATCAATGGTTTTTTTTTAACTTTTTTGTGTTTTTCAAAGTTGAGGATGTTGCTGAATTTATTGGTTTTATCACTGTTTATTTTGTTGAACTTTTTTGTACATGTAAACGTTGAGGTTGATTTTGAACGTTTTGGTGTTTTTCATTGTTGAGGTTGTTGTTGAATTTGTTGGTGTTTTCATTGTTGAGGTTGTTGTTAAATTTGATGTTGTTTTTCATTGTTGAGGTTGCTGTTGAATTTGATGGTGTTATCAATGTTCTTTTTTCAACTTTTTTGTACTTTTAAATGTTGAGGATGTTGTTGAATTTGTTGGTGATTTTCAATATTGAGGTTGTTGTTGAATTGGTTGGTGATTTTCAATATTAACATTGTTGTTGAATTTGATGGTGTTATCAATGGTTTTTTTTTTACTTTTTTGTGTTGTTCAAAGTTGAGGTTGTTGCTGAAATTATTGGTGTTATCAATTAATTGTTTTGTTGAACTTTTTTGTACTTTTTAAAGTTGAAGTTGATTTTGAATTTGTTGGTGTTTTTCATTGTTGAGGTAGTTGTTGAATTTTTTGGTGACTTTTAATGTTGAGGTTGTTGTTGAATTGGACAGTGTCATCAATGTTTATTTTGTTGAACTTGTTTGTATTTTTAAAAGTTGTGGTCGTTGTTGAATTTATTGGGATTTCCACTGTTCATTTTGTTGAACTTTTTTGTACTTTTAATTGTTGAGGTTGTTGTTTAATTTGTTGGTGTTTTTCAATGTTGATGTTGTTGAATTTGCTGGTGATTTTCAATATTGAGGTTGTTGATGAATTTGTTGGTGTTATCAATGTTTGTTTTGTTGAACTTTTTGGTACTTTTAATAGTTGAGGTTGTTGTTGAAATTGTTTGGATTTTCAATATTGAGGTTGTTGTTGAAATAGTTGGCGTTTTTCAATGTTGAGGTTGTTGTTAAACTTGTTGGTGTTATCAATGTTATTTTTTGAACTGTTTTGTATTTTTCAATGTTGAGTTGTTGTTGAATTTGTTGATGTTTTTCAATGTTGAGGTTCTAGTTGAATTTGTTGGTGTTTTTCATTGTTGAGGATGTTGTTGAATTTGTTGGTGTTATCAATTTTTTTGTTGAACTTGTTTGTATTTTTAAATGTTGAGGATGTTGTTGAATCTGTTGGTGTTTTTGAAAGTTGAGGTCGTTGAATTGGTTGGTGATTTTCAATATTGCTGTTGCTGTTGAATTTGTTGGGGTTATCAATGGTTTTTTTTGAACGTTTTTGTGTTTTTCAAAGTTGAGGTTTTTGCTGAATTTATTGATGTTATCAATGTTTATTTTGTTGAACTTTTTTGTACGTTTAAACGTTGAGGTTGATTTTGAATTTGTTGGTTGTTTTTCATTGTTGAGGATGTTGTTGAATTTGCTGGCGGTTTTCAGTCTTGAGGTTGTTGTTGAATTTCTTGGTGCTGTTCATTGTTGAGGTTGTTGTTGAATTTGTTGGTGTTTTTCAATGGTGAGGTTTTTGTTAAATTTGTTGGTGTTTTCATTGTTGAGGTTGTTGTTAAATTTGATGTTGTTTTTCAATGTTGAGGTTGTTGTAGAATTTGTTGGTGTTTTTCAAAGTTGTGGTCGTTGAAGTTGTTGGTGATTTTCAATATAGAGGTTGTCATTGAATTTGTTGGTCTTATCAAAGGGTTTTTTTGAACTTTTTTGTATTTTTCAAAGTTGGGGTTGTTGATGAATTTGTTGGTGATATACAGTGTTGAGGTTGTTGAATTTTTTGGTGATTTTCAATATTGAGGTTGTTGTTGAATTTGTTGGCGTTTTTCAATGTTAAGGTTGTTGAATTTTGTTGGTGATTTTCAATATTGAGGTTGTTATTGAATTTGTTGGTGTTATTAATGTTATTTTTTGAAATTGTTTGTATTTTTCAATGTTGAGGTTGTTGATGAATATTTGCTTTTATATCATTCTTGAGGTTGTTCTTGAATTTGTTGGTATTTTTCAATGTTGCGGTTGTTGGTGAATTTTTTGGTGTTTTTCATTGTTGAGGTTGTTGTTGAATTTGTTGGTGTTTTTCAATGTTAAGGTTGTTGTTGAATTTTTTGCTGATTTTCAAAGTTGAGATTGTTGTTAAATTTGTTGATGTTTTTCAATGTTGATGTTGTTGTTGAACTTGTTGGTGATATTCAGTGTTTAGTTTGGTGAATTTATTGGTGCTTTTAAATGTTGAAGTTGTTGTTGAATTGGACAGTGTCATCAACGTTTATTTTGTTGAACTTGTTTGTATTTTTAAAAGATGTGGTCGTTGTTGAATTTATTGGTGTTTTCACTGTTTATTTTGTTGAACTTTTTTGTACTTTTAAATGTTGAGGTTGTTGTAGAATTTGTTGATGTTTTTCAAAGTTGAGGTCGTTGAATTCGTTGGTGATTTTCAATATTGCGGTTGTTGTTGAATCGGTTGGTGTTTTTCAACGTTGATGTTGTTGAATTTGTTGGTGTTATCAATGTTATCTTTTGAACTGTTTTTTGTTTTTCAATGTTGAGGTTGTTGAATTTGCTGGTGATTTTCAATATTGAGGTTGTTGATGAAATTTTTGGTGTTATCAACGTTTATTTTGTTGAACTTTTTCTTACTTTTAATAGTTGAGGTTGTTGTTGAAATTGTTTGGATTTTCAAGATTGAGGTTGTTGTTGAAATTGTGGCGTTTTTCAATGTTGAGGTTGTTGTTAAACTTGTTGGTGTTATCAATGTTATTTTTCGAACTTTTTTGTATTTTTCAAAGTTGGAGTTGTTGTTGAATTTGTTGGTGTTTTTCAATGTTTAGGATGTTGTTGAATTTTTTGATGATTTTAAATGATGAGGTTGTTGTTGAATTGGACAGTGTCATCAATGTTAATTTTGTTGAACTTGTTTGTATTTTTAAAGTTGTGGTTGTTGTTGAATTTATTGCTGTTTTTCAAAGTTCACGTCGTTGAAATTGTTGGTGATTTTCAGTATTGAGGTTGTTGATGAATTTGTTGGTGTTAACAACATTTATTTTGTTTAACTTTTTTCTACTTTTAAATGTTGAGGTTGTTGTTGAAATTGTTTGGATTTTCAATATTGAGGTTGTTGTTGAAATTGTTGGTGTTATCAATGTTATTTTTTGAACTTTTTGTATTTTTCAAAGTTGAAGTTGTTGTTGAATTTGTTGGTATTTTTCAATGTTGAATTTGTAGTTGAATTTGTTGGCATTTTTCACTGTTGAGGTTGTTGTTGAATTTGTTGGTGATTTTCAATATTGGGGTTGTTGTTGAATTTGTTGGTGTTATCAATGTTATTTTTTGAACTGTTTTGTATTTTTCAATGTTGAGGTTGTTGTTGAATTTGTTGGTATTTTTCAATGTTGCAATTGTTGTTCAATTTTTTGGTGTTTTTCATTTTTGAGGATGTTTTTGAATTTGTTGGTGTTATCAATTTTTTTTTGAACTTGTTTGTATTTTTAAAAGTTGAGGATGTTGTTGAATTTGTTGATGTTTTTGAAAGTTGAGGTCGTTGAATTGGTTGGTGATTTTTAATATTGCTGTTGTTGTTGAATTTGTTGGGGTTATCAATTGTTTTATTTGAACTTTTTTGTGTTTCTCAAAGTTGAGGTTTTTGCAGAATTTATTGAAGTTATCAATATTTATTTTGTTGAACTTATTTGTAATTTTAAAGGTTGAGGTTGATTTGGAATTTGTTGGTTGTTTTTCATTGTTGAAGTTGTTGTTGAATTTGTCGGCGTTTTTCAATGTTGAGGTTATTGTTTTATTTTTTGTTGCTGTTCATTGTTGAGGTTTTTGTTGAATTTGTTGGTGTTATCAATGTTCTTTTTTCAACTTTTTTGTACTTTTAAAAGTTATGGTTATTGTTGAATTTGTTGGTGTTTATCACTGATGAGGTTGTTGTTGAATTTGTTGGTGTTTTTCAATGATGAGGTTGTTGTTGAATTTGTTGGAGATTTTCAATGTTGAGGTTGTTGTTAAATTTGTTGATGTTTTTCAATGTTGATGTTGTTGTTGAACTTGTTGGTGATATTCAGTGTTTAGGTTGGTGAATTTATTGGTGATTTTAAATGTTGAGGTTGTTGTTGAATTGGACAGTGTCATCAATGTTTATTTTGTTGAACTTGTTTGTATTTTTAAAAGTTGTGGTCGTTGTTGAATTTATTGGTATTTCCACTGTTCATTTTGTTGAACTTTTTTGTACTTTTAAATGTTGAGGTTGTTGTTTAATTTGTTGGTGTTTTTCAATGTTGATGTTGTTGAATTTGTTGGTGTTATCACTGTTTACTTTTGAACTGCTTTGTGTTTTTCAATGTTGAGGTTGTTGAATTTGCTGGTGATTTTCAATATTGAGGTTGTTGATGAATTTGTTGGTGTTATCAATTTCATTGTTAAACTTGTTTGTATTTTTAAAAGTTGAGGATGTTGTTGAATCTGTTGGTGTTTTTGAAAGTTGAGTTCGTTGAATTGGTTGGTGATTTTCAATATTGCTGTTGCTGTTGAATTTGTTGGGGTTATCAATGGTTTTTTCTGAACTTTTTTGTGTTTTTCAAAGTTGAGGTTTTTGCTGAATTTATTGATGTTATCAATGTTTATTTTGTTGAACTTTTTTGTACGTTTAAACGTTGAGGTTTATTTTGAATTTGTTGGTTGTTTTTCATTGTTGAGGATGTTGTTGAATTTGTTGGTGGTTTTCAATGTTGAGGTTGTTGTTGAATTTCTTGGTGCTGTTCATTGTTGAGGTTGTTGTTGAATTTGTTGGTGTTTTTCAATGGTGAGGTTTTTGTTGAATTTGTTGGTGTTTTCATTGTTGAGGTTGTTGTTAAATTTGATGTTGTTTTTCAATGTTGAGGTTGTTGTAGAATTTGTTGGTGTTTTTCAAAGTTGAGGTCGTTGAATTTGTTGGTGATTTTCAATATAGAGGTTGTTGTTGAATTTATTGGTGTTATCAATGGGTTTTTTTTGAACTTTTTTGTGTTTTTCAAGTTGAGGTTGTTGCTGAATTTGTTGGTGATATTCAATGTTGAGGTTGTTGAATTTTTTGGTGATTTTCAATATTGAGGTTGTTGTTGAATTTGTTGGCGTTTTTCAATGTTGAGGTTGTTGAATTTTGTTGGTGATTTTCAATATTTAGGTTTTTGTGGAATTTGTTGGTGTTGTTAATGTTATTTTTTGAACTTTTTTGTATTTTTCAATGTTGAGGTTCTTGTTGAATTTGTTGGTGTTTCTCAATGGTGAGGTTTTTGTTGAATTTTGTGGTCTTTCCATTGTTGAGCTGGTTGTTAAATTTGTTGATGTTTTTCAATGTTGAGGTTGTTACATTTGTTGGTGATTTTAAACATTGAGGATGTAGTTGAATTTGTTGGTGTTGTCAATGTTTATTTTGTTGAACTTTTTTGTAGTTTTAAAATGTGAGGTTGTTGCTGAATTTTTTATTCCTTTTCAATGTTGAGGTTGTTGTTGAATTTGTTTTGTGTTTTTCAATGTTGAGGTTGTTGTTGAATTTATTGGTGTTTTTCAATGTTGATGTTGTTGAATTTGTTGGTGATTTTCAATATTGAGTTTGTTGTTGAATTTGTTGGTGTTATCAATGTTGAGGTTGTTAATGAATTTGTTGGTGATTTTTAATATTGGGATTGTTGTTGAATTTGTTGGTGTTATCAATGTTATTTTTTGAACTGTTTTGTATTTTTCAATGTTGAGGTTGTTGTTGAATTTGTTGGTATTTTTCAATGTTGCGATTGTTGTTCAGTTTTTTGGTCTTTTTCATTTTTGAGGCTGTTGTTGAATTTGTTGGTGTTTTTCATTGTTGAGGATGTTGTTGAATTTGTTGGTGTTATCAATTTTTTTTTGAACTTGTTTGTATTTTTATAAGTTGAGGTTGTTGAATTGCTTGGTGATTTTTAATATTGCTGTTGTTGTTGAATTTGTTGGGGTTATCAATTGTTTTATTTGAACTTTTTTGTGTTTCTCAAAGTTGAGGTTTTTGCTTAATTTATTGATGTTATCAATGTTTATTTTGTTGAATTTATTTGTAATTTTAAAGGTTGAGGTTGATTTGGAATTTGTTGGTTGTTTTTCATTGTTGAAGTTGTTGTTGAATTTGTTGGCGTTTTTCAATGTTGAGGTTGTTGTTTTATTTTTTGTTGCTGTTCATTGTTGAGGTTTTTGTTGAATTTGTTGGTGTTATCAATGTTCTTTTTTCAACTTTTTTGTACTTTTAAAAGTTGTGGTTATTGTTGAATTTGTTGGTGTTTATCACTGATGAGGTTGTTGTTGAATTTGTTGGTGATTTTCAATGGTGAGGTTTTTGTTGAATTTGTTGGTGTTTTCATTGTTGAGGTTGTTTTTAAATTTGATGTTGTTTTTCAATGTTGAGGTTGTTGTAGAATTTGTTGGTGTTTTTCAAAGTTAAGGTCGTTGCATTTGTTGGTGATTTTCAATATAGAGGTTTTTGTTGAATTTGTTGGTGTTATCAATGGGATTTTTTGAACTTTTTTGTGTTTTTCAAAGTTGAGGTTGTTGATGAATTTGTTGGTGATATTCAGTGTTGAGGGTGTTGAATTTTGTTGGTGATTTTCAATATTGAGGTTGTTGTTGAATTTGTTGGTGTTATTAATGTTATTTTTTGAACTTTTTTGTATTTTTCAATGTTGAGGTTGTTGTTGAATTTGTTGGTGATTTTCAATATTGAGTTTGTTGTTCAATTTGTTGGTGTTATCAATGGCTTTTTTCAACTTTTTAGTACTTTTAAAAGTTGAGGTTGTTGTTGAATTTTTTGGTGTTATCAATGTTTTCTTTTGATCTTCAATATTGAGATTGTTGTTCTTTTGATTTTCAATATTGAGGTTGTTGTTCAATTTGTTGGTGTTATCAATGGCTTTTTTCAACTTTTTAGTACTTTTAAAAGTTGAGGTTGATGTTGAATTTGTTGGTGTTTTTCAATGCTGAGGTTGTTGTTGAATTTGTTGGTGATTTTCAATGTTGAGGTTCTTGTTAAATTTGTTGATGTTTTTCAATGTTGATGTTGTTGTTGAACTTGTTGGTGATATTCAGTGTTTAGGTGGGTGAATTTATTGGTGATTTTAAATGTTGAGGTTGTTGTTGAATTGGACAGTGTCATCAATGTTTATTTTGTTGAACTTGTTTGTATTTTTAAAAGTTGTGGTCGTTGTTGAATTTATTGGTATTTTCACTGTTCATTTTGTTGAACTTTTTTGTACTTTTAAATGTTGAGGTTGTTGT
The DNA here is from genome assembly GCF_964194155.1 of Cetorhinus maximus. Classification (NCBI taxonomy): domain Eukaryota; kingdom Metazoa; phylum Chordata; class Chondrichthyes; order Lamniformes; family Cetorhinidae; genus Cetorhinus; species Cetorhinus maximus. Next base: position 200,866 of record NW_027596354.1, read on the forward strand.
TTAATTTGTTGATGTTTTTCAAAGTTGAGGTCATTGAATTTGTTGGTGATTTTCAATATTGAGGTTGTTGTTGATTTGGTTGGTGTTTTACAATGTTGATGTTGTTGAATTTGTTGGTGTTATCAATGTTATCTTTTGAACTGTTTTGTGTTTTTCAATGTTGAGGTTGTTGAATTTGCTGGTGATTTTCAATATTGAAGTTGTTGATGAATTTGTTGGTGTTATAAACGTTTATTTTGTTGAACTTTATGGTACTTTTAATAGTTGAGGTTGTTGTTGAAATTGTTTGGATTTTCAATATTGAAGTTGCTGTTGAAATTGTTGGTGTTTTTCAATGTTGAGGTTGTTGTTAAACTTGTTGGTGTTATCAATGTTATTTTTCGAACTTATTTGCATTTTTCAAAGTTGAAATTGTTGTATAATTTGTTGATATTTTTCAATGTTGAGTTTGTAGTTGAATTTGTTGGTGTTTTTCAATGTTGGATTTGTTGTTGAATTTGTTGATGTTTTTCAATGTTGAGGTTGTTGTTGAATTTGTTGGTGTTTTTCAATGTTGAGGTTGTTGAATTTGTTTGTGTTTTACATTGTTGAGGATGTTCTTGAATCTGTTGGTTTTTTTGAAAGTTGAGGTCGTTGAATTGTTTGCTGATTTTCAATATTGCTGTTGCTGTTCAATTTGATGGGGTTATCAATTGTTTTTTTTGAACTTTTTTGTGTTTTTCAAAGTTGAGGTTTTTGCTGAATTTATTGATGTTATCAATGTTTATTTTGTTGAACTTTTTTGTATGTTTAAACGTTGAGGTTGATTTTGAATTTGTTGGTTGTTTTTCATTGTTGAGGTTGTTGTTGAATTTCTTGGTGCTGTTCATTGTTGAGGTTGTTGTTGAATTTGTTGGTGTTTTTCAATGGTGAGGTTTTTGTTGAATTAGTTGGTGTATTCATTGTTGAGGTTGTTGTTAAATTTGATGTTGTTTTTAAATGCTGTTGTTGTTGTTGAATTTGATGTTGTTAATAATGTTTTTTTTTCAACTTTTTTGTACTTTTAAAAGTTGAGTTTGTTGTTGAATTTGTTGGTGATTTTCAATATTGAGGTTGTTGATGAATTTGTTGGTGATTTTCAATATTGGGGTTGTTGTTGAATTTGTTGGTGTTATCAATGTTATTTTTTGAACTGTTTTGTATTTTTCAATGCTGAGGTTGTTGTTGAATTTGTTGGTATTTTTCAATGTTGCGATTGTTGTTCAATTTTTTGGTGTCTTTCATTGTTGAGGCTGTTGCTGAATTTATTGGTTTTATCACTGTTTATTTTGTTGAACTTTTTTATACTTTTAAACGTTGAGGTTGATTTTGAATGTTTTGTTGTTTTACATTGTTGAGGTTGTTGTTGAATTTGTTGGTGTTTTTCAATGTTTAGGATGTTGTTGAATTTTTTGATGATTTTAAATGATGAGGTTGTTGTTGAATTGGACAGTGTCATCAATGTTAATTTTGTTGAACTTGTTTGTATTTTTAAAGTTGTGGTTGTTGTTGAATTTATTGCTGTTTTTCAAAGTTCACGTCGTTGAAATTGTTGGTGATTTTCAGTATTGAGGTTGTTGATGAATTTGTTGGTGTTAACAACATTTATTTTGTTTAACTTTTTTCTACTTTTAAATGTTGAGGCTGTTGTTGAAATTGTTTGGATTTTCAATATTGAGGTTGTTGTTGAAATTGTTGGTGTTATCAATGTTATTTTTTGAACTTTTTGTATTTTTCAAAGTTGAAGTTGTTGTTGAATTTGTTGGTATTTTTCAATGTTGAATTTGTAGTTGAATTTGTTGGCATTTTTCACTGTTGAGGTTGTTGTTGAATTTGTTGGTGATTTTCAATATTGGGGTTGTTGTTGAATTTGTTGGTGTTATCAATGTTATTTTTTGAACTGTTTTGTATTTTTCAATGTTGAGGTTGTTGTTGAATTTGTTGGTATTTTTCAATGTTGCAATTGTTGTTCAATTTTTTGGTGTTTTTCATTTTTGAGGATTTTTTGAATTTGTTGGTGTTATCAATTTTTTTTTGAACTTGTTTGTATTTTTAAAAGTTGAGGATGTTGTTGAATTTGTTGATGTTTTTGAAAGTTGAGGTCGTTGAATTGGTTGGTGATTTTTAATATTGCTGTTGTTGTTGAATTTGTTGGGGTTATCAATTGTTTTATTTGAACTTTTTTGTGCTTCTCAAAGTTGAGGTTTTTGCAGAATTTATTGAAGTTATCAATATTTATTTTGTTGAACTTATTTGTAATTTTAAAGGTTGAGGTTGATTTGGAATTTGTTGGTTGTTTTTCATTGTTGAAGTTGTTGTTGAATTTGTCGGCGTTTTTCAATGTTGAGGTTATTGTTTTATTTTTTGTTGCTGTTCATTGTTGAGGTTTTTGTTGAATTTGTTGGTGTTATCAATGTTCTTTTTTCAACTTTTTTGTACTTTTAAAAGTTATGGTTATTGTTGAATTTGTTGGTGTTTATCACTGATGAGGTTGTTGTTGAATTTGTTGGTGTTTTTCAATGATGAGGTTGTTGTTGAATTTGTTGGAGATTTTCAATGTTGAGGTTGTTGTTAAATTTGTTGATGTTTTTCAATGTTGATGTTGTTGTTGAACTTGTTGGTGATATTCAGTGTTTAGGTTGGTGAATTTATTGGTGATTTTAAATGTTGAGGTTGTTGTTGAATTGGACAGTGTCATCAATGTTTATTTTGTTGAACTTGTTTGTATTTTTAAAAGTTGTGGTCGTTGTTGAATTTATTGGTATTTCCATTGTTCATTTTGTTGAACTTTTTTGTACTTTTAAATGTTGAGGTTGTTGTTTAATTTGTTGGTGTTTTTCAATGTTGATGTTGTTGAATTTGTTGGTGTTATCACTGTTTACTTTTGAACTGCTTTGTGTTTTTCAATGTTGAGGTTGTTGAATTTGCTGGTGATTTTCAATATTGAGGTTGTTGATGAATTTGTTGGTGTTATCAATTTCATTGTTAAACTTGTTTGTATTTTTAAAAGTTGAGGATGTTGTTGAATCTGTTGGTGTTTTTGAAAGTTGAGTTCGTTGAATTGGTTGGTGATTTTCAATATTGCTGTTGCTGTTGAATTTGTTGGGGTTATCAATGGTTTTTTCTGAACTTTTTTGTGTTTTTTAAAGTTGAGGTTTTTGCTGAATTTATTGATGTTATCAATGTTTATTTTGTTGAACTTTTTTGTACGTTTAAACGTTGAGGTTGATTTTGAATTTGTTGGTTGTTTTTCATTGTTGAGGATGTTGTTGAATTTGTTGGTGGTTTTCAATGTTGAGGTTGTTGTTGAATTTCTTGGTGCTGTTGATTGTTGAGGTTGTTGTTGAATTTGTTGGTGTTTTTCAATGGTGAGGTTTTTGTTGAATTTGTTGGTGTTTTCATTGTTGAGGTTGTTGTTAAATTTGATGTTGTTTTTCAATGTTGAGGTTGTTGTAGAATTTGTTGGTGTTTTTCAAAGTTGAGGTCGTTGAATTTGTTGGTGATTTTCAATATAGAGGTTGTTGTTGAATTTATTGGTGTTATCAATGGGTTTTTTTTGAACTTTTTTGTGTTTTTCAAGTTGAGGTTGTTGCTGAATTTGTTGGTGATATTCAATGTTGAGGTTGTTGAATTTTTTGGTGATTTTCAATATTGAGGTTGTTGTTGAATTTGTTGGCGTTTTTCAATGTTGAGGTTGTTGAATTTTGTTGGTGATTTTCAATATTTAGGTTTTTGTGGAATTTGTTGGTGTTGTTAATGTTATTTTTTGAACTTTTTTGTATTTTTCAATGTTGAGGTTCTTGTTGAATTTGTTGGTGTTTCTCAATGGTGAGGTTTTTGTTGAATTTTGTGGTCTTTCCATTGTTGAGCTGGTTGTTAAATTTGTTGATGTTTTTCAATGTTGAGGTTGTTACATTTGTTGGTGATTTTAAACATTGAGGATGTAGTTGAATTTGTTGGTGTTGTCAATGTTTATTTTGTTGAACTTTTTTGTAGTTTTAAAATGTGAGGTTGTTGCTGAATTTTTTATTCCTTTTCAATGTTGAGGTTGTTGTTGAATTTGTTTTGTGTTTTTCAATGTTGAGGTTGTTGTTGAATTTATTGGTGTTTTTCAATGTTGATGTTGTTGAATTTGTTGGTGATTTTCAATATTGAGTTTGTTGTTGAATTTGTTGGTGTTATCAATGTTGAGGTTGTTAATGAATTTGTTGGTGATTTTTAATATTGGGATTGTTGTTGAATTTGTTGGTGTTATCAATGTTATTTTTTGAACTGTTTTGTATTTTTCAATGTTGAGGTTGTTGTTGAATTTGTTGGTATTTTTCAATGTTGCGATTGTTGTTCAGTTTTTTGGTCTTTTTCATTTTTGAGGCTGTTGTTGAATTTGTTGGTGTTTTTCATTGTTGAGGATGTTGTTGAATTTGTTGGTGTTATCAATTTTTTTTTGAACTTGTTTGTATTTTTATAAGTTGAGGTTGTTGAATTGCTTGGTGATTTTTAATATTGCTGTTGTTGTTGAATTTGTTGGGGTTATCAATTGTTTTATTTGAACTTTTTTGTGTTTCTCAAAGTTGAGGTTTTTGCTTAATTTATTGATGTTATCAATGTTTATTTTGTTGAATTTATTTGTAATTTTAAAGGTTGAGGTTGATTTGGAATTTGTTGGTTGTTTTTCATTGTTGAAGTTGTTGTTGAATTTGTTGGCGTTTTTCAATGTTGAGGTTGTTGTTTTATTTTTTGTTGCTGTTCATTGTTGAGGTTTTTGTTGAATTTGTTGGTGTTATCAATGTTCTTTTTTCAACTTTTTTGTACTTTTAAAAGTTGTGGTTATTGTTGAATTTGTTGGTGTTTATCACTGATGAGGTTGTTGTTGAATTTGTTGGTGATTTTCAATGGTGAGGTTTTTGTTGAATTTGTTGGTGTTTTCATTGTTGAGGTTGTTTTTAAATTTGATGTTGTTTTTCAATGTTGAGGTTGTTGTAGAATTTGTTGTTGTTTTTCAAAGTTAAGGTCGTTGAATTTGTTGGTGATTTTCAATATAGAGGTTTTTGTTGAATTTGTTGGTGTTATCAATGGGATTTTTTGAACTTTTTTGTGTTTTTCAAAGTTGAGGTTGTTGATGAATTTGTTGGTGATATTCAGTGTTGAGGGTGTTGAATTTTGTTGGTGATTTTCAATATTGAGGTTGTTGTTGAATTTGTTGGTGTTATTAATGTTATTTTTTGAACTTTTTTGTATTTTTCAATGTTGAGGTTGTTGTTGAATTTGTTGGTGATTTTCAATATTGAGTTTGTTGTTCAATTTGTTGGTGTTATCAATGGCTTTTTTCAACTTTTTAGTACTTTTAAAAGTTGAGGTTGTTGTTGAATTTTTTGGTGTTATCAATGTTTTCTTTTGATCTTCAATATTGAGATTGTTGTTCTTTTGATTTTCAATATTGAGGTTGTTGTTCAATTTGTTGGTGTTATCAATGGCTTTTTTCAACTTTTTAGTACTTTTAAAAGTTGAGGTTGATGTTGAATTTGTTGGTGTTTTTCAATGCTGAGGTTGTTGTTGAATTTGTTGGTGATTTTCAATGTTGAGGTTCTTGTTAAATTTGTTGATGTTTTTCAATGTTGATGTTGTTGTTGAACTTGTTGGTGATATTCAGTGTTTAGGTGGGTGAATTTATTGGTGATTTTAAATGTTGAGGTTGTTGTTGAATTGGACAGTGTCATCAATGTTTATTTTGTTGAACTTGTTTGTATTTTTAAAAGTTGTGGTCGTTGTTGAATTTATTGGTATTTTCACTGTTCATTTTGTTGAACTTTTTTGTACTTTTAAATGTTGAGGTTGTTGTTTAATTTGTTGATGTTTTTCAAAGTTGAGGTCATTGAATTTGTTGGTGATTTTCAATATTGAGGTTGTTGTTGATTTGGTTGGTGTTTTACAATGTTGATGTTGTTGAATTTGTTGGTGTTATCAATGTTATCTTTTGAACTGTTTTGTGTTTTTCAATGTTGAGGTTGTTGAATTTGCTGGTGATTTTCAATATTGAAGTTGTTGATGAATTTGTTGGTGTTATCAACGTTTATTTTGTTGAACTTTATGGTACTTTTAATAGTTGAGGTTGTTGTTGAAATTGTTTGGATTTTCAATATTGAAGTTGCTGTTGAAATTGTTGGTGTTTTTCAATGTTGAGGTTGTTGTTAAACTTGTTGGTGTTATCAATGTTATTTTTCGAACTTATTTGCATTTTTCAAAGTTGAAATTGTTGTATAATTTGTTGATATTTTTCAATGTTGAGTTTGTAGTTGAATTTGTTGGTGTTTTTCAATGTTGGATTTGTTGTTGAATTTGTTGATGTTTTTCAATGTTGAGGTTGTTGAATTTGTTTGTGTTTTACATTGTTGAGGATGTTCTTGAATCTGTTGGTGTTTTTGAAAGTTGAGGTCGTTGAATTGTTTGCTGATTTTCAATATTGCTGTTGCTGTTCAATTTGATGGGGTTATCAATTGTTTTTTTTGAACTTTTTTGTGTTTTTCAAAGTTGAGGTTTTTGCTGAATTTATTGATGTTATCAATGTTTATTTTGTTGAACTTTTTTGTATGTTTAAACGTTGAGGTTGATTTTGAATTTGTTGGTTGTTTTTCATTGTTGAGGTTGTTGTTGAATTTCTTGGTGCTGTTCATTGTTGAGGTTGTTGTTGAATTTGTTGGTGTTTTTCAATGGTGAGGTTTTTGTTGAATTAGTTGGTGTTTTCATTGTTGAGGTTGTTGTTAAATTTGATGTTGTTTTTAAATGCTGTTGTTGTTGTTGAATTTGATGTTGTTAATAATGTTTTTTTTTCAACTTTTTTGTACTTTTAAAAGTTGAGTTTGTTGTTGAATTTGTTGGTGATTTTCAATATTGAGGTTGTTGATGAATTTGTTGGTGATTTTCAATATTGGGGTTGTTGTTGAATTTGTTGGTGTTATCAATGTTATTTTTTGAACTGTTTTGTATTTTTCAATGCTGAGGTTGTTGTTGAATTTGTTGGTATTTTTCAATGTTGCGATTGTTGTTCAATTTTTTGGTGTCTTTCATTGTTGAGGCTGTTGCTGAATTTATTGGTTTTATCACTGTTTATTTTGTTGAACTTTTTTATACTTTTAAACGTTGAGGTTGATTTTGAATGTTTTGTTGTTTTACATTGTTGAGGTTGTTGTTGAATTTTTTGGCGTTTTTCAATTTCGAGGTTGTTGTTGAATTTGTTGGTGTTTTTCAATGTTGAGCTTTTTGTTGAATTTGTTGGTGTTTTCATTGTTGAGGTTGTTGTTAAATTTGATGTTGTTTTTCAATGTTGATGTTGTTGAATTTGATGGTGTTATCAATGTTCTTTTTATAACTTTTTTGTACTTTTAAAAGATGAGGTTGTTGTTGAAATTGTTGGTGAATTTCAATATTGAGGTTGTTGTTGAATTTGTTGGTGATTTTCAATATTGACGTTGTTGTTGGGTTTGATGGTGTTATCAATGGTTGCTTTTGAACTTTTTTGTGTCGTTCAAAGTTGAGGTTGTTGCTGAAATTATTGGTGTTATCAATTATTTATTTTGTTGAACTTTTTTGTACTTTTTAAAGTTGAAGTTGATTTTGAATTTGTTGGTGTTTTTCATTTTTGAGGTTGTTGTTGAATTTTTTGGTGATTTTAAATGTTGAGGTTGTTGTTGAATTGGACAGTGTCATCCATGTTTATTTTGTTGAACTTATTTGTATTTTTAAAAGTTAAGGTTGTTGTTGAATTTATTGATATTTTCACTGTTCAATTTGTTGAACTTTTTTGTACTTTTAAATGTTGAGGTTGTTGTTCAATTTGTTGGTGTTTTTCAAAGTTGACGTAGTTGAAATTGTTGGTAATTTTCAATATTGAGGTTGTTGTTGAACTTGTTGTTTTTTTTCAATGTTGATGTTGTTGAATTTGCTGGGGATATTCAATATTGAGGTTGTTGTTGAAATTGTTGGCGTTTTTCAATGTTGAGGTTGTGTTGAACTTGTTGGCGTTATCAATGTTATTTTTTGAATTTTTTTGTATTTTACAAAGTTGAAGTTGTTGTTGAATTTGTTGGTATTTTTCAATGTTGAGGTTGTTGTTGAATTTGTTGCTGTTATCAATGTTATTTTTTGAACTGTTTTGTATTACTCAATGTTGAGGTTCTTGTTGAATTTGTTGGTGTTTTTCAATGTTGAGGTTGTTGTTGAATTTGTTGGTGTTATCAATGTTATTTTTTGAACTGTTTTGTATTTTTCAATGTTGTGGTCGTTGTTGAATTTGTTGGTATTTTTCAATGTTGCGATTGTTGTTCTTTTTTTTGTGTTTTTAATTGTTGAGGCTGTTGTTGAATTTGTTGGTGTAATCAATTTTTTTGTTGAACTTGTTTGTATTTTTAAAACTTGAGGATGTTGTTGAATTTGTTGGTGTTTTTCAAAGTTGAGGTTGTTGAATTGGTTGGTGATTTTTAATATTGCTGTTGTTGTTGAAGTTGTTGGGGTTATCAATGGTTTTATTTGAACTTTTTTGTGTTTTTCAAAGTTGAGGTTTCTGCAGAACTTATTGATGATATCAATGTTTATTTTGTTGAACTTATTTGTAATTTTAAAGGTTGAGGTTGATTTTGAATTTGTTGGTTGTTTTTCATTGTTGAGGTTGTTGTTGAATTTTTTGTTGCTGTTCATTGTTGAGGTTGTTGTTGATTTTGTTGGTGTTATCGATGTTCTTTTTTCAACTTTTTTGTACTTTTAAAAGTTGAGGTTATTGTTGAATTTGTTGGTGTTTATCACTGATGAGGTTGTTGTTGAATTGGTTGTGTTTTTCAATGATGAGGTTGTTGTTGAATTTGTTGGTGATTTTCAATGTTGAGGTTGTTGTTGAATTTGTTGATGATTTTCAATGTTTTTTTGTTGAACGTGGCTGTAATTTTAAAAATTGAGGTTGTTCTTGAATTTGTTGGTTTTTTTCAAAGTTGAGGTCGTTGAATTTGTTGGTGATTTTCAATATTGGGTTTGTTGTTGAATTTGTTGGTGTTATCAATGGTTTTGTTAAACTTTTTTGTGTTTTTCAAAGTTGAGGTTGTTGCTGAATTTGTTTTTGATATTCAGTGTTAAGGTTGTTAAATTTGTTGGTGATTTTCAATATTGATGTAGTTGTTGAATTTGTTGGCGTTTTTCAATGTTGAGGTTTTTGTTCAACTTTTTGGTGTTTTCATTGTTGAGGTTGTTGTTAAATTTGTTGGTTCTTTACAATGTTGAGGTTGTTGTTGAATTTGTTGGTGACTTTCAATATTGAGGTTAATGTTGAATTTGTTCCTGTTATCAATGTTATTTTTTGAGCTTTTTTGTATTTTCAATGTTGAGGTTGTTGTTGAATTTGTTGGTATTTTTCAATGTTGAGGTTGTTGTTGAATTTTTTGCTGTTTTTCATTGTTGAGGTTGTTGTTGAACTTGTTTGTATTTTTAAAAGTTAAGGATGTTGTTGAATTTGTTGGTGTTGAATATGTTGAGGTTGTTGAATTTGTTGTTGTTTTTCAATGTTGAGGTTATTTTTGAATTTGTTGGTGATTTTCAATAATGAGTTTGTTGTTGAACTTGTTGGAGTTATCAATGTTTTTTTTGTTGAACTTGTTTGTATTTTTAAAAGTTGAAGTTGTTGTTGAATTTATTGGTGTTTTTCAATGTTGAGGTTGTAGTTGAATTTGTTGGTGTTGTCAATGTATATTTTTTGAAATTTTTTGTAGTTTTAAAAGTTGAGGTTGTTGCTGAATTTTTAAATTGTTTTTCAATGTTGATGTTGTTGAAATTCTTTGTGTTTTTCAGTGTTGAGCTTGCGGAATTTCTTGGTGATTTTACATGTTGAGGTTGTTGTTGAATTGGAAAGGGTCATCAATGTTTATATTGTTGAATTTGTTTGTATTTTTAAAAGTTGTGGTTCTTGTTGAATTTATTGGTATTATCAATGTCTACTTTGTTGAACTTTTTTGTAAATTTAAATGTTGAGGTTATTGTTTAATTTGTTGGTGTTTTTCAAAGTTGAGGTCGTTGAATTTGTTGGTCAATTTGAATATTGAGGTTGTTGTTGAATTTGTTGGTGTTATGAATGTTTTATTTTAAAAACTTTTTTGTGTTTTTCAAAGTTTACGTTGTTGCTGATTTTGTTGGTGATTTTCAATATTGAGGTTGTTGTTGAATTTGTTGGCGTTTTTCAATGTTGAGGTTGTTGTTTAACTTGTTGGTGTTATCAATGTTATTTTTTGAACTTTTTTGTATTTTTCAATGCTGAGGTTGTTGTTGAATTTGTTGGTATTTATCAATGTCGCGGTTATTGTTGAATTTTTCGCTATTTTTCATTGTTGAGGTTGTTGTTGAACATGTTTGTATTTTTATAAGTTAAGGATGTTGTTGAATTTGTTGAGGTTGTTGATTTTGTTGGTGTTGAATATGTTGAGGTTGTTGAATTTGTTGGTGTTTTTCAATGTTGAGGTTGTTTTTGAATTTGTCGGTGATTTTCAATATTGAGTTTGTTGTTGAATTTGTTGGAGTTATCAATGTTTTTTTTTGTTAAACTTGTTTGTATTTTTCAAAGTTGAGGTTGTTGTTTAATTTGTTGGTGTTATCATAGTTGAGGCCTTTGAATTTGTTGGTGATTTTCAATATTGTGGTTGTTGTTGAATTTGTTGGTGTTATGAATGTTTTTTTTTAAAACTTTTTTGTGTTTTTCAAAGTTAAGGTTGTTGCTGAATTTGTTGGTGATATTCAGTGTTGAGGTTGTTGAATTTGTTGGTGTTTTTCAAAGTTGAGGTTGTTGTTGAATTTGTTTGTGTTTTTCAAAGTTGAGGTCGTTGAATTTGTTGGTGATTTTCAATATTGAGGTTGTTGTTGAAATTGTTTGTGATTTTCAATATTGAGGTTCTTGTTGAATTTGTTGATGTTATGAATTTTTTTTTTAACTTTTTTGTTTTTTTCAAAGTTGAGGTTGTTGCTGAATTTGTTGGTGATATTCAGTGTTGAGGTTGTTGTTGAATTTTTTGGTGTTTTTCATTGTTGAGGTTGTTGTTGAATTTTTTGGTGTTTTTCATTGTTGAGGTTGTTGTTGAATTTTTTGGTGTTTTTCATTGTTAAGGTTGTTGTTGAATTTGTTGGCGTCTTCAAATGTTGAGGTTGTTGCTGAATTTGTTGGTGTTTTTCAATGTTGAGGTTGTTGTTGAATTTTTTGGTGTTATTCATTGTTGAGGTTGTTGTTGAATTTGTTGGTATTTTTCAAAGTTGAGTTTGTTGTGGAATTAGTTGGTGTTATCAATGTTTTTTTTTGTTGAACTTTGTTATATTTTTCAATGGTGAATGTGTTGTTGAATTTGTTGGTGTTTTTCAATATTGAAGTTGTTGAATTTGTAGGTGTTTTTCAATGTTGAGGTTGCAGTTGAATTTGTAGGTGTTTTTCAATGTTGAGGTTGTCGTTGAATTTGTTGGTGTTTATCAATGTTGAGGTTGTTGTTGAATTTGTTGCTATTATCAATGTTATTTTTTGAACTTTTTTGTATTTTCGAAAGTTGAGGTTGTTGTTTAATTTGTTGTTCTTTTTCAATGTTGAGGTTGATGTTGAATTTACTTGTGTTTTTCCAAGTTGTGGTCGTTGAATTTGTTGGTGATTTTCAATATTGAGGTTCTTGTTGAAATTGGTGGCGTTTTTCAATGGTGATGTTGTTGTTGTTATTGTTGGTGTTTTTCTATGTTCAGGTTATTGTTGAATTTGTTGACGTTATCAATGTTATTTTTTTAACTTTTTTGTATTTTCGAATGCTAAGGTTTTTGTTGAATTTGTTGGTGTTTCTCAATGTTGAGGTCGTTGAATTTGTTGGTGATTTTCAATATTCAGGTTGTTGTTGAATTTTTTGGTGTTATGAATGGTTTTTATGAACCTTTTTGTGTTTTTCAATCTTGAGATTGTTGCTGAATTTGTTGGTGATATTCAATATTGTGGTTGTTGTTGAGTTTGTTGGCGTTTTTAAATATTCAGGTTGTTGTTGAATTTGTTGGTGTTAAAAATTTTTTTTTGAACTTTTTTGTGTTTTTCCACGTTGAGGTTGTTGCTGAATTTGTTGGTGATACTCAGTGTTGAGGTTGTTGAATTTGTTGGTGCTTTACAATGTTGTGGTTGTTGTTGAATTTGTTGGTGTTTTTCAATGTTCAGGTTATTGGTCAATTTGTTGACGTTATCAATGTTATTTTTTGATATTTTTGTATTTTTGAAAGTTGAGGTTGTTGTTGAATTTATTGATGTTTTTCAATGATGAGGTTGTCCTTGAATTTGTTGGTGTTTTTCAATGTTGAGGTCGTTGAATTTGTTGGTGATTTTCAATATTGAGGTTCTTGTTGAAATTGGTGGCGTTTTTCAATGTTGATGTTGTTGTTGTTATTGTTGGTGTTTTTCTATGTTCAGGTTATTGTTGAATTTGTTGACGTTATCAATGTTATTTTTTTAACTTTTTTGTATTTTTGAAAGCTGCGGTTTTTGTTGAATTTGTTGGTGTTTTTCAATGATGAGGTTGTTGTTGAATTTGTTGGTGTTTCTCAATGTTGAGGTCGTTGAATTTGTTGGTGATTTTCAATATTCAGGTTGTTGTTGAATTTTTTGGTGTTATGAATGGTTTTTATGAACCTTTTTGTGTTTTTCAATCTTGAGATTGTTGCTGAATTTGTTGGTGATATTCAATATTGTGGTTGTTGTTGAGTTTGTTGGCGTTTTTAAATATTCAGGTTGTTGTTGAATTTGTTGGTGTTAAAAATTTTTTTTTGAACTTTTTTGTGTTTTTCCACGTTGAGGTTGTTGCTGAATTTGTTGGTGATACTCAGTGTTGAGGTTGTTGAATTTGTTGGTGCTTTACAATGTTGTGGTTGTTGTTGAATTTGTTGGTGTTTTTCAATGTTCAGGTTATTGGTCAATTTGTTGACGTTATCAATGTTATTTTTTGATATTTTTGTATTTTTGAAAGTTGAGGTTGTTGTTGAATTTATTGATGTTTTTCAATGATGAGGTTGTCCTTGAATTTGTTGGTGTTTTTCAATGTTGAGGTCGTTGAATTTGTTGGTGATTTTCAATATTCAGGTTTTTGTTGAATTTGTTGGTATTATGAATGGTTTTTTGAACTTTTTTGTGCTTTTCAATCTTGAGTTTGTTGCTGAATTTGTTGCTGTTGTTCAATATTCAGGTTGTTGTTGAATTTGTTGGTGATTTTCAATATTCAGGTTGTTGTTGAATTTGTTGGTGTAATGAATATATTTCTTGAAATTCTTTGTGCTTTTCAAAGTTCAGGTTGTTGCTGAATTTGTTGGTGATATTCAGTGTTGAGCTTGTTGAATTCGTTGGTGATTTTCAATATTGAGGTTGTTGTTAATATTTGTTGGTGTTAGCAACGTTTATTTTGTTGAACTTTTTTGTACTTTTAAATGTTGAGGTTGTTGCTGAAATTGTTGGCGTTTTTCAATGTTGAGTTTGTTGTTGGAATTATTTGTGATTGTCAATATTGAGGTTGTTGTTGAACATGTTGGTGTTATCAATGTTATTTTTGAACTTTTTTGGATTTTTGAAAGTTGAGGTTGCTGTTTAATTTGTTGTTGTTTTTCAATGTTGAGGTTGATGTTGAATTTACTTGTGTTTTTCAAAGTTGTGGTCGTTGAATTTGTTGGCGATTTTCAATATTGAGGGTGTTTTTTGAATTTGTTGGTGTTCTGAATGTTTTTTTCTTTAACTATTTTGTCTTTTTCAAAGTCGATGTTGTTGCTAAATTTGTTGGTGATACTCAGTGTTGAGCCTGTTGAATCTGTTGCTGTTTTTCAATGTTGTGGTTGTTGTTGAATTTGTTGGTGTTATCAATGTTATTTTTTGAACTTTTTTGTATTTTTGAAAGCTGAGGTTGTTGCTGAATTTGTTGGTGTTTTTCAATGTTGAGGTTGTTGAATTTGTTGGTGATTTTCAATATTGCGCTTGTTGCTGAATTTGTTGGTGTTATGAATGGTTTTTTTGAACTTTTTTGTGTTTTTCAATCTTGAGGTTGTTGCTGAATTTCTTGGTGATATTCAGTGTTGAGGTTGTTGAATATTTTGGTGATTTTTAATATTGAGGTTGTTGTTGAATTCGTTGGTGATTTTCAACATTGAGTTCCTTGTTGAATTTTTTGGTTTTATCAATGTTTTTTGTTGAACTTGTTTGTATTTTTTAAAGATGAGGTTGTCATTGAATTTGTTGGTGTTTTTCAAAGTTGAGGTCGTTGAATTTGTTGGTGATTTTCAATATTTAGATTGTTGTTAAATTTGTTGGTGTTATCAACGTTTATTTTGTTGAACTTTTTTGTACTTTTAAAAGTTGAGGTTGTTGTTGAATTTGTTGGAGTTTTTCAATGTTGAGTTTGTTGTTGGTATTTTTGATGATTGTCAATATTGAGGTTGTTGTTTAATATGTTGGTGTTATCAATGTTATTTTTTTGAAACTTTTTGTATTTTCAAAGCTGATGTTGTTGTTGAATTTGTTGGTGTTTTTCAATGTTGAGGTTGTTGCTGAATTTCTTGGTGATGTTCAGTGTTGAGGTTGTTGAATTTGTCAGTGATTTTCAATATTGAGGTTGTTGTTAAATTTGTTGGTGTTATCAACGTTTATTTTGTTGACTTTTGTGTACTTTAAAAAGTTGAGGTTGTTGTTGAATTTGTTGGGATTTTCAATATTGAGGTTGTTGTTGAAATTGTTGGAGTTTTTCAGTGTTGATTTTGTTGTTGGTATTGTTGATGATTGTCAATATTGAGGTTGTTGTTGAATATGTTGGTGTTATCAATGTTATTTTTTTGAAATTTTTTGTATTTTTCAAAGTTGAAGTTGTTGAATTTGTTGCTGTTTTTCAATATTGAGGTTGTCGTTGAATTTTTGGGTGTTTATCAATGTTGAGGTTGTTGCTGAATTTGTTGGTGTTTTTCAATATTGAGGTTGTCATTGAATTTGTGGGAGTTTATCAATGTTGAGGTTGTTGTTGAATTTGTTGGTGTTATCAATGTTATTTTTTGAACTTTTTTGTATTTTTGAACGTTGAGATTGTTGTTGAATTTGTTGTTGTTTTTCAATGTTGAGGTTGATGTTGAATTTGTTGGTGTTTTTCAATGTTGAGGTTGATGTTGAATTTGTTGGTGTTCTGAATGATTTTTTTGAACGTTTTTGTGTTTTTCAAAGTTGGGGTTGTTGCTGAATGTGTTGGTGATACTCAGTGTTGAGATCGTTGAATTTGTTGGTGTTTTTCAATGTTGTGGTTGTTGTTGAATTTGTTGGTGTTTTCCAATGTTAAGGTTGTTGTTGAAATTTTTTGCGTTTTTCAATGTTGAAGTTGTTGTTCAAACTGTTGGTGTTTTTCAATGTTGAGGTCGTTGAATTTGTTGGCGATTTTCAATATTCAGGTTGTTGTTCAATTTGTTGGTGTTATGACTGGTTTTTTTGAACTTTTTTGTGTCTTTCAAAGTTGAGGTTGTTGCTGAATTTGTTGGTGATATTCAGTCTTGAGGTTGTTGAATTTGTTAGTGATTTTCAATATTGAGGTTGATGTTGAATTTGTTGGTGTCATCAATGTTATTTATTGAACTGTTTTGTATTTTTCAATGTTGAGGTTGTTGTTGAATTTGTTGGTGTTTTTCATTGTTGAGGTTGTTGTTGAATTTGTTGGTGTTTTTCATTGTTGAGGTTGTTCTTGAATTTGTTGGTGTTTTTCAATGTTGAGGTTGTTTTTGAATTTGTTGGCGTTTTTCAATGTTGAATTTGTTGTTGGAATTGTTGGTGATTTTCAATATGGAGGTTGTTGTTTAATTTGTTGGTATTATCAACGTTTATTTTGTTGAACTTTTTTGTACTTTTAAAAGCTGAGGTTGGTGTTGAATTTTTTGGGATTTTCAATATTGAGCTTGTTGTTGAAACTGATGGCGTTTTTCAATGTTGAGTTTGTTGTTGGAATTGTTGGTGATTTTCAATATTGTGGTTGTTGTTGAATTTGTTGGTGTTTTTCAATGTTGAGGTTGTTGTTGAATTTGTTGGTGTTATCAATGTTATTTTTTGAACTTTTTTGTATTTTTTAAAGTTGAGGTTGTTTTTGAATTTGTTGGTGTTTTTCATTGTTGATGTTACTGATGTTTTTCAATGTTGAAGATGTTGTTGAATTTGTTGGTGTTTTAGCTTTTTGAGGTTGTTGGTGTTATCAATGTTTTTTGTTGAACTTGTTTGTATTTTTAAAAGTTGAGATTGTTGTTGAATTTGTTGGTGTTTTTCAAAGTTGAGGTCGTTGAATTTGATGAAGATTTTCAATATTGAGGTTGTTGTTGATTTTGTTGGTGTTATGAATGTTTTTTTTTAAACTGCATAAACAGTGCCCCCATCATAAACTCTATTTAAACAGTGCCCCCATCATAAAAACTATTTAAACAGTGCCCCCATCATAAACACTATTTAAAAAGTGCCCCCATCATAAACACTATTTAAACAGTGCCCCCATCATAAACACTATTTAAACAGTGCCCCCATCATAAACACTATTTAAAAAGTGCCCCCATCATAAACACTATTTAAACAGTGCCCCCATCATAAACACTATATAAACAGTCGTCGCATCATAAAAACTATTTAAACAGTGCGCCATCATAATCACTATTAAATCAGTGCTCCATCATAAACGCTATTAAATTGTTTAAACAGTGTTAATGATGGGGCACTGTTTATATTCTGTTTTTGATTGGGCACTGGTTATATAGTGTTTATGATGGGGAACTGTTTAAATAGTGATGGGGCCAGAATTTAAAGTCAGTCCTAGGACAGTGCACATCACTGTTTAAATAATGTTTATGATGGGGCACTGTTTATATAGTGTTTATGATGGGGGCACTGTTTAAATAGTGTTTATGATGGGGGCACTGTTTAAATAGTGTTTATGATGGGGGCACTGTTTATATAGTGTTTATAATGGGGGCACTGTTTAAATAGTGTGTATGATGGGGGCACTGTTTAAATAGTGTTTATGATGGGGCACTGTTTAAATAGTGTTTATGATGGGGGCACTGTTTATATAGTGTTTATGATGGGGGCACTGTTTATATAGTGTTTATGATGGGGGCACTGTTTTAATAGTGTTTATGATGGGGGCACTGTTTAAATAGTGTTTATGATGGGGCACTGTTTAAATAGTGTTTATGATGGGGGCACTGTTTAAATAGTGTTTATGATGGGGGCACTGTTTAAATAGTGTTTATGATGGGGCGCTGTTTAAATAGTGTTTATGATGGGTTACTGTTTATATAGTGTTTATGATGGGGCACTGTTTATATAGTGTTTATGATGGGTTACTGTTTATATAGTGTTTATGATGAAGACACTGATAATATAGTGTTTATGATGGGGGCACTGTTTCAATAGTGTTTATGATGGGGCACTGTTTAATTAGTATTTATGATGTGGGCACTGTTTAAATAGTGTTTATGATGGGGCACTGTTTAAATAGTGTTTATGATGGGGGGACTGTTTATATAGTGTTTATGATGGGCGCACTGTTGCAATAGTGTTTATGATAGGGCACTGTTTAAATAGTGTTTATGATGGGGGCACTGTTTATATAGTGTTTATGATAGGGCACTGTTTAAATAGTGTTTATGATGGGGCACTGTTTATACAGTGTTTATGATGGGGGCACTGTTTAAATAATGTTTATGATGGGGCACTGTTTAAATAGTTTTTATGATGGGGCACTGTTTAAATAGTGTTTATGATGGGGCACTGTTTAAATAATGATTATGATGGGGCAATGTTTATATAGTCTTTATGAGGTGGGCACAGTTTAAAAAGGGTTTATGATGGGGCATTGTTTAAATAGTGTTTATGATGTGGGATCTGTTTAAATAATATTTATGATGGGGGCACTGTTTATATAATGTTTATGATGGGGGCACTGTTTAAATAGTGTTTATGATGGGGCACTGTTTAAAAAGTGTTTATGATAGGGCACTGTTTAAATAGTGTTTATGATGGGGCATTGTTTAAATAGTGTTTATGATGGGGCACTGTTTAAAAAGTGTTTATGATGGGGCACAGTTTAAATAGGGTTTATGAAGGGGAACTGTTTAAATAGTGTTTATAATGGGGGCACTGTTTATATAGTGTTTATGATAGGCGTACTGTTTAAATAGTGTTTATGATGGGGGCACTGTTTATATAGTGTTTTTGATGAGGGTACTGTTTAAATAGTGTTTATGATGGGGCAAAGTTTAAATAGTGTTTATGATGGGGCACTGTTTAAATAGGGTTTATGACTTGGGCACTGTTTATATAGTGTTTATGATGGGGACACTGTTTAAATAGTGTTTATGATGGGGCACTGTTGGAATAGTGTTTATGATGGGGTCACTGGTTATATAGTGTTAATGATGGGTTACTGTTTGTATAGTGTTTATGATGAAGGCACTGTTTATATAGTGTTTATGATGGGGGCACTGTTTCAATAGTGTTTATGATGGGGGCACTGTTTAAATAGTGATTATGATGGGGGCACTGTTTAAATAGTGGTTATGGTGGGAGCACTGTTTAAATAGTATTTATGATGGCGGCACTGTTTATATAGTGTTTATGATGGCGGCACTGTTTTTATAGTGTTTATGATGGGGGCACTGTTTATATAGTGCTTATGATGGGGGCACTGTTTATATATTGTTTATGATGGGGGCACTGTTTAAATAGTGTTTATGATGGGAGCACTGTTTTAAATAGTATTTATGATGGGGGCACTGTTTGTATATTGTTTATGATAGGGCCACTGTTTTTATAGTGTTTATGATGGGGCCCTGTTTATATAGTGTTTATGATGGGGGCACTGTTTACATATTGTTTATGATGGGGCACTGTTTATATAGTGTTTAGCATTGGGGCACTGTTTACATAGTGTTTAAGATGGGGACACTGTTTAAATAGTGTGTATGATGGGGCCCTGTTTATATAGTGTTTATGATGGGGGCACTGTTTAAATAGTGATTATGATGGGGGCACTGTTTATATAGTGTTTATTTTGGGGGCACTGTTTATATAGTGTTTATGATGGGGGCACTTGTTTAAATAGTGTTTATGATGGGGGCACTGTTTTTATAGGTTTTATGAATCGGGCTCTGTTTATATAGTATTTATGATGGGGGCACTGTTTAAATAGTCTTTATGATTGGGGCACTGTTTAGATAGTTTTTATGATAGGTCAGTGTTTAAATAGTGTTTATGATGATGGCTCGGTTTAAATAGTGTTTATGATGTTGGCACTGTTTATATAGTGTTTAATAAGGGGGCACTGTTTAAATAGAGGTTATGATGGGGCACTATTTATATAGTGTTTATGATGGGGAACTGTCTATATAGTGGTTATCATGGGGCAATGTTTATATAGTATTTACGATGGGGGCACTGTTTATAAAGTGGTTATGAAGGGGACACTGTTTATATAGTGTTTAAGATGGGAGCACTGTTTAAATAGTGTTTATGATGGGGGCACTGTTTAAATAGTGATTATGATGGGGGCACTGTTTATATAGTGTTAATGATGGGGGCACTGTTTATATAGTGTTTATGATGGGGGCACTGTTTAAATAGTGTTTATGATGGGAGCACTGTTTAAATAGTGTTTATGATGGGGGCACTGTTTAAATAGTGTTTATGATGGGGGCACTGTTTATATAGTGTTTATGACGGGGCACTGTTTAAATAGTGTTTATGATGGGGGCACTGTTTAAATAGTGTTTATGATGGGGCCCTGTTTATATAGTGTTTATGATGGGGGCACTGTTTAAATAGTGATTATGATGGGGGCACTGTTTATATAGTGTTTATTTTGGGGGCACTGTTTATATAGTGTTTATGATGGGTGCACTGTTTAAATAGTGTTTATGATGGGGGCACTGTTTTTATAGGTTTTATGAATCGGGCACTGTTTATATAGTGTTTATGATGGGGGCACTGTTTATATAGTCTTTATGATTGGGGCACTGTTTAGATAGTGTTTATGATGGGTCACTGTTTAAATAGTGTTTATGATGGGGGCTCTTTTTATATTATGTTTATGATGGGGGCACTGTTTAAATAGAGTTTATGATGGTGGCTCGGTTTAAATAGTGTTTATGATGGGGGCAATGTTTATATAGTGTTTATTATGGGGGTGCTGTTTATATAGTGTTTATGATGTGGGCACTGTTTATATAGTGTTTATGATGGGGACACTGTTTAAATAGTGATTATGATGTGGGCACTGTTTATATAGTGTTTATGATGTTGGCACTGTTTATATAGTGTTTATGATGGGGACACTGTTTAAATAGTGTTTATGCTGGGGGCACTTTTTATATAGTGTGTATGATGGGGACACTGTTTAAATAGTGTTAATGATGTTGGCACTGTTTATATAGTGTTTATGATGTTGGCACTGTTTATATAGTGTTTAATAAGGGGGCACTGTTTAAATAGAGGTTATGATGGGGCACTATTTATATAGTGTTTATGATGGGGAACTGTCTATATAGTGGTTATCATGGGGCAATGTTTATATAGTATTTACGATGGGGGCACTGTTTATAAAGTGGTTATGAAGGGGACACTGTTTATATAGTGTTTATGATGGGGGCACTGTTTACATATTGTTTATGATGGGGCACTGTTTATATAGTGTTTAGCATTGGGGCACTGTTTACATAGTGTTTAAGATGGGGACACTGTTTAAATAGTGTGTATGATGGGGCCCTGTTTATATAGTGTTTATGATGGGGGCACTGTTTAAATAGTGATTATGATGGGGGCACTGTTTATATAGTGTTTATTTTGGGGGCACTGTTTATATAGTGTTTATGATGGGGGCACTTGTTTAAATAGTGTTTATGATGGGGGCACTGTTTTTATAGGTTTTATGAATCGGGCTCTGTTTATATAGTATTTATGATGGGGGCACTGTTTAAATAGTCTTTATGATTGGGGCACTGTTTAGATAGTTTTTATGATAGGTCAGTGTTTAAATAGTGTTTATGATGATGGCTCGGTTTAAATAGTGTTTATGATGTTGGCACTGTTTATATAGTGTTTAATAAGGGGGCACTGTTTAAATAGAGGTTATGATGGGGCACTATTTATATAGTGTTTATGATGGGGAACTGTCTATATAGTGGTTATCATGGGGCAATGTTTATATAGTATTTACGATGGGGGCACTGTTTATAAAGTGGTTAT
Source organism: Cetorhinus maximus (assembly GCF_964194155.1). Taxonomy (NCBI): domain Eukaryota; kingdom Metazoa; phylum Chordata; class Chondrichthyes; order Lamniformes; family Cetorhinidae; genus Cetorhinus; species Cetorhinus maximus. Next base: position 222,152 of record NW_027596354.1, read on the forward strand.
GAAGGGGACACTGTTTATATAGTGTTTAAGATGGGAGCACTGTTTAAATAGTGTTTATGATGGGGGCACTGTTTAAATAGTGATTATGATGGGGGCACTGTTTATATAGTGTTAATGATGGGGGCACTGTTTATATAGTGTTTATGATGGGGGCACTGTTTAAATAGTGTTTATGATGGGAGCACTGTTTAAATAGTGTTTATGATGGGGGCACTGTTTAAATAGTGTTTATGATGGGGGCACTGTTTATATAGTGTTTATGACGGGGCACTGTTTAAATAGTGTTTATGATGGGGGCACTGTTTAAATAGTGTTTATGATGGGGCCCTGTTTATATAGTGTTTATGATGGGGGCACTGTTTAAATAGTGATTATGATGGGGGCACTGTTTATATAGTGTTTATTTTGGGGGCACTGTTTATATAGTGTTTATGATGGGTGCACTGTTTAAATAGTGTTTATGATGGGGGCACTGTTTTTATAGGTTTTATGAATCGGGCACTGTTTATATAGTGTTTATGATGGGGGCACTGTTTATATAGTCTTTATGATTGGGGCACTGTTTAGATAGTGTTTATGATGGGTCACTGTTTAAATAGTGTTTATGATGGGGGCTCTTTTTATATTATGTTTATGATGGGGGCACTGTTTAAATAGAGTTTATGATGGTGGCTCGGTTTAAATAGTGTTTATGATGGGGGCAATGTTTATATAGTGTTTATTATGGGGGTGCTGTTTATATAGTGTTTATGATGTGGGCACTGTTTATATAGTGTTTATGATGGGGACACTGTTTAAATAGTGATTATGATGTGGGCACTGTTTATATAGTGTTTATGATGTTGGCACTGTTTATATAGTGTTTATGATGGGGACACTGTTTAAATAGTGTTTATGCTGGGGGCACTTTTTATATAGTGTGTATGATGGGGACACTGTTTAAATAGTGTTAATGATGTTGGCACTGTTTATATAGTGTTTATGATGTTGGCACTGTTTATATAGTGTTTAATAAGGGGGCACTGTTTAAATAGAGGTTATGATGGGGCACTATTTATATAGTGTTTATGATGGGGAACTGTCTATATAGTGGTTATCATGGGGCAATGTTTATATAGTATTTACGATGGGGGCACTGTTTATAAAGTGGTTATGAAGGGGACACTGTTTATATAGTGTTTAAGATGGGAGCACTGTTTAAATAGTGTTTATGATGGGGGCACTGTTTAAATAGTGATTATGATGGGGGCACTGTTTATATAGTGTTAATGATGGGGGCACTGTTTATATAGTGTTTATGATGGGGGCACTGTTTAAATAGTGTTTATGATGGGAGCACTGTTTAAATAGTGTTTATGATGGGGGCACTGTTTAAATAGTGTTTGTGATGGGGGCACTGTTTATATAGAGTCTATGATGGGGGCACTGTTTATATATTGTTTATGATGGGGGCACTGTTTATATAGTTATTATGATGGGGGCACTGTTTATATAGTGTTTATGATGGGGGCACTGTTTAAATAGTGTTTATGATGGGAGCACTGTTTAAATAGTATTTATGATGGGGGCACTGTTTATATATTGTTTATGATAGGGCCACTGTTTTTATAGTGTTTATGATGGGGCACTGTTTATATAGTGTTGATGATGGGGGCACTGTTTATATAGTGTTTATGATGGGGGCACTGTTTACATATTGTTTATGATGGGGCACTGTTTATATAGTGTTTGGCATTGGGGCACTCTTTATATAGTGTTTAAGATGGGAGCACTGTTTAAATAGTGTTTATGATGGGGGCACTGTTTATATAGAGTTTAAGATGGGGCACTGTTTAAATAGTGTTTATGATTGGGGCACTGTTTAAATGGTGATTATGATGGGGCCCTGTTTATATAGTGTTTATTTTGGGGCACTGTTTATGTAGTGTTTATGATGGGGGCACTGTTTAAATAGTGTTTATGATGGGAGCACTGTTTTTATAGGTTTTATGAATCGGGCACTGTTTATATAGTGTTTATGATGGGGCATTGTTTAAATAGTGTTTATGATGGGGGCACTGTTTATATTGTGTGTATGATGGGGGGCACTGTTTAAATAGTGTTTATGATGGAGGCTCTGTTTAAATAGTGTTTATGATGGGGGCACTGTTTAAATAGTGTTTATGATGGGACACTGTTTATATAGTGTTTATTATGGGGGCGCTGTTTTTATAGTGTTTATGATGTGGGCATGTTTATATAGTGTTTATGATGGGGGCACTGTTTAAATAGTGTTTATGATGGGGGCACTGTTTATATAGTGTTTATGATGGGGGCACTGTTTTAATAGTGTTTATGATGGACACTGTTTATTTAGTGTTTATGATGAACACTGTTTATATATTGTTTATGATGGGGGCACTGTTTAAATAGTGTTTATGGTGGGGGCACTGTTATATAGTGTTTATGATGGGGCACTGTTTAAATAGTGTTTATGATGGGGGGACTGTTTATATAGTGTTTATGATGGGCGCACTGTTGCAATAGTGTTTATGATAGGGACTGTTTAAATAGTGTTTATGATGGGGGCACTGTTTATATAGTGTTTATGATAGGGCACTGTTTAAATAGTGTTTATGATGGGGCACTGTTTATACAGTGTTTATGATGGGGGCACTGTTTAAATAATGTTTATGATGGGGCACTGTTTAAATAGTTTTTATGATGGGGCACTGTTTAAATAGTGTTTATGATGGGGCACTGTTTAAATAATGATTATGATGGGGCAATGTTTATATAGTCTTTATGAGGTGGGCACAGTTTAAAAAGGGTTTATGATGGGGCATTGTTTAAATAGTGTTTATGATGTGGGATCTGTTTAAATAATATTTATGATGGGGGCACTGTTTATATAATGTTTATGATGGGGGCACTGTTTAAATAGTGTTTATGATGGGGCACTGTTTAAAAAGTGTTTATGATAGGGCACTGTTTAAATAGTGTTTATGATGGGGCATTGTTTAAATAGTGTTTATGATGGGGCACTGTTTAAAAAGTGTTTATGATGGGGCACAGTTTAAATAGGGTTTATGATGGGGAACTGTTTAAATAGTGTTTATAATGGGGGCACTGTTTATATAGTGTTTATGATAGGCGTACTGTTTAAATAGTGTTTATGATGGGGGCACTGTTTATATAGTGTTTTTGATGAGGGTACTGTTTAAATAGTGATTATGATGGGCAAAGTTTAAATAGTGTTTATGATGGGGCACTGTTTAAATAGGGTTTATGACTTGGGCACTGTTTATATAGTGTTTATGATGGGGACACTGTTTAAATAGTGTTTATGATGGGGCACTGTTTGAATAGTGTTTATGATGGGGTCACTGGTTATATAGTGTTAATGATGGGTTACTGTTTGTATAGTGTTTATGATGAAGGCACTGTTTATATAGTGTTTATGATGGGGGCACTGTTTCAATAGTGTTTATGATGGGGCACTGTTTAAATAGTGTTTATGATGGGGGGACTGTTTATATAGTGTTTATGATGGGGGCACTGTTTTAATAGTGTTTATGATGGACACTTTACATAGTGTTTATGATGGACACTGTTTATATAGTTTTTATGATGGGGGCACTTTTTATATAGTGTTTATGATGAGGCACTGCTAATATAGTGTTTATGATGGGGGCACTTATATAGTGATTATGATGGGGGCACTGTTTATATAGTGTTTATGATGGACACTGTTTATATAGTGTTTATGATGGGGGCACTTTTTATATAGTGTTTATGATGGGGCACTGCTAATATAGTGTTTATGATGGGGGCACTTATATACTGTTTATGATGGGGCACTGTTTAAATAGTGTTTATGATGGGGGCACTGTTTAAATAGTGTTTCTGATGGGGCACTGTTTATATAGTGATTATGATGGGGGCACTGTTTATGTAGTGTTTATGATGGGCGCTCTGTTTAAATAGTGTTTGTGATGGGGGCACTGTTTAAATAGTGTTTATGATGGGGACACTGTTTAAATAGTGTTTATGATGTGGGCACTGTTTATATAGTGTTTATGATGTGGGCAATGTTTATATAGTGTTTATGATGGTGGCACTGTTTAAATAGAGGTTATGATGGGGCACTATTTATATAGTGTTTATGATGGGAACACTGTTTAAATAGTGTTTATGATGGGGGCACTGTTTATATAGTGTTTATGATGGGGCACTGTCTATATAGTGGTTATCATGGGGCAATGATTATATAGCATTTACGATGGGGGCACTGTTTATAAAGTGTTTATGAAGGGGACACTGTTTATATAGTGTTTAAGATGGGAGCACTGTTTAAATAGTGTTTATGATGGGGGCACTGTTTAAATAGTGATTATGATGGGGGCACTGTTTAAATAGTGGTTATGGTGGGAGCACTGTTTAAATAGTATTTATGATGGCGGCACTGTTTATATAGTGTTTATGATGGGGGCACTGTTTAAATAGTGGTTATGGTGGGAGCACTGTTTAAATAGTATTTATGATGGCGGCACTGTTTATATAGTATTTATGATGGCGGCACTGTTTTTATAGTGTTTATGATGGGGGCACTGTTTATATAGTGCTTATGATGGGGGCACTGTTTATATATTGTTTATGATGGGGGCACTGTTTAAATAGTGTTTATGATGGGAGCACTGTTTAAATAGTATTTATGATGGGGGCACTGTTTGTATATTGTTTATGATAGGGCCACTGTTTTTATAGTGTTTATGATGGGGCCCTGTTTATATAGTGTTTATGATGGGGGCACTGTTTACATATTGTTTATGATGGGGCACTGTTTATATAGTGTTTAGCATTGGGGCACTGTTTACATAGTGTTTAAGATGGGGACACTGTTTAAATAGTGTGTATGATGGGGCCCTGTTTATATAGTGTTTATGATGGGGGCACTGTTTAAATAGTGATTATGATGGGGGCACTGTTTATATAGTGTTTATTTTGGGGGCACTGTTTATATAGTGTTTATGATGGGGGCACTTGTTTAAATAGTGTTTATGATGGGGGCACTGTTTTTATAGGTTTTATGAATCGGGCTCTGTTTATATAGTATTTATGATGGGGGCACTGTTTAAATAGTCTTTATGATTGGGGCACTGTTTAGATAGTTTTTATGATAGGTCAGTGTTTAAATAGTGTTTATGATGATGGCTCGGTTTAAATAGTGTTTATGATGTTGGCACTGTTTATATAGTGTTTAATAAGGGGGCACTGTTTAAATAGAGGTTATGATGGGGCACTATTTATATAGTGTTTATGATGGGGAACTGTCTATATAGTGGTTATCATGGGGCAATGTTTATATAGTATTTACGATGGGGGCACTGTTTATAAAGTGGTTATGAAGGGGACACTGTTTATATAGTGTTTAAGATGGGAGCACTGTTTAAATAGTGTTTATGATGGGGGCACTGTTTAAATAGTGATTATGATGGGGGCACTGTTTATATAGTGTTAATGATGGGGGCACTGTTTATATAGTGTTTATGATGGGGGCACTGTTTAAATAGTGTTTATGATGGGAGCACTGTTTAAATAGTGTTTATGATGGGGGCACTGTTTAAATAGTGTTTATGATGGGGGCACTGTTTATATAGTGTTTATGACGGGGCACTGTTTAAATAGTGTTTATGATGGGGGCACTGTTTAAATAGTGTTTATGATGGGGCCCTGTTTATATAGTGTTTATGATGGGGGCACTGTTTAAATAGTGATTATGATGGGGGCACTGTTTATATAGTGTTTATTTTGGGGGCACTGTTTATATAGTGTTTATGATGGGTGCACTGTTTAAATAGTGTTTATGATGGGGGCACTGTTTTTATAGGTTTTATGAATCGGGAACTGTTTATATAGTGTTTATGATGGGGGCACTGTTTATATAGTCTTTATGATTGGGGCACTGTTTAGATAGTGTTTATGATGGGTCACTGTTTAAATAGTGTTTATGATGGGGGCTCTTTTTATATTATGTTTATGATGGGGGCACTGTTTAAATAGAGTTTATGATGGTGGCTCGGTTTAAATAGTGTTTATGATGGGGGCAATGTTTATATAGTGTTTATTATGGGGGTGCTGTTTATATAGTGTTTATGATGTGGGCACTGTTTATATAGTGTTTATGATGGGGACACTGTTTAAATAGTGATTATGATGTGGGCACTGTTTATATAGTGTTTATGATGTTGGCACTGTTTATATAGTGTTTATGATGGGGACACTGTTTAAATAGTGTTTATGCTGGGGGCACTTTTTATATAGTGTTTATGATGGGGACACTGTTTAAATAGTGTTAATGATGTTGGCACTGTTTATATAGTGTTTATGATGTTGGCACTGTTTATATAGTGTTTAATAAGGGGGCACTGTTTAAATAGAGGTTATGATGGGGCACTATTTATATAGTGTTTATGATGGGGAACTGTCTATATAGTGGTTATCATGGGGCAATGTTTATATAGTATTTACGATGGGGGCACTGTTTATAAAGTGGTTATGAAGGGGACACTGTTTATATAGTGTTTAAGATGGGAGCACTGTTTAAATAGTGTTTATGATGGGGGCACTGTTTAAATAGTGATTATGATGGGGGCACTGTTTATATAGTGTTAATGATGGGGGCACTGTTTATATAGTGTTTATGATGGGGGCACTGTTTAAATAGTGTTTATGATGGGAGCACTGTTTAAATAGTGTTTATGATGGGGGCACTGTTTAAATAGTGTTTGTGATGGGGGCACTGTTTATATAGAGTTTATGATGGGGGCACTGTTTATATATTGTTTATGATGGGGGCACTGTTTATATAGTTATTATGATGGGGGCACTGTTTATATAGTGTCTATGATGGGGGCACTGTTTAAATAGTGTTTATGATGGGAGCACTGTTTAAATAGTATTTATGATGGGGGCACTGTTTATATATTGTTTATGATAGGGCCACTGTTTTTATAGTGTTTATGATGGGACACTGTTTATATAGTGTTGATGATGGGGGCACTGTTTATATAGTGTTTATGATGGGGGCACTGTTTACATATTGTTTATGATGGGGCACTGTTTATATAGTGTTTGGCATTGGGGCACTCTTTATATAGTGTTTAAGATGGGAGCACTGTTTAAATAGTGTTTATGATGGGGGCACTGTTTATATAGAGTTTAAGATGGGGCACTGATTAAATAGTGTTTATGATTGGGGCACTGTTTAAATGGTGATTATGATGGGGCCCTGTTTATATAGTGTTTATTTTGGGGCACTGTTTATGTAGTGTTTATGATGGGGGCACTGTTTAAATAGTGTTTATGATGGGAGCACTGTTTTTATAGGTTTTATGAATCGGGCACTGTTTATATAGTGTTTATGATGGGGCATTGTTTAAATAGTGTTTATGATGGGGGCACTGTTTATATTGTGTTTATGATGGGGGGCACTGTTTAAATAGTGTTTATGATGGAGGCTCTGTTTAAATAGTGTTTATGATGGGGGCACTGTTTAAATAGTGTTTATGATGGGACACTGTTTATATAGTGTTTATTATGGGGGCGCTGTTTTTATAGTGTTTATGATGTGGGCATGTTTATATAGTGTTTATGATGGGGGCACTGTTTAAATAGTGTTTATGATGGGGGCACTGTTTATATAGTGTTTATGATGGGGGCACTGTTTTAATAGTGTTTATGATGGACACTGTTTATTTAGTGTTTATGATGAACACTGTTTATATATTGTTTATGATGGGGGCACTGTTTAAATAGTGTTTATGGTGGGGGCACTGTTATATAGTGTTTATGATGGGGCACTGTTTATATAGTGTTTATGATGGGGCACTGTTTATATAGTGTTTATGGTGGGGGCACTGTTATATAGTGTTTATGATGGGGCACTGTTTATATAGTGATTATGATGGGGGCACTGTTTATATAGTGTTTTTGATGAGCGGACTTTTTAAATGGTGTTTATGATGGGGGCACTGTTTAAATAGTGTTTATGATGGGGACACTGTTTAAATAGTGTTTATGATGGGGGCACTGTTTATATAGTGTTTATGATGGGGGCACTGTTTTAATAGTGTTTATGATGGACACTGTTTATTTAGTGTTTATGATGAACACTGTTTATATATTGTTTATGATGGGGGCACTGTTTAAATAGTGTTTATGGTGGGGGCACTGTTATATAGTGTTTATGATGGGGCACTGTTTATATAGTGTTTATGATGGGGCACTGTTTATATAGTGTTTATGGTGGGGGCACTGTTTAAATAGTGTTTATGATGGGGGCACTGTTATATAGTGTTTATGATGGGGCACTGTTTATATAGTGATTATGATGGGGGCACTGTTTATATAGTGTTTTTGATGAGCGGACTTTTTAAATGGTGTTTATGATGGGGGCACTGTTTAAATAGTGTTTATGATGGGGACACTGTTTAAATAGTGTTTATGATGGGGGCACTGTTTATATAGTGTTTATGATGTGGGCACTGTTAATATAGTGTTTATGATGGGGGCACCTTTTAAATAGAGGTTATAATGGGGCACTATTTATATAGTGTTTATGATGGGGACAGTGTTTAAATAGTGTTTATGATGGGGGCACTGTTTATATAGTGTTTATGATTGGGCACTGTCTATATAGTGTTTATTATGGGGCAATGTTTATATAGCATTTATGATGGGGGCACTGTTTATATAGTGTTTATGATGGGGGCACTGTTTATATAGTGTTTATGATGGGAGCACTGTTTATATAGTGTTTATGTTGGGGGCACTGTTTATATAGTGTTTATGATGGGGGCACTGTTTATATAGTGTTTATGACGGGGGTACTGTTTAACTAATGTTTATGATGGGAGCACTGTTTAAATAGTGTTTATGATGGGGGCACTGTTTGTATAGTGTTTATGATGGCGCCACTGTATTTATAGTGTTTATGATGGGGGCACAGTTTATATAGTGTTTATGATGGGGAACAGTTTATATAGTGTTCATGATGGGGGCACTGTTTATATAGTGTTTATGATGTGGGCACTGTTTACATAATGTATATGACGGTGGCACTGTTTAAATAGTGTTTATGATGGGGGCAATGTTTATACAGTGTTTATGATGGGGGCAATGTTTTAATAGTGTTTATGATGGACACTGTTTATATAGTGTTTATGTTGGACACTGTTTATATAGTGTTTATGATGGGGCACTGTTTATATAGTGTTTATTATGGGGGCGCTGTTTTTATAGTGTTTATGATGTGGGCATGTTTATATAGTTTTTATGATGGGGGCACTGTTTAAATAGTGTTTATGATGGGCGCACTGTTTATATAGTGTTTATGATGGGGGCACTGTTTTAATAGTGTTTATGATGGACACTGTTTATTTAGTGTTTATGATGGACACTGTTTATATATTGTTTATGATGGGGGCACTGTTTAAATAGTGTTTATGATGGGGGCACTTTTTATATAGTGTTTATGATGAGGCACTGTTTATATAGTGTTTATGGTGGGGGCACTATTATATAGTGTTTATGATGGAGCACTGTTTATATAGTGATTATGATGGGGGCACTGTTTATATAGTGTTTATGATGAGCGGACTTTTTAAATAGTGTTTATGATGGGGACACTGTTTAAATAGTGTTTATGATGGGGACACTGTTTAAATAGTGTTTATGATGGGGGCACTGTTTATATAGTGTTTATGATGTGGGCACTGTTAATATAGTGTTTATGATGGGGGCACTGTTTAAATAGAGGTTATAATGGGGCACTATTTATATAGTGTTTATGATGCGGACACTGTTTAAATAGTATTTATGATGAGCGCACTGTTTATATAGTGTTTATGATGGGGGCACTGTTTATATAGTGTTTATGATGGGGAACAGTTTATATAGTGTTTATGATGTTGGCACTGTTTATATACTGTTTATGATGTGGGCACTGTTTACATAGTGTTTATGACGGGGGCACTGTTTAAATAGTGTTTATGACGGGGGCACTGTTTATATAGTGTTTATGATGTGGGCACTGTTTTAATAGTGTTTATGATGGACACTGTTTATATAGTGTTTATGATGGACACTGTTTATATAGTGTTTATGATGGGCGCACTGTTATATAGTGTTTATGATGGGGCACTGTTTATATAGTGATTATGATTGGGCCCTGTTTATATAGGGTTTATGATGGGCGCACTGTTTAAATAGTGTTTATGATGGGGGCACTGTTTAAATAGTGTTTATGATGGGGACACTGTTTATATAGTGTTTATGATGGGGGCACTGATTATATAGTGTCTATGATGTGGGCAATGTTAATATAGTGTTTATGATGGGGGCACTGTTTAAATAGAGGTTATGATGGCGCACTATTTATATTGTGTTTATGATGGGGAAACTGTTTAAATAGTGTTTATGATGGGGGCACTGTTTATATAGTGTTTATGATGGGGCACTGTTATATAGTGTTTATGATGGGGCAATGTTTGTATAGTATTTATGATGGGGGCACTGTTTATAAAGTTTTTATGATGGGGGCACTGTTTATATAGTGTTTATGATGGGAGCACTCTTTATATAGTGTTTATGATGGGGGCACTGTTTATATAGTGTTTATGATGGGGGCACTGTTTATATAGTGTTTATGACGGGGGTTCTTCTTTAAATAGTGTTTATGATGGGAGCACTTTTTAAATAGTGTTTATGATGGGGGCACTGTTTATATAGTGTTTGTGATGGGGGCACTGTTTATATAGAGTTTATGATGGGTGCACTGTTTATATAGTATTTATGATGGGGGCTCTGTTTATATATCGTTTATGATGGGGGCACTGTTTATATAGTGTTTATGATGGGAGCACTGTTTATATAGTGTTTATGATGGGGGCACTGTTTATATAGTGTTTATGATGGGGGCACTGTTTATATAGTGTTTATGACGGGGGTACTGTTTAAATTGTGTTTATGATGGGAGCACTGTTTAAAAAGTGTTTATGATGGGGGCACTGTTTATTTAGTCTTTGTGATGAGGGCACTGTTTTTATAGAGTTTATGATGGGGGCACTGTTTATATAGTGATTATGATGGGTGCACTGTTTAAATAGCGTTTATGATGGGTGCACTGTTTAAATAGTATTTATGATGGGGGCACTGTTTATATAGTGTTTATGATGGGGGCACAGTTTATATAGTGTTTATGATGGGGAACAGTTTATATCGTGTTTATGATGTTGGCACTGTTTATATACTGTTTATGATGTGGGCACTGTTTACATAGTGTTTATGACGGGGGCACTGTTTAAATAGTGTTTATGACGGGGGCACTGTTTATATAGTGTTTATGATGGGGGCACTGTTTTAATAGTGTTTATGATGGACACTGTTTATATAGTGTTTATGATGGACACTGTTTATATAGTGTTTATGATGGGGGCACTGTTATATAGTGTTTATGATGGGGCACTGTTTATATAGTGATTATGATTGGGCCCTGTTTATATAGGGTTTATGATGGGCGCACTGTTTAAATAGTGTTTATGATGGGGGCACTGTTTAAATAGTGTTTATGATGGGGGCACTGTTTATATAGTGTTTATGATGGGGACACTGATTATATAGTGTCTATGATGTGGGCAATGTTAATATAGTGTTTATGATGGGGGCACTGTTTAAATAGAGGTTATGATGGCGCACTATTTATATTGTGTTTATGATGGGGACACTGTTTCAATAGTGTTTATGATGGGGGCACTGTTTATATAGTGTTTATGATGGGGGACTGTTATATAGTGTTTATGATGGGGCAATGTTTGTATAGTATTTATGATGGGGACACTGTTTATAAAGTTTTTATGATGGGGGCACTGTTTATATAGTGTTTATGATGGGAGCACTCTTTATATAGTGTTTATGATGGGGCACTGTTTATATAGTGTTTATGATGGGGGCACTGTTTATATAGTGTTTATGACGGGGGTACTTCTTTAAATAGTGTTTATGATGGGAGCACTTTTTAAATAGTGTTTATGATGGGGGCACTGTTTATATAGTGTTTGTGGTGGGGGCACTGTTTATATAGAGTTTATGATGGGGGCACTGTTTATATACTATTTATGATGGGGGCACTGTTTATATAGTGTTTATGATGGGGGCACTGTTTATATAGTGTTTATGATGGGGGCACTGTTCACATAGTGTTTATGATGGGGACACTGTTTATATAGTGTTTATGATGGGGGCAATGTTTAAATAGTGTTTATGATGGGGGCACTGTTTACATTGTGTTTATGATGGGGGCACTGTTTAAATAGTGTTCATGATGGGGGCACTGTTTAAATAGTGTTTATGATGGGGGCAATGTTTAAATAGTGTTTATGATGGGGCACTGTTTAAAAAGTGTTTATGATGGGGGCAATGTTTAATTAGTGATTATGATGGGGGCTCTGTTTAAATAGTGTTTATGATGGGGGCACTGTTTACATAGTGTTTATGATGGGGGCACTGTTTATATAGTGTTTATGATGGGGGCACTGTTTAAATAGTGTTTATGATGTGGGTACTAATAATATAGTGTTTATGATGGGGGCACTGTTTTAATAGTGTTTATGATGGACACTGTTTATATAGTGTTTATGATGGACACTGTTTATATAGTGTTTATGATGGGGACACTGATTATATAGTGTCTATGATGTGGGCAATGTTAATATAGTGTTTATGATGGGGGCACTGTTTAAATAGAGGTTATGATGGCGCACTATTTATATTGTGTTTATGATGGGGACATTGTTTCAATAGTGTTTATGATGGGGGCACTGTTTATATAGTGTTTATGATGGGGGACTGTTATATAGTGTTTATGATGGGGCAATGTTTGTATAGTATTTATGATGGGGACACTGTTTATAAAGTTTTTATGATGGGGGCACTGTTTATATAGTGTTTATGATGGGAGCACTCTTTATATAGTGTTTATGATGGGGCACTGTTTATATAGTGTTTATGATGGGGGCACTGTTTATATAGTGTTTGTGGTGGGGGCACTGTTTATATAGAGTTTATGATGGGGGCACTGTTTATATACTATTTATGATGGGGGCACTGTTTATATAGTGTTTATGATGGGTGCACTGTTTATATAGTGTTTATGATGGGAGCACTCTTTATATAGTGTTTATGATGGGGCACTGTTTATATAGTGTTTATGATGGGGGCACTGTTTATATAGTGTTTGTGGTGGGGGCACTGTTTATATAGAGTTTATGATGGGGGCACTGTTTATATACTATTTATGATGGGGGCACTGTTTATATAGTGTTTATGATGGGTGCACTGTTTATATAGTGTTTATGATGGGGACCTGTTTATATAGTGTTTATGATGGGGGCAATGTTTAAATAGTGTTTATGATGGGGGCACTGTTTACATAGTGTTTATGATGGGGGCACTGTTTAAATAGTGTTCATGATGGGGGCACTGTTTATATAGTGTTTATGATGGGGGCACTTTTAATATAGTGTTTATGATGGGGGCACTGTTATATAGTGTTTATGATGGGGGCACTTTTACATAGTGTTTATGATGGGGGCACTGTTTATATAGTGTTTATGATGGGGACACTGTTTAAATAGTGTTTATGATGGGGGCACTGTTTATATAGTGTTTATCATGTGGGCACTGTTTATTTAGTGTTTATGATGGGGGCACTGTTTATATAGTGTTTATGATGGGGGCACTGTTTAAATAGTGTTTATGATGGGGGCACTGTTTAAATAGTGTTTTTGATGGGGACACTGTTTAAATAGTGATTATGATGGGTGCACTGTTTATATAGTGTTTATGATGGGGGCACTGTTTATATAGTGTTTATGATGGGGGCACTGTTTAAATAGTGTTTATGATGGGGGCACTGTTTATATAGTGTTTATGATGGGGGCACTGTTTATATAGTGTTTATGATGGGGGCACTGTTTCAATAGTGTTTATGATGGGGGCACTGTTTAAATAAGTTTTATGATGCGGGCATTGTTTATCTCGTGTTTATGATGGGGCACTGTTTATATAGTGTTTATGATGGGGGCAGTTTTTATATACTGTTTATGATGGGGGCACTGTTTATATAGTGTTTATGATGGTGGCAGTGTTTATATACTTTTTATGATGGGACACTGTTTATATTGTGTTTATGATGGGGGCTCTGTTTAAATAGTGTTTATGATGGTGGCACTGTTTAAATAGTGTTTATGATGGTGGCACTGTTTAAATAGTGTTTATGATGGGGGCTCTGTTTAAATAGTGTTTATGATGAGGGCACTGTTTAAATATTGTTTATGATGGTGGCGCTGTTTAAATATTGTTTATGATTGAGGCTCTGTTTAAATAGTTTACACCACACCGCTCCCACAGTGCTACACCACTGCCCAAACCACTCCCACAGCGCTAGACCACTGCCCGCACCACACCCGCAGCTCTACACCACTGCCCACACCACTCCCACAGCGTTACACCACTGCCCACACCAAGGCCACAGCACTACACCACTGTCCACACCACTCCCACAGCGCTACACCACTGCCCACACCACTCCCACAGCACTACACCACAGCCCACACCGCTCCAAAAGCGCTACACCACTGCCCACACCAGTCCCACAGCGCTACACCACTGCCCACACCACTCCCACAGCACTACACGACTGCCCACACCACTCCCACAGCGCTACACCACTCCCCACACCACTACCGGAGCACTACACCACTGCCCACACCACTCCCACAGCGCTACACCACTGCCCACACCACTCCCACAGCGCTACACCACTGCCCACACCACTCCCATCGCGTTACACCACTACACACAAAACTCCCACAGCGCTACACCACTGACCTCAACACTCCCACAGCTCTCCATCACAACCCACACCACTCCCATAGCACCACAACACTCACACACAACACCCACACGCACAGCTCTGCAATAGAACCAACACCACTCCAGCAGTGCTACACAACTGCCCTCAACACTCCGACATCTCTTCACCACAACCCACACCACTCCCACAGCACTACACCACAGCTAACACCACTCACACAGCGCTACACCACTGCCCACACCACTCCCACAGCGCTACACCACTGCCAACAGTACACCCTCAGTGCTACATCACTGCCCACACCTCACCCACTGCGATACACCACTGCCCACACCACTCCCACAGCTCTACACCACAGCCCACACCACTCCCATAGCACTACACCACAACCCACACCACACCCACAGCACTACACCACTGCCCACACCACTCCCACAGCGCTACACCACTGGTCACACCATTCCCGCAGCTCTACTCCACAACCCACACCACACACACAGTGCTAAGTTAATGCCCACAACACTACCACAGCGCTACACTACTGCACACACCACTCCCACAGCACTACACCACTGCCCACACCACTCCCACAGCAATACCCCACTGCCCACACCACTCACACAGCGTTACACCACAAAACACACCACTCCCACAGCACTACACCACTGCCCACACCACTCCCACAGCACTACACCACTGCCCACACCACTCCCACAGCGCTACACCACTTCCCACACCACTCACACAGCGTTACACCACTGCCCACACCACTCACACAGCGTTACACCACAAAACACACCACTCCCACAGCACTACACCACTGCCCACACCACTCCCACAGCACTACACCACTGCCCACACCACTCCCACAGCGCTACACCACTTCCCACACCACTCACACAGCGTTACACCACTGCCCACACCACTCCCACAGCAATACACCACTGCCCACACCACTCTCACAGCGCTACACCACTGGTCACACCATTCCCGCATTCTACTCAACAACCCACACCACACACACAGTGCTAAGCTAATGCCCACAACACAACCACAGCGCTACACAACTGCAGACACCACTCCTACAGCACTACACCACTGCCCACACCACTCCCACAGTGCTACACCACTACCCACACCACTCCCACAGCGCTACACCACTGCACACACAACTCCCACAGCGCTAGATCACTACCCACACCACTCCCACAGCGCTACACCACTGCCCACACCACTCCCCCAGCGCTACACCACTGCCCACACCACTCCCACAGCGCTACACCACTGCCCACACCACTCCCGCAGCGCTACATCACAACCTACACCACTCCCACAGCGCTACACCACTGGTCACACCACTCCCGCAGCTCAAGTCCACAACCAACACTACACACACAGCGCTAAGCTAATGCCCACAACACTACCACAGCGCTACACCACTGCCCATGCCTCTCCCACAGCGCTACACCACTGCCCTCCACACTCCCACAGCGCTACACCACTGCCCACACCACTCCCACAGCGCTACACCACTGCCCACACCTCTCCCACAGCGCTACACCACTGCCCACACCACTCCCACAGCGCTACACCACTGCCCACACCACTCCCCCAGCGCTACACCACTGCCCACACCACTCCCACAGCGCTACACCACTGCCCACACCACTCCCGCAGCGCTACATCACAACCTACACCACTCCCACAGCGCTACACCACTGGTCACACCACTCCCGCAGCTCAAGTCCACAACCAACACTACACACACAGCGCTAAGCTAATGCCCACAACACTACCACAGCGCTACACCACTGCCCAAGCCTCTCCCACAGCGCTACACCACTGCCCTCCACACTCCCACAGCGCTACACCACTCCCACAGCGCTACACCACTGCCCACACCTCTCCCACAGCGCTACACCACTGCCCACACCACTCCCACAGCGCTACACCACTGCCCACACCACTCCCACAGCGCTACACCACTGCCCACACCACTCCCACAGCGCTACACCACTGCCCACACCACTCCCACTGCACTACAACACAGCCCACACCACTCCCACAGCGCTACACCACTGCCCACACCACTCCCACAGCGCTACACCACTGCCCACACCAATCCCACAGCGCTACACCACTGCCCACAGCACTCCCACAGCGCTACTCCACAACCCAAACCACTCCCACAGCACTACACCAATGCCCACACCACTCAAACAGCACTACACCACTGCCCAAACCACTCCAGCAGCGCTACACCACTGCACTCAACACTCCCACAGCGCTACACCACTGCCCACACCACTCCCAGAGCGCTACACCACTGCCCGCACCACTCTCACAGCGCTACACCACTGCACTCAACACTCCCACAGCGCTACACCACTGCCCACACCACTCCCAGAGCGCTACACCACTGCCCGCACCACTCTCACAGCGCTACACCACTGCCCACACCACTCCCAGAGCGCTACACCACTGCCCACACCACTCCCACAGCGCTACACCACTGCACACACCACTCCAGCAGTGCTACACCACTGCACTCAACACTCCCACAGCTCTACACCACAACCCACACCACTCCCACAGCACAACACTACTGCCCACACCACTCCCACAGCGCTACACCACTGCCAACACCACTCCCACAGCGCTACACCACTGCCCACACCACTCCCACAGCGCTACACTACAAAACACACCACTCCCACAGCGCTACACCACAACCCACACCACTCCCAAAGAACTACACCACTGCCCACACCACTCCCAAAGAACTACACCACTGCCCACACCACTCCCACAGCGCTACACCACTGCCCACACCACTCCCAAAGAACTACACCACTGCCCACAACACTCCCACAGCGCGACATCACTGCCCACACCACTCCCACAGCGCTAAACCACTGTCCAAACCACTCCCACAGCAATAAACCACTGCCCACACCACTCCCGCAGCGCTACACCACACCCACACCAGTCCCACAGCGCTACACCACTGCCCGCACCTCTCCCACAGCACTACACCACTGCCCACACCTCTCCCACAGCACTACACCAATGCCCACACCACTCCCACAGCGCTACACCACAACCCACACCACACCCACAGCACTACACCACTGCCCACCCCTCTCCCACAGCACTACACCACTGCCCACACCACTCCCACAGCGCTACACCACTGCCCACACCATTCCCACAAAACTACACCACAACCCACACAACTCCCACAGCGCTACACCACTGCCCACACCACTTCCACAGCGCTACACCACTGCCCACACCACTCCCACAGCGCTACACCACAGCCCACACCATTCCCACAAAACTACACCACAACCCACACAACTCCCACAGCGCTACACCACTGCCCACACCACTTCCACAGCGCTACACCACTGCCCACACCACTCCCACAGCGCTACACCAATGCCCACACCACTTCCACAGCGCTACACCACAGCCCACACCACTCCCACAGCGCTACACCACTGCCCACACCACTTCCACAGCGCTACACCACAGCCCACACCACTCCCACAGCGCTACACCACTGCCCACACCACTCCCACAGCACTACACCACTGCCCACACCACCCCCACAGCGCTACACCACTGTCCAAACCAATCCCGCAGCGCTACACCACAACCGACACCACTCCCAAAGAACTACACCACTGCCCACACCACTCCCAAAGAACTACACCACTGCCCACACCACTCCCACATCACTACACCACTGCCCAAAACACTCCCACAGCGCTACACCACTGCCCACACCACTCCCACATCACTAAACCACTGCCCACACCACTCCCACAGCGCTAGACAACTGCCCACACCACTTCTGCAGCACTACACCACAACCCACACCAGTCCCGCAGCGCTACACCACACCCACACCAGTCCCACAGCGCCACACCACTGCCCGCACCTCTCCCACAGCACTACACCACTGCCCACACCACTCACACAGCGCTACAACACTGCCCGCACCTCTCCCACAGCATTTAACCACTGCCCACACCACTCCCACAGCACTACACCACTGCCCACACCATTCCCACGCGCTACACCACTGCCCTTCAACACTCCCACAGCGCTACACCACAACCCACACCACTCCCACAGCGCTACACAACTGCACTTACCACTCCCACAGCGCTACACCACTGCCCACACCACACCCACAGCGCTACACCACTGCCCACACCACTCCCACAGCGCTACACCACTGCCCACACCACACCCACAGCGCTACACCACTGCCCACACCACACCCACAGCGCTACACCACAACCCACACCACTCCCACAGCGCTACACCACTGCCCACACCACTCCCACAGCGCTACACCACAGCCCACACCACTCCCACAGCACTACACCACTGCCCACACCACACGCAGAGCTCTAAGCTAATGACCACAACACTACCACAGTGCTAAACCACTGCCCATGCCTCTCCCAGAACTCTACACCACTGCACACACCACTCCCACAGCACTACACCACTGCCCAAACCACTCCCACAGCGCTACATCTCTGCCCACACCAATCCCACAGCGCTACATCTCTGCCCACACCAATCCCAAAGCACTACCCCACTGCCCACACCACTCCCACAGCGCTACACCACTGCGCACAACACTCCCACAGCGCTACATCACTGCCCACACCACTCCCACAGCGCTACACCACTACCCACACCACCCCCACAGCGTTACACCACTGAACACACAACTCCCACAGCGCTACACCACAAAACACACCACTCCCACAGAGCTACACCACTGCCCACACCACTCCCACAGCGCTACACCACAAACCACACCACTCCCACAGCGCTACACCACAACCCACACCACTCCCACAGCGCTACACCACTGCCCACACAACTCCCACAGCGCTACACCACAACCCACACCACTCCCACAGCGCTACACCACTGCCCACACCACTCCCACAGCACTACACCACAACCCACACCACTCCCACAGCGCTAGACCACTGCCCACACCTCTCCCACAGCGTTACACCACTGCCCACACCACTCCCACAGCGCTACACCACTGCCCACACCACTCCCACAGCGTTTCAGCACTGCCCACACCACTCCCACAGCGCTACACCACAACCCACACCACTCCCAAAGAACTACACCACTGCCCACACCACTCCCACAGTACTACACCACAACCCACACCAGTCCCGCAGCGCTACACCACACCCACACCAGTCCCACAGCGCCACACCACTGCCCGCACCTCTCCCACAGCACTACACCACTGCCCACACCACTCCCACAGCACTACACCACTGCCCACACCACTCCCACAGCACTACACCACTGCCCACACCATTCCCACGCGCTACACCACTGCCCTTCAACACTCCCACAGCGCTACACCACAACCCACACCACACCCACAGCACTACACCACTGCCCACACCACTCCCACAGCGCTACACCACTGCCCACACCACACCCACAGCACTACACCACTGCCCACAACACTCCCACAGCGCTACACCACTGCCCACACCACTCCCACAGCACTACACCACTGCCCACACCACTCCCACAGCGCTACACCATAACACACACAACTCCCACAGCGCTACACCACAACCCACACCACACCAACAGCGCTACACCACTGCCCACACCACTCCCACAGCGTTTCACCACTGCCCACACCACTCCCACAGCGCTACACCACAACCCATACCACTCCCACAGCGCTACACCAGTGCCCACACCACTCCCACAGCGTTTCACCACTGCCCACACCACTCCCACAGCGCTACACCACAACCCACACCACTCCCACAGCACTACACCACTGCCCACACCACTCCCACAGCACTACACCACAGCCCACACCACTCCCACAGCGCTACACCACTGCCCACACCACTCCCACAGCGCTACACCATTGCCCGCACCACTCCCACCGGACTACACCACAACCCACACCACTCCAACAGCGCTACACTACAACCCACACCACTCCAACAGCGCTACACCACTGCCCACACCACTCCAACAGCGCTACACTACAACCCACACCACTCCAACAGCGCTACACCACTGCCCACACCACTCCCACATCGCTACACCAATGCCCACACCACTCCCACAGCGCTACACCACTGCCCACACCACTCCCACAGCACTGCAACACTGCCCACACCACTCCCTCAGCGCTACACCACTGCCCACACCACACCCACAGCGCTACACCACTGCCCACACCACTCCTACAGCGCTTCACCACTGACCACACCTCTCCCCCAGCGCTACAACACTGCCCACGCCACTCCCACAGCGCTACACCACTGCCCACCCCACTCCCACAGCATTAAACCACTTTCCAATCCACTCCCACATCGCTACACCACTGCCCACACCACTCCCACATCGCTACACCACTGCCCACACCACTCCCACATCGCTACACCACTGCCCACACCACTCCCACATCGCTACACCACTGCCCACACCATTCCCACAGCGCTACACCACTGCCCACACCACTCCCACATCGCTACACCACTGCCCACACCACACCCACAGCGCTACACCACTGCCCACACCACTCCCACATCGCTACACCACTGCCCACACCACTCCCACATCGCTACACCACTGCCCACACCATTCCCACAGCGCTACACCACTGCCCACACCACACCCACAGCGCTACACCACTGCCCACACCATTCCCACAGCGCTACAC
Organism: Cetorhinus maximus; assembly: GCF_964194155.1. NCBI lineage: Eukaryota > Metazoa > Chordata > Chondrichthyes > Lamniformes > Cetorhinidae > Cetorhinus > Cetorhinus maximus. The sequence continues at coordinate 243,820 of NW_027596354.1, forward strand.
CACTGCCCACACCACTCCCACATCGCTACACCACTGCCCACACCACTCCCACAGCGCTACACCACAACCCACACCACTCCCACAGCACTACACCACTTCCGACACCACTCCCACAGGGCTACACCACAACCCACACCACTCCCACAGCGTTACACCACTGCCTACACCACTCCCACAGCGCTACACCACAACCCACACCACTCCCACAGCGTTACACCACTGCCTACACCACTCCCACAGCGCTACACCACAACCCACACCACTCCCACAGCGTTACACCACTGCCTACACCACTCCCACAGCGCTACACCACAACCCACACCACTCCCACAGCGTTACACCACTGCCTACACCACTCCCACAGCGCAACACCACTGCCCACACCACTCCCACAGCATTAAACCATTGACCACACCACTCCTACAGCGCTTCACCACTGACCACACCTCTCCCCCAGCGCTACACCACTGCCCACACCACTCCCACAGCATTAAACCATTCACCACACCACTCCCACATCGCTACACCACTGCCCACACCACTCCCACAGCACTACACCACTGCCCACACCACTCTGAACGCGTTACACCACTGCCCACACCACTCCCACAGCGCTACACCACTGCCCACACCACTCCCACATCGCTACACCACTGCCCACACCACTCCCACAGCGCTACACCACAACCCACACCACTCCCACAGCACTACACCACTTCCGACACCACTCCCACAGGGCTACACCACAACCTACACCACATCAAAGAACTACACCACTGCCCACACCACGCCCACAGCGCTACACCACTGCCCACACCACTCCCACAGCGCTACACCATTGCCCGCACCACTCCCACAGGACTACACCACAACCAACACCACTCCAACAGCGCTACACCACAACCCACACCACTCCCACAGCGTTACACCACTGCCTACACCACTCCCACAGCGCTACACCACTGCCCACACCACTCCCACAGCGCTACACCACTGCCCACAGCACTCCGAACGCGTTACACCACAGCCCACACCACTCCCACAGCGCTACACCACTGACCACAACACTCCCACAGCGCAACACCACTGCCCACACCACTCCCACAGCATTAAACCACTGCTCACACCACTCCCACACGCTAGACAACTGCCCACACCACTTCCGCAGCTCTACACCACTGCCCACACCACTCCGAACGCGTTACAACACTGCCCACACCACTCCCACAGCGTTTCACAACTGCCCACACCACTCCCACAGCACTACACCACTGCCCGCACCACTCCCACAGCGCTACACCACTGTCCAAACCAATCCCACACGCTACACCACTGCACACACCACTCCCACAGCACTACATCACAACCCACACCACTCCCACAGCGCTACACCACTGCCCACACCACACCCACAGCGCTACACCACTGCACACACCACTCCCACAGCACTACACCACTGCCCACCCCACTCCCACAGCATTAAACCAATGCCCACACCACCAGCACAGCACTACACCACTACCAACAACTCTCCCGCAACGCTACACCACTGCCCACACCACTCCTACAGCGCTACACCACTGCCCACACCACTCCCACAGCGCTACACCACTGCCCACACCACTCCCACAGGGTGTGCTCCACTATTGGAGTGTCAGTAATTGAGGGTGTGCTGCACTATTGGAAAGTCAGGAACTGAGGGTGTGCTGCACTATTGGAAAGTCAGGAACTGAGGGTGTGCTGCACTATTGGAGGGACAGTAATTGAGGGTGTTCTGCACTATTGGAGGGTCAGTAATTGAGGGTTTGCTGCACTATTGGAGGGTCAGTAATTGAGGTTGTGCTGCACTATTGGAGGGTCAGTATTTGAGGTTGTGCTGCACTATTGGAGGGTCAGTATTTGAGGGTGTGCTGCACTATTGGAGGGTCAGTAATTGAGGGTGTGCTGCACTATTGGAGAGTCAGTAATTGAGGGTGTGCTGCACTATTGGAGGGTCAGTAATTGAGGGTGTGCTGCACTATTGGAGGGTTAGTATTTGAGGGTGAGCTGCAATATTAGAGGGTCAGTTATTGAGGGTGTGCTGCACTATTGGAGTGTCAGTAATTGAGGGTGTGCTGCACTATTGGAGTGTCAGTAATTGAGGGTGTGCTGCACTATTGGAGTGTCAGTAATTGAGGGTGTGCTGCACTATTGGAGAGTCAGTAATTGAGGGTGTGCTGCACTATTGGAGTGTCAGTAATTGAGGGTGTGCTGCACTATTGGAGTGTCAGTAATTGAGGGTTTGCTGCACTATTGGAGGGTCAGTAATTGAGTTTGTGCTGCACTATTGGAGGTTCAGGAATTGAGGGTGTGCTGCACTATTGGATTGTCATTAATTGAGGGTGTGCTGCACTATTGGAGTGTCAGTAATTGAGGGTGTGCTGCACTATTGGAGGGTCAGTAATTGAGGGTGTGCTGCACTATTGGAGGGTCAGTAATTGAGGGTGTGCTGCACTATTGGAGTGTCAGTAATTGAGGGTGTGCTGCACTATTGGAGGGTCAGTAATTGAGGGTTTGCTGCTTATTGGAGTGTCAGTAATTGAGGGTGTGCTGCACTATTGGAGGGTCAGTAATTGAGTGTGTGCTGCACTATTGGAGGGTCAGTAATTGAGGTTGTGCTGCACTATTGGATGGTCAGTAATTGAGGGTGTGCTGCACTATTGGAGGGTCAGTAATTGAGGTTGTGCTGCACTATTGTAGGGTCAGTAATTGAGGGTTTGCTGCACTATTGGAGTGTCAGTAATTGAGGGTGTGCTGCACTATTGGAGGGTCAGTAATTGAGGGTGTGCTGCACTATTGGAGTGTCAGTAATTGAGGGTGTGCTGCACTATTGGAGGGTCAGTAATTGAGGGTGTGCTGCACTATTGGAGTGTCAGTAATTGATGGTTTGCTGCTCTATTGGAGGGTCAGTAATTGAGGGTGTGCTGCACTATTGGAGGGTCAGTAATTGAGGATGTGCTGCACTATTGGAGGGTCAGCAATTGAGGGTGTGCTGCACTATTGGAGTGTCAGTAATTGAGGGTGTGCTGCACTATTGGAGTGTCAGTAATTGAGGGTGTGCTGCACTATTGGAGTGTCAGTAATTGAGGGTGTGCTGCACTATTGGAGTGTCAGTAATTGAGGGTGTGCTGCACTATTGGAGTGTCATTAATTGAGGGTGTGCTGCACTATTGGAGTGTCAGTAATTGAGGGTGTGCTGCACTATTGGATTGTCATTAATTGAGGGTGTGCTGCACTATTGGAGTGTCAGTAATTGAGGGTGTGCTGCACTATTGGAGCGTCAGTAATTGAGGGTGTGCTGCACTATTGGAGGGTCAGTAATTGAGGATTTGCTGCACTATTGGAGTGTCAGTAATTGAGGGTGTGCTGCACTATTGGAGGGTCAGTAATTGAGGGTGTGCTGCACTATTGGAGGGTCAGTAATTGAGGATTTGCTGCACTATTGGAGTGTCAGTAATAGAGGGTGTGCTGCACTATTGGAGGGTCAGTAATTGAGGGTGTGCTGCACTATTGGAGGGTCAGTAATTGAGCTTGTGCTGCACTATTGGAGGGTCAGTAATTGAGGGTTTGCTGCTTATTGGAGTGTCAGTAATTGAGGGTGTGCTGCACTATTGGAGTGTCAGTAATTGAGGGTGTGCTGCACTATTGGAGTGTCAGTAATTGAGGGTGTGCTGCACTATTGGAGGGTCAGTAATTGAGCGTGTGCTGCACTATTGGAGGGTCAGTAATTGAGGGTTTGCTGCTTATTGGAGTGTCAGTAATTGAGGGTGTGCTGCACTATTGGTGAGTCAGTAATTGAGGGTGTGCTGCACTATTGGAGGGTCAGTAATTGAGGTTGTGCTGCACGATTGGATGGTCAGTAATTGAGGTTGTGCTGCACTATTGGAGGGTCAGTAATTGAGGTTGTGCTGCACTATTGGAGTGTCAGTAATTGAGGGTGTGCTGCACTATTGGATGGTCAGTAATTGAGGTTGTGCTGCACTATTGGAGTGTCAGTAATTGAGGGTGTGCTGCACTATTGGAGGGTCAGTAATTGAGGGTGTGCTGCACTATTGGAGTGTCAGTAATTGAGGGTTTGCTGCTCTATTGGAGGGTCAGTAATTGAGGGTGTGCTGCACTATTGGAGGGTCAGTAATTGAGGATGTGCTGCACTATTGGAGGGTCAGTAATTGAGGGTTTGCTGCTCTATTGGCGGGTCAGTAATTGAGGGTGTGCTGCACTATTGGAGGGTCGGTAATTGAGGATGTGCTGCACTATTGGCGTGTCAGTAATTGAGGGTGTGCTGCACTATTGGAGTGTCAGTAATTGAGGGTGTGCTGCACTATTGGAGTGTCAGTAATTGAGGGTTTGCTGCACTATTGGAGGGTCAGTAATTGAGGCTGTGCTGCAGTATTGGAGTGTCAGTATGTGAGGGTGTGCTGCACTATTGGAGGGTCATTAATTGAGGGTGTGCTGCACTATTGGAGGGTCAGTAATTGAGGGTGTGCTGCACTATTGGAGTGTCAGTAATTGAGGGTGTGCTGCACTATTGGATGGTCAGTAATTGAGGTTGTGCTGCACTATTGGAGTGTCAGTAATTGAGGGTGTGCTGCACTATTGGAGGGTCAGTAATTGAGGGTGTGCTGCACTATTGGAGTGTCAGTAATTGAGGGTTTGCTGCTCTATTGGAGGGTCAGTAATTGAGGGTGTGCTGCACTATTGGAGGGTCAGTAATTGAGGATGTGCTGCACTATTGGAGGGTCAGTAATTGAGGGTTTGCTGCTCTATTGGCGGGTCAGTAATTGAGGGTGTGCTGCACTATTGGAGGGTCGGTAATTGAGGATGTGCTGCACTATTGGCGTGTCAGTAATTGAGGGTGTGCTGCACTATTGGAGTGTCAGTAATTGAGGGTGTGCTGCACTATTGGAGTGTCAGTAATTGAGGGTTTGCTGCACTATTGGAGGGTCAGTAATTGAGGCTGTGCTGCAGTATTGGAGTGTCAGTATGTGAGGGTGTGCTGCACTATTGGAGGGTCATTAATTGAGGGTGTGCTGCACTATTGGAGGGTCAGTAATTGAGGGTGTGCTGCACTATTGGAGGGTCATTAATTGAGGGTGTGCTGCACTATTGGAGGGTCAGTAATTGAGGGTGTGCTGCACTATTGGAGTGTCAGTAATTGAGGGTGTGCTGCACTATTGGAGTGTCAGTAATTGAGGGTGTGCTGCACTATTGGAAAGTCAGGAACTGAGGGTGTGCTGCACTATTGGAGGGACAGTAATTGAGGGTGTTCTGCACTATTGGAGGGTCACTAATTGAGAGTTTGCTGCACTATTGGAGTGTCAGTAATTGAGGGTGTGCTGCTCTATTGGAGGGACAGTAATTGAGGGTGTGCTGCACTATTGGAAAGTCAGGAATTGAGGGTGTGCTGCACTATTGGAAAGTCAGGAACTGAGGGTGTGCTGCACTATTGGAGGGACAGTAATTGAGGGTGTTCTGCACTATTGGAGGGTCACTAATTGAGAGTTTGCTGCAATATTGGAGGGTCAGCAATTGAGGGTGTGCTGCACTATTGGAGTGTCAGTAATTGAGGGTGTGCTGCACTATTGGAGGCTCAGTAATTGAGGGTGTGCTGCACTATTGGAGTGTCAGTAATTGAGGGTGTGCTGCACTATTGGAGTGTCAGTAATTGAGGGTGTGCTGCACTATTGGACGGTCTGTAATTGAGGCTGTGCTGCACTATTGGAGAGTCAGTAATTGAGGGTGTGCTGCACTATTGGAGTGTCAGTAATTGAGGGTGTGCTGCACTGTTGGAAAGTCAGGAATTGAGGGTGTGCTGCACTATTGGAGGGACAGTAATTGAGGGTGTTCTGCACTATTGGAGGGTCACTAATTGAGAGTTTGCTGCACTATTGGAGTGTCAGTAATTGAGGGTGTGCTGCACTATTGGAGGGTCAGCAATTGAGGGTGTGCTGCACTATTGGAGTGTCAGTAATTGAGGGTGTGCTGCACTATTGGAGGGTCAGTAATTGAGGTTGTGCTGCACTATTGGAGGGTCAGTAATTGAGGATGTGCTGCACTATTGGAGTGTCAGTAATTGAGGGTGTGCTGCACTATTGGAGTGTCAGTAATTGAGGGTGTGCTGCACTATTGGAGGGTCAGTAATTGAGGATGTGCTGCACTATTGGAGTGACAGTAATTGAGGGTGTGCTGCACTATTGGAGGGTCAGTAATTGAGGGTGTGCTGCACTATTGGAAAGTCAGGAAGTGAGGGTGTGCTGCACTATTGGAAAGTCAGGAACTGAGGGTGTGCTGCACTATTGGAGGGACAGTAATTGAGGGTGTTCTGCACTATTGGAGGGTCACTAATTGAGAGTTTGCTGCACTATTGGAGTGTCAGTAATTGAGGGTGTGCTGCACTATTGGAGTGTCAGTAATTGAGGGTGTGCTGCACTATTGGAGGGTCAGTAATTGAGGGTGTGGTGCACTATTGGAGGGTCAGTAATTGAGGGTGTGCTGCACTATTGGATTGTCAGTAATTGAGGGTGTGCTGCACTATTGGAGTGTCAGTAATTGAGGGTGTGCTGCACTATTGGAGGGTCAGTAATTGAGGGTGTGCTGAACTATTGGAGGGTCAGTAATTGAGGGTGTGCTGCACTATTGGATGGTCAGTAATTGAGGTTGTGCTGCACTATTGGGGTGTCAGTAATTGAGGGTGTGCTGCACTATCGGAGGGTCAGTAATTGAGGGTTTGCTGCACTTTTGGAGGGTCAGTAATTGAGGTTGTGCTGCACTATTGGAGGGTCAGTATTTGAGGTTGTGCTGCACTATTGGAGGGTCAGTATTTGAGGGTGTGCTGCACTATTGGAGGGTCAGTAATTGAGGGTGTGCTGCACTATTGGAGAGACAGTAATTGAGGGTGTGCTGCACTATTGGAGTGTCAGTAATTGAGGGTGTGCTGCACTATTGGAGTGTCAGTAATTGAGGGTGTGCTGCACTATTGGAGTGTCAGTAATTGAGGGTGTGCTGCACTATTGCATTGTCAGTAATTCAGGGTGTGCTGCACTATTGGAGTGTCAGTAATTGAGGGTGTGCTGCACTATTGGAGTGTCAGTAATTGAGGGTGTGCTGCACTATTGGAGGGTCAGTAATTGAGGGTGTGCTGCACTATTGGAGGGTTAGTATTTGAGGGTGAGCTGCAATATTAGAGGGTCAGTTATTGAGGGTGTGCTGCACAATTGGAGTGTCAGTAATTGAGGGTGTGCTGCACTATTGGAGTTTCAGTAATTGAGGGTGTGCTGCACTATTGGAGTGTCAGTAATTGAGGGTGTGCTGCACTATTGGAGTGTCAGTAATTGAGGGTGTGCTGCACTATTGGAGTGTCAGTAATTGAGGGTGTGCTGCACTATTGGAGGGTCAGTAATTGAGGATGTGCTGCACTATTGGAGGGTCAGCAATTGAGGGTGTGCTGCACTATTGGAGTGTCAGTAATTGAGGGTGTGCTGCACTATTGGAGGCTCACTAATTGAGGGTGTGCTGCACTATTGGACGGTCTGTAATTGAGGCTGTGCTGCACTATTGGAGTGTCAGTAATTGAGGGTGTGCTGCACTATTGGAGTGTCAGTAATTGAGGGTGTGCTGCACTATTGGAGTGTCAGTAATTGAGGGAGTGCTGCACTATTGCAGTGTCAGTAATTGAGGGTGTGCTGCACTATTGGAGTGTCAGTAATTGAGGGAGTGCTGCACTATTGGAGTGTCAGTAATTGAGGCTGTGCTGCACTATTGGAGTGTCAGTAATTGAGGGAGTGCTGCACTATTGGAGTGTCAGTAATTGAGGTTGTGCTGCACTATTGGAGTGTCAGTAATTGAGGGTGTGCTGCACTATTGGAGTGTCAGTAATTGAGGGTGTGCTGCACTATTGGAGGCTCAGTAATTGAGGGTGTGCTGCACTATTGGACGGTCTGTAATTGAGGCTGTGCTGCACTATTGGAGTGTCAGTAATTGAGGGTGTGCTGCACTATTGGAGGGTCAGTAATTGAGGGTGTGCTGCACTATTGGAGTGTCAGTAATTGAGGGTGTGCTGCACTATTGGACGGTCTGTAATTGAGGCTGTGCTGCACTATTGGAGTGTCAGTAATTGAAGGTGTGCTGCACTATTGGAGTGTCAGTAATTGAGGGAGTGCTGCACTATTGGAGTGTCAGTAATTGAGGTTGTGCTGCACTATTGGAGTGTCAGTAATTGAGGTGTGCTGCACTATTGGAGTGTCAGTAATAGAGGGTGTGCTGCACTATTGGAGTGTCAGTAATTGAGGGTGTGCTGCACTATTGGAGTGTCAGTAATTGAGGTGTGCTGCACTATTGGAGTGTCAGTAATTGAGTGTGTGCTGCACTATTGGAGTGTCAGTAATTGAGGGTGTGCTGCACTATAGGAGGGTCAGTAATTGAGGGTGTGCTGCACTATTGGAGGGACAGTAATTGAGGGTGTTCTGCACTATTGGAGGGTCACTAATTGAGAGTTTGCTGCACTATTGGAGTGTCAGTAATTGAGGGTGTGCTGCACTATTGGAGTGTCAGTAATTGAGAGTTTGCTGCACTATTGGAGTGTCAGTAATTGAGGGTGTGCTGCACTATTGGAAAGTCAGGAACTGAGGGTGTGCTGCACTATTGGAGGGACAGTAATTGAGGGTGTTCTGCACTATTGGAGGGTCAGTAATTGAGGATGTGCTGCACTATTGGAGTGTCAGTAATTGAGAGTTTGCTGCACTATTGGAGTGTCAGTAATTGAGGGTGTGCTGCACTATTGGAGTGTCAGTAATTGAGAGTTTGCTGCACTATTGGAGTGTCAGTAATTGAGAGTTTGCTGCACTATTGGAGTGTCAGTAATTGAGGGTGTGCTGCACTATTGGAGGGTCAGTAATTGAGGTTGTGCTGCACTATTGGAGGGTCAGTAATTGAGGATGTGCTGCACTATTGGAGGGTCAGTAATTGAGGATGTGCTGCACTATTGGAGGGTCAGTAATTGAGGGTGTGCTGCACTATTGGAGTGTCAGTAATTGAGGGTGTGCTGCACTATTGGAAAGTCAGGAATTGAGGGTGTGCTGCACTATTGGAAAGTCAGGAATTGAGGGTGTGCTGCACTATTGGAAAGTCAGGAACTGAGGGTGTGCTGCACTATTGGAGGGTCACTAATTGAGAGTTTACTGCACTATTGGAGTGTCAGTAATTGAGGGTGTGCTGCACTATTGGAGTGTCAGTAATTGAGGGTGTGCTGCACTATTGGAGTGTCAGTAATTGAGGGTGTGCTGCAATATTGGACGGACAGTAATTGAGGGTGTGCTGCACTATTGGAGGGTCAGTAATTGAGGGTGTGCTGCACTATTGGAGTGTCAGTAATTGAGGGTGTGCTGCACTATTGGATTGTCAGTAATTGAGGGTGTGCTGCACTATTGGAGTGTCAGTAATTGAGGGTGTGCTGCACTATTGGAGAGTCAGTAATTGAGGCTGTGCTGCACTATTGGAGGGTCAGTAATTGAGGGTGTGCTGAACTATTGGAGGGTCAGTAATTGAGGGTGTGCTGCACTATTGGAGGGTCAGTAATTGAGGTTGTGCTGCAATATTGGGGTGTCAGTAATTGAGGCTGTGCTGCACTATCGGAGGGTCAGTAATTGAGGGTTTGCTGCACTATTGGAGGGTCAGTAATTGAGGTTGTGCTGCACTATTGGAGGGTCAGTATTTGAGGTTGTGCTGCACTATTGGAGGGTCAGTATTTGAGGGTGTGCTGCACTATTGGAGGGTCAGTAATTGAGGGTGTGCTGCACTATTGGAGAGTCAGTAATTGAGGGTGTGCTGCACTATTGCATTGTCAGTAATTGAGGGTGTGCTGCACTATTGGAGTGTCAGTATTTGAGGGTGTGCTGCACTATTGGAGGGTCAGTAATTGAGGGTGTGCTGCACTATTGGAGTGTCAGTATTTGAGGGTGTGCTGCACTATTGGAGCGTCAGTAATTGAGGGTGTGCTGCACTATTGGAGGGTTAGTATTTGAGGGTGAGCTGCAATATTAGAGGGTCAGTTATTGAGGGTGTGCTGCACTATTGGAGTGTCAGTAATTGAGGGTGTGCTGCACAATTGGAGTGTCAGTAATTGAGGGTGTGCTGCACTATTGGAGAGTCAGTAATTGAGGGTGTGCTGCACTATTGGAGAGTCAGTAATTGAGGGTGTGCTGCACTATTGGAGGGTCAGTAATTGAGGGTGTGCTGTACTATTGGAGTGTCAGTAATTGAGGATGTGCTGCACTATTGGAGGGTCAGTAATTGAGGGTGTGCTGCACTATTGGAGAGTCAGTAATTGAGGGTGTGCTGCACTATTGGAGGGTCAGTAATTGAGGGTGTGCTGCACTATTGGAGTGTCAGTAATTGAGGATGTGCTGCACTATTGGAGGGTCAGTAATTGAGGATGTGCTGCACTATTGGAGGGTCAGTAATTGAGGGTGTGCTGCACTATTGGAGTGTCAGTAATTGAGGATGTGCTGCACTATTGGAGGGTCAGTAATTGAGGATGTGCTGCACTATTGGAGGGTCAGTAATTGAGGGTGTGCTGCACTATTGGAGTGTCAGTAATTGAGGGTGTGCTGCACTATTGGAGAGTCAGTAATTGAGGGTGTGCTGCACTATTGGTGTGTCAGTAATTGAGGGTGTGCTGCACTATTGGAGGGTCAGTAATTGAGGGTGTGCTGCACTATTGGAGTGACAGTAACTGAGGGTGTGCTGCACTATTGGAGTGTGAGTAATTGAGGGTGTGCTGCACTATTGGAGTGTCAGTAATTGATGGTGTGCTGCACTATTGGAGTGTCAGTAATTGAGGGTGTGCTGCACTATTGGAGTGTCAGTAATTGAGGGTGTGCTGCACTATTGGAGGGTCAGTAATTGAGGGTGTGCTGCACTATTGGAGTGTCAGTAATTGAAGGTGTGCTGCACTATTGGAGTGTCAGTAATTGAGGGTGTGCTGCACTATTGGAGTGTCAGTAATTGAGGGTGTGCTGCACTATTGATGTGTCAGTAATTGAGGATGTGCTGCACTATTGGAGTTTTAGTAATTGAGGGTTTGCTGCACTATTGGAGTGTCAGTAATTGAGGGTTTGCTGCACTATTGGAGGGTCAGTAATTGAAGGTCTGCTGCACTATTGTAGTGTCAGTAATTGAGGGTGTGCTGCACTATTGGATTGTCATTAATTGAGGGTGTGATGCACTATTGGTGTGTCAGTAATTGAGGGTGTGCTGCACTATTGGAGGGTCTGTAATTGAGGGTGTGCTGCACTATTGGAGTGTCAGTAATTGAGGTTGTGCTGCACTATTGGAGTGTCAGTAATTGAGGGTGTGCTGCACTATTGGAGTGTCAGTAATTGAGGTTGTGCTGCACTATTGGAGTGTCAGTAATTGAGGTTGTGCTGCACTATTGGAGTGTCAGTAATTGAGGGTGTGCTGCACTATTGGAGGGTCAGTAATTGAGCGTGTGCTGCACTATTGGAGGGTCAGTAATTGAGGGTTTGCTGCTTATTGGAGTGTCAGTAATTGAGGGTGTGCTGCACTATTGGAGTGTCAGTAATTGAGGGTGTGCTGCACTATTGGAGTGTCAGTAATTGAGGGTGTGCAGCACTATTGGAGTGTCAGTAATTGAGGTTGTGCTGCACTATTGGATGGTCAGTTATTGAGGGTGTGCTGCACTATTGGAGTGTCAGTAATTGAGGGTGTGCTGCACTATTGGAGTGTCAGTAATTGAGGGTGTGCTGCACTATTGGAGTGTCAGTAATTGAGGGTGTGCTGCACTATTGGAGTGTCAGTAATTGAGGGTGTGCTGCACTATTGGAGTGTCAGTAATTGAGGGTGTGCTGCACTATTGGATGGTCAGTTATTGAGGGTGTGCTGCACTATTGGAGGGTCAGTAATTGAGGTTGTGCTGCACTATTGTAGGGTCAGTAATTGAGGGTTTGCTGCACTATTGGAGTGTCAGTAATTGAGATTGTGCTGCACTATTGGAGGGTCAGTAATTGAGGGTGTGCTGCACTATTGGAGTGTCAGTAATTGAGGGTTTTCTGCTCTATTGGAGGGTCAGTAATTGAGGGTGTGCTGCACTATTGGAGGGTCAGTAATTGAGGATGTGCTGCACTTTTGGAGGGTCAGCAATTGAGGGTGTGCTGCACTATTGGAGTGTCAGTAATTGAGGGTGTGCTGCACTATTGGAGTGTCAGTATTTGAGGGTGTGCTGCACTATTGCATTGTCAGTAATTGAGGGTTTGCTGCTTTATTGGAGTGTCAGTAATTGAGGATGTGCTGCACTATTGGAGGGTCAGTAATTGAGGATGTGCTGCACTATTGGAGGGTCAGTTATTGAGGGTTTGCTGCTTTATTGGAGTGTCAGTAATTGAGGATGTCCTGCACTATTGGAGGGTCAGTAATTGAGGGTGTGCTGCACTATTGGAGTGTCAGTAATTGATGGTTTGTTGCTTTATTGGAGTGTCAATAATTGAGGGTGTGCTGCACTATTGGAGGGTCATTATTTGAGGGTGTGCTGCACTGTTGGAGTGTCAGTAATTGAGGGTGTGCTGCACTATTGGAGTGTCAGTAATTGAGGGTGTGCTGCACTACTGGAGTGTCAGTAATTGAGGGTGTGCTGCACTATTGGAGTGTCAGTAATTGAGGGTTTGCTGTACGATTGGAGTGTCAGTAATTGAGGTTGTGATGCACTATTGGAGTGTCAGTAATTGAGGGAGTTTTGCACTTTTGGAGGGTCAGTAATAGAGGGTGTGCTGCACTATTGCAGTGTCAGTAATTGAGGGTTTGCTGCACTATTGGAGTGTCAGTAATTGAGGGTGTGCTGCACTATTGGAGTGTCAGTAATTGAGGGTGTGCGGCACTATTGGAGGGTCAGTAATTGATGGTGTGCTGCACTATTGGAGTGTCAGTAATTGAGGGTGTGCGGCACTATTGGAGTGTCAGTAATTGAGGGTGTGCGGCACTATTGGAGGGTCAGTAATTGATGGTGTGCTGCACTATTGGAGTGTCAGTAATTGAGGGTGTGCGGCACTATTGGAGTGTCAGTAATTGAGGGTGTGCGGCACTATTGGAGGGTCAGTAATTGAGGGTGTGCAGCAATATTGGAGAGTCAGTAATTGAGGGTGTGCTGCACTATTGGAGAGTCAGTAATTGAGGGTGTGCTGCACTATTGGAGAGTCAGTAATTGAGGGTGTGCTGCACTATTGGAGTGTCAGTAATTGAGGGTGTGCTGCACTATTGGAGTGTCAGTATTTGAGGTTGTGCTGCACTATTGGAGTGTCAGTAATTGAGGGTGTGCTGCACTATTGGAGTGTCAGTAATTGAGGGTGTGCTGCACTATTGGAGTGTCAGTAATTGAGGGTGAGCTGCGCTATTGGAGTGTCACTAGTTGAGGGTGCGCTGCACTATTGGAGTGTCAGTAATTGAGGGTGTGCTGCACTATTGGAGTGTCAGTAATTGAGGATGTGCTGCACTATTGGAGTGTCAGTAATTGAGGGTGTGCTGCTCTATTGGAGTGTCAGTAATTGAGGGTGTGCTGCACTATTGGAGTGTCAGTAATTGAGGGTGTGCTGCACTATTGGAGTGTCAGTAATTGAGGGTGTGCTGCACTATTGGAGTGTCAGTAATTGAGAGTGTGCTGCACTATTGGAGAGTCAGTAATTGAGGGTGTGCTGCACTATTGGAGTGTCAGTAATTGAGGGTGTGCTGCACTATTGGAGTGTCAGTAATTGAGGATGTGCTGCACTATTGGAGAGTCAGTAATTGAGGGTGTGCTGCACTATTGGAGTGTCAGTAATTGAGTGTGTGCTGCACTATTGGAGTGTCAGTAATTGAGGGTTTGCTGCACTATTGGAGAGTCAGTAATTGAGGGTGTGCTGCACTATTGGACGGTCAGTAATTGAGGTTGTGCTGCACTATTGGAGTGTCAGTAATTGAGGGTTTGCTGCACTATTGGAGTGTCAGTAATTGAGGGTGTGCTGCACTATTGGAGTGTCAGTAATTGAGGGTGTGCTGCACTATTGGAGTGTCAGTAATTGAGGTTGTGCTGCACTATTGGAGTGTCAGTAATTGAGGGTGTGCTGCACTATTGGAGTATCAGTAATTGAGGGTGTGCTGCACTATTGGAGTGTCAGTAATTGAGGGTGTGCTGCACTATCGGAGTTTAAAAGGGACACTGAGTGAGATCACGGTGAGGTTAAAGGGACAGAGCATGAGATCACTGGGAGCTCAAAGGGACAGTGAGTGAGATCACTGGGATGTTAAATGGACAGGGAGTGAGATCACGGGGAGTTTAAAGGGACAGAGATTGAGAACGCGGTGTGTTTAAAGGGATAGAATGAGATCACGGGGAGGTTAAAGGGACAGAGAATGATATCACGGGGAGGTTAAAGGGACAGAGAGTTTGATCACGGGGAGCTTAAAGGGACAGAGAGTGAGATCACTGAGAGATAAAGGGACAGAGATTGAGATCATGGGGAGTTAAAGGGACATGGATTGAGATCACCGGGAGGTTAAACAGACAGAGAGTGAGATCCCGGGGAGGTTAAAGGGACAGAGAGTGAGATCACGTGGAAGTAAAAGGGACGGAGAGTGAGATCACGTGGAGGTTAAAGGCACAGAGAGTGAGATCACGGGGAGGTTAAAGGGACAGAGAGCGATCGCGGAGATGTTAACGGGACAGAGAGTGAGAACAGAGAAAGTGAAAGGGACAGAGAGTGAGATCACGGGGAGGTAAGGGGGACAGAGGGTGAAATCACGGGGAGGTTAAAGGGACAGTGAGTGAGATCACGGGCATGTTAAAGGAACAGAGAGTGAGTTCACGGTGAGGTAAGGGGGACAGAGGGTGAGATCACGGGGAGGTTATAGGGACAGAGAGTGAGATCACGGGCATGTTAATGGAACAGAGAGTGAGATCACGGGGAGGTTAAACGGCCAGATAGTGAGATCACGGGGAAGTTAAGGGGACAGAGAGTGAGATCACGGGGAGGTTAAAGGGACAGAGAGTTAGATGACGGGGAGGTTAAAAGGACAGAGAGTGAGATTACGGGGAGGTTAAAGGGACAGAGACTGAGATCACGGGGAGGTTAAAGGGAGAGAGAGTGAGATCACGGGGAGGTTAAAGGGACAGAGAGTGAAATCACGGTGTGATTAAAGGGACAGAGAGTGAGATCACGGGGAGGTTAAAGGGCCAGAGAGTGAGATCACGGGAAGGGTAAAGGGACTGAGAGCGAGATCATGGGTGGGTTAAAGGGACAGTGAGTGAGAGCACGGGGAGGTTAAAGGGACAGAGAGTGAGATCACGGGGAGGTTAAAGGGACAGAGATTGAGATCGGGGACAGTCAGAAGGTCTGAAAGTGAGAACAGGGACTGTTAAAGGGACAGAGATTGAGATCACGAGGAGGTTAAACGGACAGAGAGTGAGTTAAGGGGAGGTTAAAGCGACAGAGATTGAGAACATGTGGAGGTTAAAGAGACAGAAAATGAGATCACGGGGCTGTTAAAGGGCCTGAGATTTAGATGACGGGGAGGTTACATTTACAGAGACTGAGATCACGGGGAGGTTAAACGGACAGAGAGTGAGATCACGGGGAGGTTAAAGGGACAGAGACTGAGATCATGGGGAGGTTAAAGGGACAGAGAGAGAGATCACTGGGAGGCTAAACGTACACGGAGTGAAATCGCGGAGAGGTTAAAGGGACAGAGAGTGAGATCACGGGGATGTTAAAGGGACAGAGAGTCAGATCACGGGGAGGTTAAAGGGACGGAGAGTGAGATCACGGGGAGGTAAAAGGGACAGAGAGTCAGATCACGGGGAGGTTAAAGGGACAGAGAGTGAGATCACGGGGAGGTTAACGGGACAGAGAGTGAGATCATGGGGATGTTAAAGGGACAGAGAGTGAGATCACGGGGAGGTTAAAGGGAGAAACAGTGAGATCAGGGGGAGGTTAAAGGGACAGAGAGTGTGATCATGGGGAGGTTAAAGGGGCAGAGAGTGAGATCACGGGAGGGTTAAAGTTACAGAGAGTGAGATCACGGGAAGCTTAACGGGACAGAGAGTGAGATTACGGTGAGTTTAAAGGGACAGAGATTGAGATCACGGGGAGGTTAAAGGGGCAAAGATTGAGATCGGGGACAGTCAAAAGGACAAATAGTGAGAACAGGGACTGTTAAAGGGACAGAGATTGCGATCAGGGGGAGGTTAATGGGACAGAGAGAGAGATCACGGGGAGTTTAAAAGGCCGAGACTGAGATCATGGGGAAGTTAAAGGGACAGAGAGTGATATCACGGGGAGTTAAAGGGACAGAGGGTGAGATCACGGGGAGTTAATGGGACATGGAGTGAGATCACGGTGAGGTTAAAGGTGCAGAGAGTCAGTTCACGGGGAGGTTAAAGTGACAAAGTGAGATCGCGGAGATGTTAAAGGGACAGAGAGAGAGATCACGGGGAGTTTATAAGGACAGAGACTGAGATAACGGGGAGGTTAATGGGACAGAGAGAGAGATCAAGGGGAGGTTAAACGTACACAGAGTGAGCTCACGGGGAGGTTAAAGGGAGAGAGAGTGAGATGACGGGTATATTAAAGGGATGGACAGTGACATCACGGGGATGTAAAAGGGACAGAGAGTGAGATCACGGGAAGGTTAAAGGGACAGAGAGTGAGATGACGGGGATAGTAAAGGGACGGACAGTGAGATCACGGGGAGGTAAAAGGGACAGAGAGAGAGATCACGGGGAGGTTAAAGTGACAGAGAGTGAGATCACGGGAGGGTTAAAGGGACAGAGAGTGAGATCACGGGAGGGTTAAAGGGACAGAAAGTGAGATCACGGGGAAGTTAAAGGGACAGAGTGTAAGATCAAGGGTAGGTTAAAGGGACAGAGATTGAGATCACTTGGAGGTTAAAGGGACAGAGAGTGAGTTAAGTGGAGGTTAAAGGGCCAGAGATTGAGAACAAGGCGAGGTTAAAAAAACAGAGAGTGAGATCACGGAGATGTTAAAGGGACAGAGAGTGAGATCATGGGGAGATTAAAGGGACAGTGAGTGAGATCACTGGGATGTTAAATGGACTGAGATTGAGATCACGGGGTGGTTAAAGGGACAGAGAGAGAGATCACGGGTAGTATAAAAGTACAGAGACTGAGATCATGGGGAGGTTAAAGGGACAGGGAGAGAGATCACGGGGAGGTTAAACGCACGCAGAGTGAGATCACGGGGAGTTAAAGGGACAGAGAGTGAGATCACGGGAGGGTAAAAGGAATAGAGAGTGAGATCACGGTGAGGCTTAAAGGAAGGAGAGTGAGATCACGTGGAGGTTAAAGGGACAGAGAGTGAGATTACGGGGAGTTTAAAGGGACAGAGAGTGAGACCACTGGAGTGTAAAAGGAATAGAGAGTGAGATCACGGGGAGGTTTAAAGGAAGGAGAGTGAGATCACGTGGAGGTTAAAGGGACAGAGAGTGAGATTACGGGGAGGGTAAAAACAGTGAAAGTGAGATCACGGGGAGATTAAAGGGACAGAGAGTGAGATCACAGTGAGGCAAAAGGAACAGAGAGTGAGATCAGGGGGAGGTTAAAGGGACAGAGAGTGAGATCACGGGGAGGTTAAAGGGACAGAGAGTGGGATCACGGGTAGGTTAAAGGGAAAGAGAGTGAGTTAAGGGGAGGTTAAAGGACAAGACATTGAGAACATGGGGAGGTTAAAGAGACAGAGAGTGAGATCACGGGGCGGTTAAAGGGCCAGAGAGTTAGTTGACGGTGAGGTTAAAAGGACAGAGACAAGATCACGGGGAGGTTAAAGGGACAGAGAGAGAGATCACGGGGAGGTTAAACGTACACAGAGTGAGATCACGGGGAGGTTAATGAGACAGTGAGTGAGATCACGGGGAGTTTAAAAGGATAGAGAGTGTGATTACGGGGAGGTTACAGGGACAGAGACTGAGATCACGGGGATGTTAAATGGAAAGAGAGTGAGATGACGGGGAGGTAAAAGGGACAGAGAGTAGGATCACGGGGAGGTTAAAGGGACAGAGAGTGAGATGACGGGGAGGTAAAAGGGACAGAGAGTGAGATCACAGGGAGGTTAAAGGGACAGAGAGTGAGATCACAGGGATGTTAAAGGGACAGAGTGTGAGATCACGGGGAGGATAAATGGGCAGAGAGTGAGTTCACGGGGAGGTTAAAGGGACAGGGAATGAGATCACGGGGAGGTTATAGGGACAGAGAGAGATATCACGGGGAGGTTATAGGGACAGAGAGTGAGATCACGAAGACATTAAATGGACAGAGAGTATGATCACAGGGAGGTTAAAGGGACAGAGAGTGAGATCACGGGAGGGTTAAAGTTACAGAGAGTGAGATCACGGGAAGCTTAACGGGACAGAGAGTGAGATTACGGTGAGTTTAAAGGGACAGAGATTGAGATCACGGGGAGGTTAAAGGGGCAAAGATTGAGATCGGGGACAGTCAAAAGGACAAATAGTGAGAACAGGGACTGTTAAAGGGACAGAGATTGCGATCAGGGGGAGGTTAATGGGACAGAGAGAGAGATCACGGGGAGTTTAAAAGGCCGAGACTGAGATCATGGGGAAGTTAAAGGGACAGAGAGTGATATCACGGGGAGTTAAAGGGACAGAGGGTGAGATCACGGGGAGTTAATGGGACATGGAGTGAGATCACGGTGAGGTTAAAGGTGCAGAGAGTCAGTTCACGGGGAGGTTAAAGTGACAAAGTGAGATCGCGGAGATGTTAAAGGGACAGAGAGAGAGATCACGGGGAGTTTATAAGGACAGAGACTGAGATAACGGGGAGGTTAATGGGACAGAGAGAGAGATCAAGGGGAGGTTAAACGTACACAGAGTGAGCTCACGGGGAGGTTAAAGGGAGAGAGAGTGAGATGACGGGTATATTAAAGGGATGGACAGTGACATCACGGGGATGTAAAAGGGACAGAGAGTGAGATCACGGGAAGGTTAAAGGGACAGAGAGTGAGATGACGGGGATAGTAAAGGGACGGACAGTGAGATCACGGGGAGGTAAAAGGGACAGAGAGAGAGATCACGGGGAGGTTAAAGTGACAGAGAGTGAGATCACGGGAGGGTTAAAGGGACAGAGAGTGAGATCACGGGAGGGTTAAAGGGACAGAGAGTGAGATCACGGGGAAGTTAAAGGGACAGAGTGTAAGATCAAGGGGAGGTTTTAGGGACAGAGATTGAGATCACTTGGAGGTTAAAGGGACAGAGAGTGAGTTAAGTGGAGGTCAAAGGGCCAGAGATTGAGAGCACGGCGAGGTTAAAGGAACAGAGAGTGAGAGCACGGAGATGTTAAGGGGACAGAGAGTGAGATCACGGGGAGATTAAAGGGACAGTGAGTGAGATCACTGGGATGTTAAATGGACTGAGATTGAGATCACGGGGTGGTTAAAGGGACAGAGAGAGAGATCACGGGTAGTTTAAAAGGACAGAGACTGAGATCATGGGGAGGTTAAAGGGACAGGGAGAGAGATCACGGGGAGGTTAAACGCACGCAGAGTGAGATCACGGGGAGTTAAAGGGACAGAGAGTGAGATCACGGGAGGGTAAAAGGAATAGAGAGTGAGATCACGTGGAGGTTAAAGGGACAGAGAGTGAGTTTCGCGGAGTTTAAAGGGACAGAGAGTGAGATCACAGGAGTGTAAAAGGAATAGAGAGTGAGATCACGGGGAGGTTTAAAGGAAGGAGAGTGAGATCACGTGGAGGTTAAAGGGACAGAGAGTGAGATTACGGGGAGGTTAAAGGGACAGTGAGTTAGATCACGGGGAGGTTAAAGGGACAGAGTGTGAGATCACGGGGAGGTTAAAGGGACAGGGAGTGAGATCACGGGGAGGTTATAGGAACAGAGAGAGAGATGACGGGGAGGTTAAAGGGACAGAGAGTGAGATCACGGGAGGGTTAAAGGGACAGAGAGTGAGATCACGGGGAAGTTAAAGGGACAGAGTGTAAGATCAAGGGGAGGTTAATGGGACAGAGATTGAGATCACTTGGAGGTTAAAGGGACAGAGAGTGAGTTAAGTGGAGGTTAAAGGGCCAGAGATTGAGAACACGGCGAGGTTAAAGGAAAAGAGAGTGAGATCACGGAGATGTTAAAGGGACAGAGATTGAGATCACGGGGATGTTAAAGGGACAGAGACTGAGATCACGGGGAGGTTAAAGGGACAGTGAGTGAGATCACTGGTATGTTAAAGGGACAGAGTGTGAGATCACGGGGAGGTTAAAGGGACAGGGAGTGAGATCACGGGGAGGTTATAGGAACAGAGAGAGAGATGACGGGGAGGTTAAAGGGACAGAGAGTGAGATCACGGGAGGGTTAAAGGGACAGAGAGTGAGATCACGGGGAAGTTAAAGGGACAGAGTGTAAGATCAAGGGGAGGTTAATGGGACAGAGATTGAGATCACTTGGAGGTTAAAGGGACAGAGAGTGAGTTAAGTGGAGGTTAAAGGGCCAGAGATTGAGAACACGGCGAGGTTAAAGGAAAAGAGAGTGAGATCACGGAGATGTTAAAGGGACAGAGATTGAGATCACGGGGATGTTAAAGGGACAGAGACTGAGATCACGGGGAGGTTAAAGGGACAGTGAGTGAGATCACTGGTATGTTAAATGGACTGAGATTGAGATCACGGGGTGGTTAAAGGGACAGAGAGAGAGATCACGGGTAGTATAAAAGTACAGAGACTGAGATCATGGGGAGGTTAAAGGGACAGGGAGATAGATCACGGGGAGGTTTAACGCACGCAGAGTGAGATCACGGGGAGTTAAAGGGACAGAGAGTGAGATCACGGGGAGGCTTAAAGGAAGGAGAGTGAGATCACGTGGAGGTTAAAGGGACAGAGAGTGAGATTACGGGGAGTTTAAAGGGACAGAGAGTGAGATCACGGGAGTGTAAAAGGAATAGAGAGTGAGATCACGGGGAGGTTTAAAGGAAGGAGAGTGAGATCACGTGGAGGTTAAAGGGACAGAGAGTGAGATTACGGGGAGGTTAAAAACAGTGAAAGTGAGATGACGGGGAGGTTAAAGTGGCTGAGAGTGAGATCACGGGGAGGTTAAATGGACAGAGAGTGAGCTCACGGGGAGGTTAAAGGGACAGAGAGTGAGATCACGGGAGGGTTAAAGGGACAGAGAGTGAGATCACGGGGAAGTTAAAGGGACAGAGAGTGAGATCACGGGGAGGTTAAAGGGAATGAGAGTGAGATCACGGGGAGGTTAAAGGGACAGAGATTGAGATTACGGGGAGGTTAAAGGGACTGAGAGTGAGATCACGGGGAGGTTAAAGGGACAGAGATTGAGATTACGGGGACGTTAAAGGGACAGTGAGTGAGATCACGGGGAAGTTAAAGGGACTGAGAGTGAGATCACGGGGAGGTTAAATGGGCAGAGAGTAGGATTACGGGGAGGTTAAAGGGACAGAGAGTGAGATCACGGGGATGTTATAGGGACAGAGGGTGAGAACACGGGGAAGGTAAAGGGACATTGAGTGAGATCACGGGAAGGTTAAAGGGACAGTGAGTGAGATCACGGGGATGTTATAGGGACAGAGGATGAGAACACGGGGAGGTTACAGGGGCATTGAGTGAGATCACGGGAGGGTTAAAGGGACAGTGAGTGAGATCACTTGGAGGTTAAAGGGACAGAGAGTGAGTTAAGGGGAGGTTAAAGGGCCAGAGATTGAGATCACGGAGATGTTAATAGGACAGAGATTGAGATCATGGGGAGG
Organism: Cetorhinus maximus; assembly: GCF_964194155.1. Taxonomy (NCBI): domain Eukaryota; kingdom Metazoa; phylum Chordata; class Chondrichthyes; order Lamniformes; family Cetorhinidae; genus Cetorhinus; species Cetorhinus maximus. Next base: position 265,629 of record NW_027596354.1, read on the forward strand.
TTAAAGGGACAGTGAGTGAGAACACGGGGATGTTAAAGGGACAGAGACTGAGGTCATGGGGAGTTTAAAGGGACAGAGAGTGAGATCACGGGGAGTTAAAGGGACAGAGAGTGAGATCACGGGAGGTTAAAGGGACAGAGAGTGAGATCACGGGGAAGTTAAAGGGACAGAGAGTGAGATCACAGGGAGGTTAAACGGACAGAGAGTGAGATCACGGGGAGGTTAAAGGGACAGTGAGTGAGATCACGGGGAGGTTATAGGGACAGAGAGTGAGTTCACGGGGAGGTTAAAGAGACAGAGAGTGAGATCACGGGAAGGTTAAAGGGACAGAGAGTGAGATTACGGGGAGGTTAAAGGGAAAGTAAGTTAGATCACGGGAGGGTTAAAGTAACAGAGATTGAGATCACGGGGAGGTTAAAGGGACAGAGATTGAGATCACGGGAATGTTAAAGGGACAGAGAGTGAAATCACGGGGAGGTTAAACGTACACAGAGTGAGATTAAGGGGAGGTTAAAGGGAGAGATAGTTAGATGACGGGGAGGTTAAAGGGACAGAGAGAGAGATCACGGGGAGGTTAAACGTAAACAGAGTGAGATCACGGGGAGGTTAAAGGGACAGTGACTGAGTTCACGGGGAGTTAAAAGGGGTAGAGAGTGAGATCACGGGGAGGTTAAAGGGACAGAGAGTGAGATCACGGGGAGGTTAAAGGGACTGAGAGTGAGATCACGGAGAGGTTAAAGGGACAGAGAGTGTGATTACGGGGAGTTTAAAGGGACAGTGAGTGAGATCACGGGGAGGTTAAAGGGACAGAGAGAGAGATCACGGGGAGGTTAAATGGACAGAGTGTAAGATCGCGTGGAGGTTAAAGGGTCAGAGAGTGAGATCACGGGGAGGTTAAAGGGACAGAGAGTGAGATCACGGGAGGGTTAAAGGGACAGAGAGTGAGATCACGGGGAGGATAAAGGGACAGAGATTGTGATCGGGCACATTTAAAGGGACAGAGAGTGAGAACAGGTACAGTGAAAGGAACAGAGAGTTAGATCACGGGGACGTTAAAGGGACAGAGAGTGAGATCACTGGGATGTTAAATGGACAGAGAGTGAGGTCACGGGGAGGTTAAAGGGACAGAGAGAGAGATCACGGGGAGGTTAAACGTAAACAGAGTGAGATCACGGGGAGGTTAAAGGGACAGTGACTGAGTTCAGGGGGAGTTAAAAGGGATAGAGAGTGAGATCACGGGGACGTTAAAGGGACATAGAGCGAGATGATGGGGATATTAAAGGGACAGACAGTGAGATCACTGGGAGGTAAAAGGGACTGAGAGTGAGATCACAGAGAGGTTAAAGGGACAGAGAGTGTGATTACGGGGAGTTTAAAGGGACAGTGAGTGAGATCACGGGGAGGTTAAAGGGACAGTGAGTAAGATCACGGGGATGTTATTGGGACAGAGGGTGAGATCACGGGGAGGTTAAAGGGACAGGTAGTGAGATCACGGGAGGGTTAAAGGGACAGAGAGTGAGATCACGGGGAGGATAAAGGGACAGATATTGTGATCGGGCACATTTAAAGGGACAGAGAGTGAGAACAGGTACAGTGAAAGGAACAGAGAGTAAGATCATGGAGAGTTTAAGGGGACAGAGAGTTAGATCACGGGGAGGTTAAACGGACAGAGAGTGAGCTCACGGGATGTTAAAGGGACAGAGAGTGAGATCACGGGGAGGTTAAGGGGACAGAGGGTGAGAACACGGGGAGGTTAAATGAACAGAGAGTGAGATCACGGGGAGGTTAAAGGGCCAGAGACTGAGATCACGGGGAGGTTTAAGGGACAGAGAGTGAGATCACGGGGAGGTTAAAGGGACAGAGAGAGAGATCACGAGGAGTTTAAAAGGACAGAGACTGAGATCACGGGGAGGTTAAAGGGACAGAGAGAGAGAGATCACGGGGAGGTTAAACGTACACAGAGTGAAATCACGGGGAGGTTAAAGGGACAGTGAGTGAGATCACCGGGACTTAAAACGGATAGAGAGTGAGATCACGGGGCGTTTAAAGGGACAGAGAGTGAGATCACGGGGATGTTAAAGGGACAGAGAGTGAGATGACGGGGATGTTAAAGGGACAGACAGTGAGATCACGGGGAGGTAAAAGGGACAGAGAGTCAGATCACGGGGAGGATAAAGGGACAGAGATTGTAATAGGGCACATTTAAAGGGACAGAGTGTGAGAACAGGTACTGTGAAAGGAACAGAGAGTAAGATCATGGGGAGTTTAAGGGGACAGAGAGTTAGATCACGGGGAGGTTAAAGGGACAGAGAGTGAGATCACGGGGATGGTAAAGGGACAGAGAGTGAGATCACGGTGAGGTTAAAGGGACTGAGATTGAGATCACGGGGAGGTTAAAGGGACAGAGGTTTGAGATCACGGGGAGTTTCAAGGGACAGAGAGTGAGATTACGGGGAGGTTAAAGGGACAGGATGTGAGATCACGGAGAGGTTAAAGGGACAGAGAGTGAGATCACGGGGAGTTTAAAAGGATGAGACTGAGATCATGGGGAGGTTAAAGGGACAGAGAGTGAGATCACGGGGAGGTTAAAGGCACACAGAGTGAGATCACGGGGCGATAAAGGGACATGGAGTGAGATCACGGGGAGGTTAAAGGGACAGAGAGTGAGATCTCGGAGATGTTAAAGGGACAGAGAGTGAAATCACGGGGAGGTTAAGGGGACAGAGGATGAGATCACGTGGAGGTTAAAGGGCCAGATAGTGAATCACGGGGAGGTTAAAGGGACAGAGAGTGAAATCCCGGGGAGGTTAAACGTACACAGAGTGAGATCACGGGGAGGTTGTTAGATTACGGGGAGTTTGAAAGGACAGATAGTGAGATCACGGGGCGGTTAAATGGCCAGAGAGTTAGATGACGGGGAGGTTAAATGGACAGAGACTGATATCACGGGGAGGTTAAAGGGACAGAGAGAGAGATCACGGGGAGGTTAAACGTAAACAGAGTGAAATCACGGGGAGGTTAAAGGGACAGTGAGTGAGAACACGGGGATGTTAAAGGGACAGAGACTGAGATCATGGGGAGTTTAAAGGGACAGAGAGTGAGATCACGGGGTGTTAAAGGGACAGAGAGTAAGATCACGGGAGGGTAAAATGAAGAGAGAGTGAGATCACGGCGAGGTTAAAGGGACAGAGAGTGAGATCACAGAGAAGTTAAAGGTACAGAGAGTGTGATCACGGGGAGGTTAAAGGGACATAGAGTGAGATCACAGGGATGTTAAAGGGACAGAAGGTGACATCAGGGGGAGGTCAAAGGGACAGAGAGTGAGAACAGGGACAGTGAAAGGGACAGAGATTGAGATCAGGGACTGTTAAAGGGATAGAGATTGAGATCAGGCACAGTTAAAGGGACAGAGAGTGAGATCAGATACAGTGAAAGGGACAGAGAGTGAGTTCACGGGGAGTTTAAAGGGACAGAGAGCGTGATCTGTGGGAGGATAAAGGAACAGAGTGTGAGATCACGGGGAGATTAAAGGGACAGACAGTGATATCATGGGGTGGTTTAAGGGACAGAGAGTGAGATCACGGGGAGGTTAATGGGCCAGATAGTGAGATCACGGGAAGGTTAAAAGGACAGAGAGTGAGATCACGGGGAGGTTAAAGGGACAGAGACTGAGATCACGGGGAGGTTAAAGGGACAGAGACTGAGATCACATGGAGGATAAAGGGACAGAGAGTTAGATGACGGGGAGGTTAAAAGGACAGAGACTGAGATCACGGGGAATTTAAAAGCACAGAGAGTAAGATCACGGGGATTTTATAGGGACAGAGAGTGAGATCTTGGGTGGGTTAAAGGGACAGAGAGTGAGATCACGGGGCGGTTAAAAGGGCAGAGACTGAGATCACGGGGAAGTGAAAGGGACAGACATTGAGATCGGGGACAGTAAAAAGGTCAGAAAGTGAGAACAGGTACTGTTAAAGGGACAGAGATTGAGGACTTGGGGAGGTTAAAGGGACAGAGAGAGAGATCACGGGGAATTTAAATTACTGAGACTGAGATGACAGAGAGGTTAAAGGGACAGAGAGAGAGATCAAGGGGAGGTTAAAAGTACAATGAGTGAGATCACGGGAAGGTTAAAGGGACAGAGGGTGAGAACACGGAGAGGTTAAATGAACAGAGTGTGAGATCACGGGGAGGTTAAGGGGACAGAGGGTGAGATCAAGGGTGGGTTAAAGGGACATTGAGTGAGAGCATGGCAACGTTAAAGGGACAGTGAGTGAGATCACGGTGAATTATAAGGGATAGAGAGTGAGATCACGGGGAGGTTAAGGGGACAGAGGGTGAGATCAAGGGTGGGTTAAAGGGACATTGAGTGAGAGCATGGCAATGGTAAAGGGACAGTGAGTGAGATCACGGTGAGTTATAAGGGACAGAGAGTGAGATCACGGGGAGGTTAAGGGGACAGAGGGTGAGAACACGGGGAAGTTAAAGGGACAGAGTGTAAGATCAAGGGTAGGTTAAAGGGACAGAGATTGAGATCACTTGGAGGTTAAAGGGACAGAGAGTGAGTTAAGTGGAGGTTAAAGGGCCAGAGATTGAGAACAAGGCGAGGTTAAAGGAACAGAGAGTGAGATCACGGAGATGTTAAAGGGACAGAGAGTGAGATCACGGGGAGATTAAAGGGACAGTGAGTGAGATCACTGGGATGTTAAATGGACTGAGATTGAGATCACGGGGTGGTTAAAGGGACAGAGAGAGAGATCACGGGTAGTATAAAAGTACAGAGACTGAGATCATGGGGAGGTTAAAGGGACAGGGAGAGAGATCACGGGGAGGTTAAACGCACTCAGAGTGAGATCACGGGGAGTTAAAGGGACAGAGAGTGAGATCACGGGAGGGTTAAAGGGACAGAGAGTGAGATGACGGGGTGTTTAAAGGGACAGAAAGTGAGATCACGGTGATGTTAAAGGGACAGAGATTGAGATGACGGGGATGTTAAAGGGACAGACAGTGAGATCACGTGGAGGTAAAAGGGACAGAGAGTCAGATCACGGGGAGGATAAAGGGACAAAGAGTGAGATCACGGGGAGGTTAAATGGGCAGAGAGTGAGTTCACGGGGACGTTAAAGGGACAGAGAGTGTGATCACGGGGAGGTTAAAGGGAAAGAGAGTGAGATCACAGGGAGGTTAAAGGGACTGAGATTGTGATCACTGGGAGGTTAAAGGGACAGAGTTTGAGATCACGGGGAGGTTAAAGGGACAGAGATTGAGATCGGGGACGATCAAACGGTCAAAAAGTGAGAACAGGGACATTTAAAGGGACAGAGATTTAGGTAAAGGGGAGTTTAAAGGGACAGAGAGTGAGATCACGGGGATTTTAAAAGGACGACACTGAGATCATGGGGAGGTAAAAGGGTCAGAGAGAGAGATCACGGGGAGGTTAAAGGGAAAGAGAGTGAGATCACGGGGAGTTTAAAAGGACGACACTGAGATCATGGGGAGGTTAAAGGGTCAGAGAGAGAGATCACGGGGAGGTTAAACGCACACAGAGTGAGATCACGGGGAGTTAAAGGGACAGAGAGTGAGATCACAGGGCGTTAAAGGGAAATGGAGTGTGATAACGGGGAGGTTAAAGGGGCAGAGTGTGAGATCTCGGAGATGTTAAAGGGACAGAGAGTGAGATCACGGGGAGGTTACGGGGACAGAGGATGAGATCATGGGGAGGTTAAAGGGCCAGAAAGTGAATCACGAGGAGGTTAAAGGGACAGAGAGTGAAATCACGGGGAGATTAAACGTACACAGAGTGAGATTAAGGGGAGGTTAAAGGGAGAGTTAGTTAGATTACGGGGAGTTTAAAAGGACAGAAAGTGAAATCACGGCGAGGTTAATGGGCCAGAGAGTTAGATGACGGGGAAGTTAAAAGGACAGAGACTGAGAACACGTCTAGGTTAAAGGGACAGAGAGAGAGATCACGGGGAGGTTAAATGTAAACAGAGTGAAATCACGGGGAGGTTAAAGGGACAGTGACTGAGTTCACGGGGAGTTAAAAGGGATAGAGAGTGAGATCACGGGGAGGGTAGAGGGACAGAGAGTGTGATTACGGGGAGGTTAAAGGGACAGTGAGTGAGATCACGGGGATGTTATAGGGACAGAGGGTGAGATCACGGGGAGGTTAAAGGGACAGGTAGTGAGATCACGGGACGGTTAAAGGGTCAGAGAGTGAGATCACGGGGAGGTTAAAGGGACAGAGATTGTGATCGGGCACATTTAAAGGGACAGAGAGTGAGAACAGGTACAGTGAAAGGAACAGAGAGTAAGATCATGGGGAGCTTAAGGGGACAGAGAGTTAGATCACAGGGAGGTTCAAGGGACAGAGAGTGAGATCACTGGGATGTTAAAGGGACAGAGAGAGAGGTCACGGGGAGGTTAAAGGGACAGAGATTGAGACCACGGGGAGGTTAAAGGGACAGAGATTGAGACCATGGGGAGGTTAAAGGGACAGAGAGTGAGATCGGGGACAGTCAAACGGATAAAAAGTGAGAACAGGGACTGTTAAAGGGACAGAGATTGAGATCACGGGAAGTTTAAAGGGACAGAGAGTGAGAAACAGGGAGGTTAAAGGGACAGAGAGTGAGATCACGGGGCGTTAAAGGGACAGAGAGTGAAACCACGGGGAGGTTAAGGGGACAGAGGATGAGATCAATGGGAGGTTGAAGGGCCAGATAGTGAATCACGGGGAGGTTAAAGGGACAGAGAGTGAAATCACGGGGAGGTTTAACGTACAGAGAGTGAGATCACGGGGAGGTTAAAGGGAGAGATAGTTAGATTACGGGGAGTTTAAAAGGACAGATAGTGAGTTCACGGGGCGGTTAAAGGGCCAGAGAGTTAGATGACGGGGAGGTTAAATGGACAGAGACTGATATCACGGGGAGATTAAAGGGACAGAGAGAGAGATCACGGGGAGGTTAAACGTACACTGAGTGAAATCACGGGGAGGTTAAAGAGACAGAGAGTGAGATCATGGGATGTTAAAAGGGACAGAGAGTGAGATCACGGGGATGTTAAAGGGACAGAGAGTGAGATGACGGGCATGTTAAAGGGACAGACAGGGAGATCACGGGGAGGTAAAAGGGACAGAGAGTCAGATCACGGGGAGGTTAAAGGGACAGAGAGTGAGATCACGGGGAGGTTAAAGGGACAAAGAGTGAGATCACGGGGAGATTAAAATGACAGAGAGTGAGATCATGGGGAGGTTAAAGGGACGGAGAGTGAGTTCACGGGAGGTTAAAGTGACAGAGAGTGAGATCACGGGGAGGTTAAAGGGACTGAGAGTGAGATCAAGGGGAGGTTAAATGGACAGAGAGTGAGATCACAGGGAGGTTAAAGGGACAGAGAGTGAGTTCGCAGGGTGGTTAAAGGGACAGTGAGTGAGATCACGAGGAGGTTAAAGGGACAGAGAGTGAGATAACGGGGAGGTTAAAGGGACAGAGAGTGAGATCACGGGGAGGTTAAAGGGACAGGGAGTGAGATCACGGGAATTTTATAGGGACAGAGGGTGAGATCACGGGGTGGTTAAAGGGACAGGGAGTGAGATCACGGGAGGGTTAAAGTGACAGAGAGTGAGATCACGGGGAGGTTAAAGGGACAGAGAGTGAGATCACGGGGATGTTAAAGGGACAGAGATTGGATCACGGGGAGGTTAAAGGGACAGAGATTGAGATCGGGGAAAGTCAAAAGGACAAAAAGTGAGAACAGGGACTGTAAAAGGGACAGAGATTGAGTTAACGGGGAGTTTAAAGGGACAGAGAGTGAGATTAAGAGGAGGTTAAAGGGACAGAAAGTGAGATCACGGGGAGGTTAAAGGGACAGAGAGTGATGTCACGAGGAGTTTAAAAGGACGAGATTGAGATCATGGGGAGGTTAAAGGGACAGAGAGAGGGATCACGGGGAGGTTAAACGCACACAGAGTAGGATCACAGGGAGTTAAAGGGACAGAGAGTGAGATCACGGGGCATTAAAGGGAAATGGAGTGAGATCACGGGGAGGATAAAGGGACAGAGAGTGAGACCACGGGGAGGTTAAAGGGAAAGAAATTGAGATCACGGGGAGGTTAAAGGGACAGAGAGTGAGATCACGGGGAGGTTAAAGGGACTGAGAGTGAGATCACTGGGAGGTCAAAGGGACTGAAAGTGAGATCACGGGGCGGTTAAAGGGACAGAGAGTGAAATCACGGGGAGGTTAAACGTACACAGAGTGAGATTAAGGGGAGGTTAAAGGGAGAGATAGTTAGGTTACGGGGAGTTTAAAAGGACAGAAAGTGAGATCACGGGGAGGTTAATGGGCCAGAGAGTTAGATGACGTGGAGGTTAAAAGGACAGAAACTGAGATCACGGCCAAGTTAAAGGGACAGAGAGAGAGATCACGGGGAGGTTAAACGTAAACAGAGTGAGATCACGGGGAGGTTAAAGGGACAGAGAGTGAGATCACGGGGAGGTTAAAGGGACATAGAGCGAGATGACGGGGATATTAAAGGGACAGACAGTGAGATCACGGGGACTTAAAAGGGACTGAGAGTGAGATCATGGAGAGGTTAAAGGGACAGAGAGTGTGATTACGGGGAGTTTAAAGGGACAGTGAGTGAGATCACGAAGAGGTTAAAGGGACAGAGAGACAGATCACGGGGAGGTTAAATGGACAGAGAGTAAGATCGCGGGGAGGTTAAAGGGTCAGAGAGTGAGATCACGGGGAGCTTAAAGGGACAGAGAGTAAGATCACGGGGATGTTATTGGGACAGAGAGTAAGATCAAGGGGAGTTTAAGGGGACAAAGAGTGAGATCACGGGGAGGTTAAAGGGACAGAGAGTGAGATCACTGGGATGTTAAATGGACAGAGAGTGAGGTCACGGGGAGGTTAAATGGACAGAGAGAGAGATCACGGGGAGGTTAAACATAAACAGAGTGAGATCACGGGGAGATTAAAGAGACAGTGACTGAGATCACGGGGAGGTTAAACGTAAACAGAGTGAGATCACGGGGAGGTTAAAGGGACAGTGACTGAGTTCACGGGGAGTTAAAAGGGATAGAGAGTGAGATCACGGGGAGGTTAAAGGGACATAGAGCGAGATGACGGGGATATTAAAGGGACAGACAGTGAGATCACTGGGAGGTAAAAGGGACTGAGAGTGAGATCACAGAGAGGTTAAATGGACAGAGAGTGTGATTACGGGGAGTTTAAAGGGACAGTGAGTGAGATCACGGGGAGGTTAAAGGGACAGTGAGTAAGATCACGGGGATGTTATTGGGACAGAGGGTGAGATTACGAGGAGGTTAAAAGGACAGAAAGTGAGATCACGGCGAGGTTAAAGGGACAGAGTGTGAGATCACGAGGAGTTTAAAAGGACGGGATTGAGATCATGGGGAGGTTAAAGGGACAGAGAGTGAGGTCACGGGGAGGTTAAACGCACACAGAGTAGGATCACAGGGAGTTAAAAGGACAGAGAGTGAGATCACGGGGCGTTAAAGGGAAATGGAGTGAGATCACGGGGAGGTTAAAGGGACAGAGAGTGTGATCACGGGGAGGTTAAAGGGACAGAGATTGAGATCACGGGGAGGTTAAAGGGACAGAGAGTGAGATCACGGGGAGGTTAAAGGGACTGAGAGTGAGATCACTGGGAGGTCAAAGGGACAGAGAGTGAAATCACGGGGAGGTTAAACGCTAGGTTAAAGGGACAGAGAGAGAGATCACGGGGAGGTTAAAGGGACAGTGACTGAGTTCACGGGGAGTTAAAAGGGATAGAGAGTGAGATCACGGGGAGGTTAAAGGGACAGAGAGTTGAGATCACGGGGAGTTTAAAGGGACATAGAGCGAGATGACGGGGATATTAAAGGGACAGACAGTGAGATCACGGGGAGTGTGATTACGGGGAGTTTAAAGGGAGAGTGAGTGAGATCACGGGGAGGTTAAAGGGACAGAGAGTAAGATCGCGGGGAGGTTAAAGGGTCAGAGAGTGAGATCACGGGGAGGTTAAAGGGACAGAGAGTAAAATCACGGGAGGGTTAAAGGGACAGAGAGTGAGATCACGGGGAGGATAAAGGGACAGATGTTGTGATCGGGCACATTTAAAGGGACAGAGAGTGAGAACAGGTACAGTGAAAGGAACAGAGAGTAAGATCATGGGGAGTTTAAGGGGACAGAGAGTTAGATCACGGGGAGGTTAAAGGGACAGAGAGTGAGATCACTGGGATGTTAAATGGACACAGAGTGAGGCCACGGGGAGGTTAAAGGGACAGAGAGAGAGATCACGGGGAGGTTAAACATAAACAGAGTGAGATCACGGGGAGGTTAAAGAGACAGTGACTGAGATCACGGGGAGTTAAAAGGGACAGAGAGCGAGATGACGGGGATATTAAAAAGACAGAGAGTGAGATCACGGGGAGGTAAATGGGACTGAGAGTGAGATAACGGAGAGGTGAAAGGGACAGAGAGTGTGATTGCGGGGAGGTTAGAGGGACAGAGAGTGAGATCACGGGGAGGTTAAAGGGACATAGAGCGAGATGACGGGGATATTAAAAGGACAGACAGTGAGACCACGGGGAGGTAAATGGGACTGAGAGTGAGATCACGGGGAGGTTAAAGGGACAGAGAGTGTGATTGCGGGGAGGTAAAAGGGACAGTGAGTAAAATCACGGTGAGTTTAAAGGGACACAGAGTGAGATAACAGGGAGGTTAAAGGGAAAGTGAGTGAGCTCACGGGGAGGTTATAGGGACAGAGAGTGAGATCACAGGGAGGTTAAACGGACAGAGAGTGAGATCACGGGGAGGTTAAAGGGACAGTGAGTGAGATCACGGGGAGGTTATAGGGACAGAGAGTGAGTTCACGGGGAGGTTAAAGAGACAGAGAGTGAGATCACGGGGATGTTACAGGGACAGAGGGTGAGATTACGGGGAGGTTAAAGGGAAAGTAAGTTAGATCACGGGAGGGTTAAAGTAACAGAGATTGAGATCACGGGGAGGTTAAAGGGACAGAGATTGAGATCACGGGAATGTTAAAGGGACAGAGAGTGAAATCACGGGGAGGTTAAACGTACACAGAGTGAGATTAAGGGGAGGTTAAAGGGAGAGATAGTTAGATGACGGGGAGGTTAAAGGGACAGAGAGAGAGATCACGGGGAGGTTAAACGTAAACAGAGTGAGATCACGGGGAGGTTAAAGGGACAGTGACTGAGTTCACGGGGAGTTAAAAGGGGTAGAGAGTGAGATCACGGGGAGGTTAAAGGGACAGAGAGTGAGATCACGGGGAGGTTAAAGGGACTGAGAGTGAGATCACGGAGAGGTTAAAGGGACAGAGAGTGTGATTACGGGGAGTTTAAAGGGACAGTGAGTGAGATCACGGGGAGGTTAAAGGGACAGAGAGAGAGATCACGGGGAGGTTAAATGGACAGAGTGTAAGATCGCGTGGAGGTTAAAGGGTCAGAGAGTGAGATCACGGGGAGGTTAAAGGGACAGAGAGTGAGATCACGGGAGGGTTAAAGGGACAGAGAGTGAGATCACGGGGAGGATAAAGGGACAGAGATTGTGATCGGGCACATTTAAAGGGACAGAGAGTGAGAACAGGTACAGTGAAAGGAACAGAGAGTTAGATCACGGGGACGTTAAAGGGACAGAGAGTGAGATCACTGGGATGTTAAATGGACAGAGAGTGAGGTCACGGGGAGGTTAAAGGGACAGAGAGAGAGATCACGGGGAGGTTAAACGTAAACAGAGTGAGATCACGGGGAGGTTAAAGGGACAGTGACTGAGTTCAGGGGGAGTTAAAAGGGATAGAGAGTGAGATCACGGGGACGTTAAAGGGACATAGAGCGAGATGATGGGGATATTAAAGGGACAGACAGTGAGATCACTGGGAGGTAAAAGGGACTGAGAGTGAGATCACAGAGAGGTTAAAGGGACAGAGAGTGTGATTACGGGGAGTTTAAAGGGACAGTGAGTGAGATCACGGGGAGGTTAAAGGGACAGTGAGTAAGATCACGGGGATGTTATTGGGACAGAGGGTGAGATCACGGGGAGGTTAAAGGGACAGGTAGTGAGATCACGGGAGGGTTAAAGGGACAGAGAGTGAGATCACGGGGAGGATAAAGGGACAGATATTGTGATCGGGCACATTTAAAGGGACAGAGAGTGAGAACAGGTACAGTGAAAGGAACAGAGAGTAAGATCATGGAGAGTTTAAGGGGACAGAGAGTTAGATCACGGGGAGGTTAAACGGACAGAGAGTGAGCTCACGGGATGTTAAAGGGACAGAGAGTGAGGTCACGGGGAGGTTAAAGGGAGAGAGATTGAGACCACGGGGAGGTTAAAGGGACAGAGATTGAGATCGGGGACAGTCAAACGGATAAAAAGTGTGAACAGGGACTGTTAAAGGGACAGAGATTGAGATCACGGGATGTTTAAAGGGACAGAGAGTGAGAAACAGGGAGATTAAAGTGACAGATAGTGAGATCACGGGGATGTTAAAGGGACAGAGATTGAGATGACGGGGAGGTTAAAAAGACAGAGATTGAGATCGGGGACAGTCAAACGGACAAAAAGTGAGAAAAGGGACTGTTAAAGGGACAGAGATTGAGTTAACGGGGAGTTTAAAGGGACAGAGAGTGAGATTACGAGGAGGTTAAAGGGACGGAAAGTGATATCACGGGGAGGTTAAAGGGACAGAGAGTGAGATCACGAGGAGTTTAAAAGGACGAGACTGAGATCATGGGGAGGTTAAAGGGACAGAGAGTGATATCACGGGGAGGTTAAACGCACTCAGAGTGAGATCACGGGGAGTTAAAGGGACAGAGAGTGATATCACGGGGAGGTTAAACGCACTCAGAGTGAGATCACGGGGCGTTAAAGGGACTTGGAGTGAGATCACGGGTAGGTTAAAGTGGCAAAGAGTGAGATCTCGGAGATGTTAAAGGGACAGAGAGTGAAATCACGGGGAGGTTAAAGGGAGAGATAGTTAGATTACGGGGAGTTTAAAAGGACAGATAGTGTGTTCACGGGGCGGTTAAATGGCCAGAGAGTTAGATGACGGGGAGGTTAAATGGACAGAGACTGATATCACGGGGAGATTAAAGGGACAGAGAGAGAGATCACGGGGAGGTTAAACGTACACAGAGTGAAATCACGGGGAGGTTAAAGAGACAGAGAGTGAGACCACGGGACGTTAAAAGGGACAGAGAGTGAGATCACGGGGATGTTAAAGGGACTGAGAGTGAGATGACGGGCATGTTAAAGGGACAGACAGTGAGATCACGGGGAGGTAAAAGGGACAGAGAGTCTGATCACTGGGAGATTAAAGGGACAGAGAGTGAGATCATGGGGAGGTTAAAGGGACGGAGAGTGAGATCATGGGGAGGTTAAATGGGCAGAGAGTGAGTTCACGGGGAGGTTAAAGTGACAGAGAGTGAGATCACGGGGAGGTTAAAGGGACTGAGTGAGATCACGGGGAGGTTAAATGGACAGAGAGTGAGATCACGGGCAGGTTAAAGGGACAGAGAGTGAGTTCGCAGGGTGGTTAAAGGTACAGTGAGTGAGATCACGGGGATGTTATAGGGACAGAGAGTGAGATAACGGGGAGGTTAAAGGGACAGAGAGTGAGATCATGGGGAGGTTAAAGGGACAAAGAGTGAGATCACGGGGATGTTATAGGGACAGAGGGTGAGATCACGGGGTGGTTAAAGGGACAGGGAGTGAGATCACGGGAGGGTTAAAGTGACAGAGAGTGAGATCACGGGGAGGTTAAAGGGACAGAGAGTGAGATCACGGGGATGTTAAAGGGACAGAGATTGAGATCACGGGGCGGTTAAAGGGACAGAGATTGAGATCGGGGAGTTTAAAGTGACAGAGAGTGAGATTACGGGGAGGTTAAAGGGACAGAAAGTGAGATCACGGGGAGGTTAAAGGGACAGAGCGTGAGATCATGAGGAGTTTAAAAGGACGAGACTGAGATCACGGGAGGGTTAAAGTGACAGAGAGTGAGATCACGGGGAGGTTAAAGGGACAGAGAGTGAGATCACGGGGATGTTAAAGGGACAGAGATTGGATCACGGGGAGGTTAAAGGGACAGAGATTGAGATCGGGGAAAGTCAAAAGGACAAAAAGTGAGAACAGGGACTGTAAAAGGGACAGTGATTGAGTTAACGGGGAGTTTAAAGGGACAGAGAGTGAGATTAAGAGGAGGTTAAAGGGACAGAAAGTGAGATCACGGGGAGGTTAAAGGGACAGAGAGTGATGTCACGAGGAGTTTAAAAGGACGAGATTGAGATCATGGGGAGGTTAAAGGGACAGAGAGAGGGATCACAGGGAGGTTAAACGCACACAGAGTAGGATCACAGGGAGTTAAAGGGACAGAGAGTGAGATCACGGGGCATTAAAGGGAAATGGAGTGAGATCACGGGGAGGATAAAGGGACAGAGAGTGAGACCACGGGGAGGTTAAAGGGAAAGAAATTGAGATCACGGGGAGGTTAAAGGGACAGAGAGTGAGATCACGGGGAGGTTAAAGGGACTGAGAGTGAGATCACTGGGAGGTCAAAGGGACTGAAAGTGAGATCACGGGGCGGTTAAAGGGACAGAGAGTGAAATCACGGGGAGGTTAAACGTACACAGAGTGAGATTAAGGGGAGGTTAAAGGGAGAGATAGTTAGGTTACGGGGAGTTTAAAAGGACAGAAAGTGAGATCACGGGGAGGTTAATGGGCCAGAGAGTTAGATGACGTGGAGGTTAAAAGGACAGAAACTGAGATCACGGCCAAGTTAAAGGGACAGAGAGAGAGATCACGGGGAGGTTAAACGTAAACAGAGTGAGATCACGGGGAGGTTAAAGGGACAGAGAGTGAGATCACGGGGAGGTTAAAGGGACATAGAGCGAGATGACGGGGATATTAAAGGGACAGACAGTGAGATCACGGGGACTTAAAAGGGACTGAGAGTGAGATCATGGAGAGGTTAAAGGGACAGAGAGTGTGATTACGGGGAGGTTAAAGGGACAGAGAGTGTGATCACGGGGAGGTTAAAGGGACAGAGATTGAGATCACGGGGAGGTTAAAGGGACAGAGAGTGAGATCACGGGGAGGTTAAAGGGACTGAGAGTGAGATCACTGGGAGGTCAAAGGGACAGAGAGTGAAATCACGGGGAGGTTAAAGGGACAGAGATTGAGATCACGGGGCAGTTAAAGTGACAGAGAGTGAAATCACGGGGAGGTTAAACGCTAGGTTAAAGGGACAGAGAGAGAGATCACGGGGAGGTTAAAGGGACAGTGACTGAGTTCACGGGGAGTTAAAAGGGATAGAGAGTGAGATCACGGGGAGGTTAAAGGGACAGAGAGTTGAGATCACGGGGAGTTTAAAGGGACATAGAGCGAGATGACGGGGATATTAAAGGGACAGACAGTGAGATCACGGGGAGTGTGATTACGGGGAGTTTAAAGGGAGAGTGAGTGAGATCACGGGGAGGTTAAAGGGACAGAGAGTAAGATCGCGGGGAGGTTAAAGGGTCAGAGAGTGAGATCACGGGGAGGTTAAAGGGACAGAGAGTAAAATCACGGGAGGGTTAAAGGGACAGAGAGTGAGATCACGGGGAGGATAAAGGGACAGATGTTGTGATCGGGCACATTTAAAGGGACAGAGAGTGAGAACAGGTACAGTGAAAGGAACAGAGAGTAAGATCATGGGGAGTTTAAGGGGACAGAGAGTTAGATCACGGGGAGGTTAAAGGGACAGAGAGTGAGATCACTGGGATGTTAAATGGACACAGAGTGAGGCCACGGGGAGGTTAAAGGGACAGAGAGAGAGATCACGGGGAGGTTAAACATAAACAGAGTGAGATCACGGGGAGGTTAAAGAGACAGTGACTGAGATCACGGGGAGTTAAAAGGGACAGAGAGCGAGATGACGGGGATATTAAAAAGACAGAGAGTGAGATCACGGGGAGGTAAATGGGACTGAGAGTGAGATAACGGAGAGGTGAAAGGGACAGAGAGTGTGATTGCGGGGAGGTTAGAGGGACAGAGAGTGAGATCACGGGGAGGTTAAAGGGACATAGAGCGAGATGACGGGGATATTAAAAGGACAGACAGTGAGACCACGGGGAGGTAAATGGGACTGAGAGTGAGATCACGGGGAGGTTAAAGGGACAGAGAGTGTGATTGCGGGGAGGTAAAAGGGACAGTGAGTAAAATCACGGTGAGTTTAAAGGGACACAGAGTGAGATAACAGGGAGGTTAAAGGGAAAGTGAGTGAGCTCACGGGGAGGTTATAGGGACAGAGAGTGAGATCACAGGGAGGTTAAACGGACAGAGAGTGAGATCACGGGGAGGTTAAAGGGACAGTGAGTGAGATCACGGGGAGGTTATAGGGACAGAGAGTGAGTTCACGGGGAGGTTAAAGAGACAGAGAGTGAGATCACGGGGATGTTACAGGGACAGAGGGTGAGATTACGGGGAGGTTAAAGGGAAAGTAAGTTAGATCACGGGAGGGTTAAAGTAACAGAGATTGAGATCACGGGGAGGTTAAAGGGACAGAGATTGAGATCACGGGAATGTTAAAGGGACAGAGAGTGAAATCACGGGGAGGTTAAACGTACACAGAGTGAGATTAAGGGGAGGTTAAAGGGAGAGATAGTTAGATGACGGGGAGGTTAAAGGGACAGAGAGAGAGATCACGGGGAGGTTAAACGTAAACAGAGTGAGATCACGGGGAGGTTAAAGGGACAGTGACTGAGTTCACGGGGAGTTAAAAGGGGTAGAGAGTGAGATCACGGGGAGGTTAAAGGGACAGAGAGTGAGATCACGGGGAGGTTAAAGGGACTGAGAGTGAGATCACGGAGAGGTTAAAGGGACAGAGAGTGTGATTACGGGGAGTTTAAAGGGACAGTGAGTGAGATCACGGGGAGGTTAAAGGGACAGAGAGAGAGATCACGGGGAGGTTAAATGGACAGAGTGTAAGATCGCGTGGAGGTTAAAGGGTCAGAGAGTGAGATCACGGGGAGGTTAAAGGGACAGAGAGTGAGATCACGGGAGGGTTAAAGGGACAGAGAGTGAGATCACGGGGAGGATAAAGGGACAGAGATTGTGATCGGGCACATTTAAAGGGACAGAGAGTGAGAACAGGTACAGTGAAAGGAACAGAGAGTTAGATCACGGGGACG
This sequence comes from Cetorhinus maximus, assembly GCF_964194155.1. Lineage (NCBI taxonomy): Eukaryota > Metazoa > Chordata > Chondrichthyes > Lamniformes > Cetorhinidae > Cetorhinus > Cetorhinus maximus. Next base: position 282,815 of record NW_027596354.1, read on the forward strand.
TTAAAGGGACAGAGAGTGAGATCACTGGGATGTTAAATGGACAGAGAGTGAGGTCACGGGGAGGTTAAAGGGACAGAGAGAGAGATCACGGGGAGGTTAAACGTAAACAGAGTGAGATCACGGGGAGGTTAAAGGGACAGTGACTGAGTTCAGGGGGAGTTAAAAGGGATAGAGAGTGAGATCACGGGGACGTTAAAGGGACATAGAGCGAGATGATGGGGATATTAAAGGGACAGACAGTGAGATCACTGGGAGGTAAAAGGGACTGAGAGTGAGATCACAGAGAGGTTAAAGGGACAGAGAGTGTGATTACGGGGAGTTTAAAGGGACAGTGAGTGAGATCACGGGGAGGTTAAAGGGACAGTGAGTAAGATCACGGGGATGTTATTGGGACAGAGGGTGAGATCACGGGGAGGTTAAAGGGACAGGTAGTGAGATCACGGGAGGGTTAAAGGGACAGAGAGTGAGATCACGGGGAGGATAAAGGGACAGATATTGTGATCGGGCACATTTAAAGGGACAGAGAGTGAGAACAGGTACAGTGAAAGGAACAGAGAGTAAGATCATGGAGAGTTTAAGGGGACAGAGAGTTAGATCACGGGGAGGTTAAACGGACAGAGAGTGAGCTCACGGGATGTTAAAGGGACAGAGAGTGAGGTCACGGGGAGGTTAAAGGGAGAGAGATTGAGACCACGGGGAGGTTAAAGGGACAGAGATTGAGATCGGGGACAGTCAAACGGATAAAAAGTGTGAACAGGGACTGTTAAAGGGACAGAGATTGAGATCACGGGATGTTTAAAGGGACAGAGAGTGAGAAACAGGGAGATTAAAGTGACAGATAGTGAGATCACGGGGATGTTAAAGGGACAGAGATTGAGATGACGGGGAGGTTAAAAAGACAGAGATTGAGATCGGGGACAGTCAAACGGACAAAAAGTGAGAAAAGGGACTGTTAAAGGGACAGAGATTGAGTTAACGGGGAGTTTAAAGGGACAGAGAGTGAGATTACGAGGAGGTTAAAGGGACGGAAAGTGATATCACGGGGAGGTTAAAGGGACAGAGAGTGAGATCACGAGGAGTTTAAAAGGACGAGACTGAGATCATGGGGAGGTTAAAGGGACAGAGAGTGATATCACGGGGAGGTTAAACGCACTCAGAGTGAGATCACGGGGAGTTAAAGGGACAGAGAGTGATATCACGGGGAGGTTAAACGCACTCAGAGTGAGATCACGGGGCGTTAAAGGGACTTGGAGTGAGATCACGGGTAGGTTAAAGTGGCAAAGAGTGAGATCTCGGAGATGTTAAAGGGACAGAGAGTGAAATCACGGGGAGGTTAAAGGGAGAGATAGTTAGATTACGGGGAGTTTAAAAGGACAGATAGTGTGTTCACGGGGCGGTTAAATGGCCAGAGAGTTAGATGACGGGGAGGTTAAATGGACAGAGACTGATATCACGGGGAGATTAAAGGGACAGAGAGAGAGATCACGGGGAGGTTAAACGTACACAGAGTGAAATCACGGGGAGGTTAAAGAGACAGAGAGTGAGACCACGGGACGTTAAAAGGGACAGAGAGTGAGATCACGGGGATGTTAAAGGGACTGAGAGTGAGATGACGGGCATGTTAAAGGGACAGACAGTGAGATCACGGGGAGGTAAAAGGGACAGAGAGTCTGATCACTGGGAGATTAAAGGGACAGAGAGTGAGATCATGGGGAGGTTAAAGGGACGGAGAGTGAGATCATGGGGAGGTTAAATGGGCAGAGAGTGAGTTCACGGGGAGGTTAAAGTGACAGAGAGTGAGATCACGGGGAGGTTAAAGGGACTGAGTGAGATCACGGGGAGGTTAAATGGACAGAGAGTGAGATCACGGGCAGGTTAAAGGGACAGAGAGTGAGTTCGCAGGGTGGTTAAAGGTACAGTGAGTGAGATCACGGGGATGTTATAGGGACAGAGAGTGAGATAACGGGGAGGTTAAAGGGACAGAGAGTGAGATCATGGGGAGGTTAAAGGGACAAAGAGTGAGATCACGGGGATGTTATAGGGACAGAGGGTGAGATCACGGGGTGGTTAAAGGGACAGGGAGTGAGATCACGGGAGGGTTAAAGTGACAGAGAGTGAGATCACGGGGAGGTTAAAGGGACAGAGAGTGAGATCACGGGGATGTTAAAGGGACAGAGATTGAGATCACGGGGCGGTTAAAGGGACAGAGATTGAGATCGGGGAGTTTAAAGTGACAGAGAGTGAGATTACGGGGAGGTTAAAGGGACAGAAAGTGAGATCACGGGGAGGTTAAAGGGACAGAGCGTGAGATCATGAGGAGTTTAAAAGGACGAGACTGAGATCACGGGAGGGTTAAAGTGACAGAGAGTGAGATCACGGGGAGGTTAAAGGGACAGAGAGTGAGATCACGGGGATGTTAAAGGGACAGAGATTGGATCACGGGGAGGTTAAAGGGACAGAGATTGAGATCGGGGAAAGTCAAAAGGACAAAAAGTGAGAACAGGGACTGTAAAAGGGACAGTGATTGAGTTAACGGGGAGTTTAAAGGGACAGAGAGTGAGATTAAGAGGAGGTTAAAGGGACAGAAAGTGAGATCACGGGGAGGTTAAAGGGACAGAGAGTGATGTCACGAGGAGTTTAAAAGGACGAGATTGAGATCATGGGGAGGTTAAAGGGACAGAGAGAGGGATCACAGGGAGGTTAAACGCACACAGAGTAGGATCACAGGGAGTTAAAGGGACAGAGAGTGAGATCACGGGGCATTAAAGGGAAATGGAGTGAGATCACGGGGAGGATAAAGGGACAGAGAGTGAGACCACGGGGAGGTTAAAGGGAAAGAAATTGAGATCACGGGGAGGTTAAAGGGACAGAGAGTGAGATCACGGGGAGGTTAAAGGGACTGAGAGTGAGATCACTGGGAGGTCAAAGGGACTGAAAGTGAGATCACGGGGCGGTTAAAGGGACAGAGAGTGAAATCACGGGGAGGTTAAACGTACACAGAGTGAGATTAAGGGGAGGTTAAAGGGAGAGATAGTTAGGTTACGGGGAGTTTAAAAGGACAGAAAGTGAGATCACGGGGAGGTTAATGGGCCAGAGAGTTAGATGACGTGGAGGTTAAAAGGACAGAAACTGAGATCACGGCCAAGTTAAAGGGACAGAGAGAGAGATCACGGGGAGGTTAAAGGGACAAAGAGTGAGATCACGGGGAGGTTAAAGGGACTGAGAGTGAGATCACGGGAAGGTTAACTGGACAGAGAGTGATATCATGGGCAGGTTAAAGGGACAGAGAGTGAGTTCGCAGGGTGGTTAAAGGGACAGTGAGTGAGATCAGGGGGAGGTTAAAGGGATAGAGAGTGAGATCACGGGGAGGTTAAAGGGACAGAGAGTGAGATCACGGGGATGTTATAGGGACAGAGGGTGAGATCACGGGGTGGTTAAAGGGACAGGGAGTGAGATCACGGGAGGGTTAAAGTGACAGAGAGTGAGATCACGGGGAGGTTAAAGGGACAGAGAGTGAGATCACGGGGATGTTAAAGGGACAGAGATTGATATCACGGGGCGGTTAAAGGGACAGAGATTGTGATCGGGGACAGTCAAACGGACAAAAATTGAGAACTGGGACTGTTAAAGGGACAGAGATTGAGTTAACGAGGAGTTTAAAGGGACAGAGAGTGAGATTACGGGGAGGTTAAAGGGACAGAAAGTCAGATCACGGGGAGGTTAAAGGGACAGAGCGTGAGATCACGAGGAGTTTAAAAGGACGAGACTGAGATCATGAGGAGGAGAGTAAGGGAACAGGGTGAGAGATCACGGGGAGGTTAAAGGGACAGAGAGTGTGATTGCGGTGAGGTAAAAGGGACAGTGAGTGAAATCACGGTGAAGTTAAAGGGACACAGAGTGAGATAACGGGGAGGTTAAAGGGAAAGTGAGTGAGATCACAGGGAGGTTAAACGGACAGAGTTTGAGATCACGGCGAGGTTAAAGGGACAGTTAGTGAGATCACGGGGAGTTTAGAGGGACAGAGAGTGAGTTCACGGGGAGGTTAAAGGGACAGAGAGTGAGATCACGGGGAGGTTAAAGGGACTGAGAGTGAGATCACTGGGTGGTCAAAGAGACTTAAAGTGAGATCACGGGGAGGTTAAAATAGCTGAGAGTGAGATCAAGGGGAGGTTAAAGGGACAGAGAGTGAGATTACGGGGAGGTTAAAGGTACAGAGAGAGAGATCGGGGGGGGTTAAAGGGACAGAGAGTGAGATCACGGGGAGGTTAAAGGGACAGGGAGTGAGATCACGGGAGGTTTAAAGGGACAGAGAGAGAGAACACGGGGAGGTTAAATGGACAGAGAGTAAGATCACGGGTAGGTTAAATGGACAGAGTGTGAGATCACTTGGAGGTTAAAGGGACAGCGAGAGAGATCACGGGGAGGTTAAATGGACAGAGAGTAAGATCACGGGGAAGTTAATGGGACAGAGAGTGTGATCACGGGGAGGTTAAAGGGACAGACAGTGAGATCAAGGGGAGGTAAAAGGGACTGAGAGTGAGATCATGGAAAGGTTAAAGCGACAGAGAGTGTGATTACGGGGAGGTTAAAGGGACAGTGAGTGAGATCACGGGGAGGTTAAAGGGACAGAGAGAGAGATCACGGGGAGGTTAAATGGACAGAGAGTAAGATCACGGGGAAGTTAAAGGGACAGGTAGTGAGATCACGGGGAGGTTAAAGGGACAGATAGTGAGATCACGGGGATGTTATAGGGACAGAGGGTGAGATGACGGGGAGGTTAAAGGGACAGAGAGTGTGATTACGGGGAGTTTAAAGGGACAGTGAGTGAGATCACGGGGAGGTTAAAGGGACAGAGAGTGAGATCACGGGGAGGTTAAAGAGACAGTGAGTGAGATCACGGGACGTTAAAGGGACATGGAGTGAGATGACGGGGTCGTTAAAGGGGCAGAGAGTGGGATCTCAGAGATGTTAAAGGGACAGAGAGTGAAATCACGGGGAGGTTAAACGTACACAGAGTGAGATCACGGGGAGGTTAAAGAGACAGTGAGTCAGATCACGGGGAGTTAATAGAGATAGAGAGTGAGATCACGGGGAGGTTGGAGGGAAAGAGAGTGAGATCACGGGGATGTTATGGGGACAGAGGCTGAGATGACGGGGAGGTTAAAGGGACAGGTCGTGAGATCACGGGGAGGATAAAGGGACAGAGATTGTGATCGGGCACAGTTAAAGGGACAGAGAGTGAGAACAGGTCCAGTGAAAGGAACAGAGAGTAAGATCATGGGGAGTTTAAGGGGACAGAGAGTTGGATCACGGGGAGGTTAAAGGGACAGAGAGTGTGATCTGGGGGAGGTTATAGGGAAAGTGAGTGATTTCTCGCGGAGGTTAAACGGACAGAGAGTGAGGTCACGGGGAGGTTAAAGGAACAGAGAGTCAGATCACGGGGAGGTTAAAGGGACAGTGAGTGAGATCACGGGGAGGTTAAAGGGACTGAGAGTGAGATCACGGGGAGGTTAAATGGACAGAGAGTGAGATCATGGGCAGGTTAAAGGGACAGAGAGTGAGTTCGCAGGGTGGTTAAAGGGACAGTGAGTGAGATCAGGGGGAGGTTAAAGTTACAGAGAGTGAGATCACGGGGAGGTTAAAGGGACAGAGAGTGAGATCAGGGGGAGGTTAAAGGGACAGTGAGTGAGATCACGGGGATGTTATAGGGACAGAGGGTGAGATCACGGGGTGGTTAAAGGGACAGGGCTGAGATCACGGGAGGGTTAAAGTAACAGAGAGTGAGATCACGGGGAGGTTAAAGGGACAGAGAGTGAGATCACAGGGATGTTAAAGGGACAGAGATTGAGATCACGGGGCGGTTAAAGGGACAGAGATTGAGATCGGGGACAGTCAAACGGACAAAAATTGAGAACAGGGACTGTTAAAGGGACAGAGATTGAGTTAACGGGGGGTTTAAAGGGACAGAGAGTGAGATTACGGGGAGGTTAAAGGGACAGAAAGTGAGATCACGGGGAGGTTAAAGGGACAGAGCGTGAGATCACGAGGAGTTGAAAAGGACGAGACTGAGATCATGAGGAGGTTAAAGGGACAGAGAGAGAGATCACGGGGAGGTTGAAGGGACAGAGAGTGTGATTGCGGGGAGGTAAAAGGGACAGTGAGTGAAATCACGGTGAAGTTAAAGGGACACAGAGTGAGATAACGGGGAGGTTAAAGGAATAGTGAGTGAGATCACAGGGAGGTTAAACGGACAGAGATTGAGATCACGGGGAGGTTAAAGGGACAGTGAGTGAGATCACGGGGAGGTTATAGGGACAGAGAGTGAGTTCACGGGGAGGTTAAAGGGACAGAGAGTGAGATCACGGGGAGGTTAAAGGGACTGAGAGTGAGATCACTGGGAGGTCAAAGGGACTAAAAGTGAGATCACGGGGAGGTCAAAGGGACTGAAAGTGAGATCACGGGGAGGTGAAGGGACAGAGAGTGAGATCAAGGGGAGGTTAAAGGGACAGAGAGTGAGATTACGGGGAGGTTAAAGGTACAGAGAGAGAGATCACGGGGAGGTTAAAGGGACAGAGAGTGAGATCACGGGGATGTTATAGGGACAGAGGGTGAGATCACGGGGAGATTAAAGGGACAGGGAGTGAGATCACGGGAGGGTTAAAGGGACAGAGAATGAGATCACGGGGAAGTTAAAGGGACAGAGAGTGAGATCACGGGTAGGTTAATTGGACAGAGTGTGAGATCACTTGGAGGTTAAAGGGACAGAGAGAGAGATCACGGGGAGGTTAAATGGACATAGAGTAAGATCACGGGGAAGTTAATGGGACAGAGAGTGAGATCACGGGGAGGTTAAAGGGACAGACAGTGAGATCACGGGGAGGTAAAAGGGACAGAGAGTGTGATTACGGGGATGTTAAAGGGACAGTGAGTGAGATCACGGGGAGGTTAAAGGGACAGAGAGTGAGATCACGGGGAGGTTAAAGGGATAGAGAGCGAGATGACGTGGATATTAAAGGGACAGACAGTGAGATCACGGGAGGGTTAAAGGGACAGTGAGTGAGATCACGTGGAGGATAAAGGGACAGAGATTGTGATCGGGCACATTTAAAGGGACAGAGAGTGAGAACAGGTACAGTGAAAGGAACAGAGAGTAAGATCATGGGGAGTTTAAGGGGAGAGAGAGTTAGATCACGGGGAGGTTAAAGGGACAGAGAGAGAGATCACGGGGATGTTAAAGGAACAGAGAGTGAGATCACGGGGAGGTTAAAGGGACAGAGAGTGAGATCACGGGGAGGTTAAATGGACAGAGAGTAAGATCACGGGGAGGTTAAAGGGACAGAGAGTGAGATCACGGGGAAGTTAAATGGACAGAGAGTGAGATCACGGGGATGTTAAAGGAACAGAGAGTGAGATCACGGGGAGGTTAAAGGGACAGAGAGTGAGATCACGGGGAGGTTAAAGGGACAGAGATTGGGATCGGGGACATTCAAACGGATAAAAAGTAAGAACAGGGACTGTTAAAGGGACAGAGAGTGAGATTACGGGGAGGTTAAAGGGACAGAGAGTGAGATCACGGGGAGGTTAAAGGGACAGAGAGTGAGATAACGGGGAGTTTAAAAGGACGAGACTGAGATCATGGGGAGGTTAAAGGGACAGAGAGAGAGATCACGGGGAGGTTAAACACACACAGAGTGAGATCACGGGGAGTTAAAGGGACATGGAGTGAGATCACGGGGATGTTAAAGGAACAGATAGTGAGATCACGAGGAGGTTAAAGGGACAGTGAGTGAAATCACGGGGAGGTTAAACGTACACAGAGTGAGATCACGGGGAGTTTAAAGGGACAGTAGTTAGATTACGAGGAGTTTAAAAGGACAGAAAGTGAGATTGGGGGAGGATAAAGGGCCTGAGAGTTAGATGACGGGGAGGTTAAAAGGACAGAGACTGAGATCACGTGTAGGTTAAAGGGACAGGGAGAGAGATCACGTGGAGTTTAAAGGGACAGACAGTGAGATCACGGGGAGGTAAAAGGGAAAGAGAGTGAGATTACGGGGACGTAAAAGGGACAGAGAGTGAGATGACGGGGATATTAAAGGGACAGACAGTGAGATCACGGGGAGGTAAAAGGGACAGAGAGTGAGATCACGGGGAGGTTAAAGGGACAGAGAGTGAGATCACGGGGAGGTTAAAGTGACAGTGAGTGAGATCACGGGGAGGTTAAAGGGACTGAAAGTGAGATCACGGGGAGGTTAAAGGGACAGTGAGTGAGATCACGGGAAGTTTAATGGGACAGAAAATGAGATCACTGATAGATTAAATGGACAGAGAGTAAGATCACGGGGAGGTTTAAGGGACAGAGAGTGACATCAGGGGGATGTTATAGGGACAGAGGGTGAGATAACGGGGAGGTTAAAGGACAGGGAGTGAGATCACGGGAGGGTTAATGGGACAGAGAGTGAGATCACCGGGAGGTTAAAGGGACAGAGAGAGATATCACGGGGAGTTTAAAACGACAGAGTCTGAGATCACGGGGAGGTTAAAGGGACACAGAGTGAGATCACGGGGAGGTTAAAGGGACAGTGAGTGAGATCACGGGGAGTTAAAAGGTATAGAGAGTGTGATCACGGAGAGGGTACAGGGACAAAGACTGAGATAACGGGGAGGTTAAAGGGACAGAGAGTGAGATGACGGGTATATTAAAGGGACAGACAGTGACATCACGGGGAGGTAAAAGGGACAGAGAGTGAGATCACATGGAGGTTAAATGGACAGAGAGTAAGATCACGGGGAGGTTAAAGGGACAGAGAGTGAGATCACATGGAGGTTAAAGGGACAGAGAGTGAGATCACGGGGAGTTTAAAGGGGCAAAGAGTGAGTTCACGGGGAAGTTAAAGTGACAGAGAGTGAGATGACGGGGTGGTTAAAGGGACTGAGAGTGAGGTCACTGGGAGGTTAAAGGGACTGAAAGTGAGATCACGGGGAGGTTAAAGTGGCTGAGAGTGAGATCACGGAGAGGTTAAAGGGACAGAGATTGAGATCAAGGGGAGGTTAAATGGACAGAGATTGAGATTACGGGGAGGTTAAAGGGACAGTGAGTGAGATCACGGGGAGGTTAATGGGACAGAGAGTGAGATCACGGGCAGGTTAACGGGAATGTGAGTGAGATCACGGGGAGGTTATAGGGACAGAGAGTGAGATCACGGGGAGGTTAAGGGGACAGAGAATGAGATCACGGGGAGGTTAAAGGGACAGAGAGTAAGATCACGGGGATGTTAAAGGGACAAGAGAGAGATCACGGGGAGGTTAAAGGGACAGAGATTGAGATCACGGGGAGGTTAATGGGATAAAGATTGAGATCGGGGACAGTCAAAAGTACAAAAGGTGAGAACAGGGACTGATAAAGGGACAGAGATTGCGATCACGGGTAGGTTAAAGGGACAGAAGGTGAGATCACGGGGAGGTTAAAGGGACAGAGAGTGAGATCACGGGGAGGTTAAAGGGACAGAGAGTGAGTTAAGGGTAGGTAAAAGGGCCAGAGATTGAAAACACGGCGAGGTTAAAGGGACAGCGAGTGAGATCACCGGGAGGTTAAAGGGACAGTGAGTGAGAAAACGGGGAGGTTAAAGGGACAGAGAGTGAGAACACGGGGAGGTTAAAGTGACAGAGAGTGAGAACACGGGGAGGTTAAAGTGGCTGTGAGTGAGATCACGGGGAGGTTAAATGGACAGAGAGTGAGATCACGGGAAGGTTAAAGGGACAGAGATTGAGATCAGGGGGATGTTATAGGGACAGTGGGTGAGATCACGGGGAGGATAAAGGGACAGGGAGTGAGATCAAGGAGAGGTTAAAGGGACAGAGATTGAGATCACGGGGAGGTTAAAGGGACAGAGAGTGAGATCACGGGGATGTTAAAGGGACAGAGAGTGAGATCACTGGGAAGGTAAAGAGACAGAGAATGAGTTAATGGGAGGTTAAAGGGCCAGATATTGAGAACACGACGAGGTTAAAGGGACAGAGAGTGAGATCAGGGAGATGTTAATGGGACAGAGAGTGAGATCACGGGGAGGTTAAAGGGACAGTGAGTGAGATCACGGGGATGTAAAAGGGACTGCGATTGAGAACACGGGGAGGTTAAAGGGGCAGAGAGAGAGATCACGTGGAGTTTAAAAGGACGAGACTGAGATCATGTGGAGGTTAAAGGGACAGAGAGAGAGGTCACGGGGAGGTGAAATGCACACAGAGTGAGATCACGGCAAGTTAAAGGGACAGAGAGTGAGATCACGGGGAGTTAAAGGGACAGAGAGTGAGTTCAAGGGGAGGTTAAAGGGACAGAGAGTGTGATCACGGGGAGGGTAAAGGGACTGAGATTGAGATCACGGGGAGGTTAAAGTGACAGAGAGTGAGATAACGGGGAGATTAAGGGGACAGTGAGTGAGATCACGGGGAGGTTAAAGGGACAGAGAGTGAGATCACGGGGAGGTTAAATGGATAGTGAGTGAGATTACGGGGAGGTTAAAGGGACAGAGAGTGAGATCACGGGGATGTTATAGAGACAGAGGGTGAGATCACTGGAAGGTTAAAGGGACTGTGAGTGAGCTCACGGGGATATTAAAGGGACAAAGATTGAGATTACGGGGAGGTTAAAGGGACAGAGAGTGATTTATGGGTAGGTAAAAGGGCCAGAGTTTGAGAACACGGCGAGGTTAAAGGGACAGAGAGTGAGATCATGGAGATTTTAATGGGACAGAGAGTGAGATCACGGGGAGTTTAAAGGGACAATGTGTGAGATCATGTGGATTTTAATGGGACTGAGATTGAGATCACGGGGAGGTTAAAGGGACAGAGAGAAAGTTCATGGGCAGTTTAAAAGGACGAGACAGAGATCATGGGGAGGTTAAAGGGACAGAGAGAGAGATCATGGGGTGGTTAAACGCACACAGAGTGAGATCACGGGGAGTTAAAGGGACAGAGAGTGAGATCACGGGGAGTTAAAGGTACATGGAGTGAGATCACGGGGAGGTTAAAGGGGCAGAGAGTGAGATCACGGGGAGTTTAAAGGGGCAAAGAGTGAGTTCACGGGGAAGTTAAAGTGACAGAGAGTGAGATGACGGGGTGGTTAAAGGGACTGAGAGTGAGGTCACTGGGAGGTTAAAGGGACTGAAAGTGAGATCACGGGGAGGTTAAAGTGGCTGAGAGTGAGATCACGGAGAGGTTAAAGGGACAGAGATTGAGATCAAGGGGAGGTTAAATGGACAGAGATTGAGATTACGGGGAGGTTAAAGGGACAGTGAGTGAGATCACGGGGAGGTTAATGGGACAGAGAGTGAGATCACGGGCAGGTTAACGGGAATGTGAGTGAGATCACGGGGAGGTTATAGGGACAGAGAGTGAGATCATGGGGAGGTTAAGGGGACAGAGAATGAGATCACGGGGACATTAAATGGACAGAGAGTAAGATCACAGGGAGGTTAAAGGGACAGAGAGTGAGATCACGGGGAGGTTAAAGGGACAGAGAGTAAGATCACGGGGATGTTAAAGGGACAAGAGAGAGATCACGGGGAGGTTAAAGGGACAGAGATTGAGATCACGGGGAGGTTAATGGGATAAAGATTGAGATCGGGGACAGTCAAAAGTACAAAAGGTGAGAACAGGGACTGATAAAGGGACAGAGATTGCGATCACGGGTAGGTTAAAGGGACAGAAGGTGAGATCACGGGGAGGTTAAAGGGACAGAGAGTGAGATCACGGGAGGTTAAAGGGACAGAGAGTGAGTTAAGGGTAGGTAAAAGGGCCAGAGATTGAAAACACGGCGAGGTTAAAGGGACAGCGAGTGAGATCACCGGGAGGTTAAAGGGACAGTGAGTGAGAAAACGGGGAGGTTAAAGGGACAGAGAGTGAGAACACGGGGAGGTTAAAGTGACAGAGAGTGAGAACACGGGGAGGTTAAAGTGGCTGTGAGTGAGATCACGGGGAGGTTAAATGGACAGAGAGTGAGGAGTGAGATCACGGGAAGGTTAAAGGGACAGAGATTGAGATCAGGGGGATGTTATAGGGACAGTGGGTGAGATCACGGGGAGGATAAAGGGACAGGGAGTGAGATCAAGGAGAGGTTAAAGGGACAGAGATTGAGATCACGGGAGGTTAAAGGGACAGAGAGTGAGATCACGGGGATGTTAAAGGGACAGAGAGTGAGATCACTTGGAAGGTAAAGAGACAGAGAATGAGTTAATGGGAGGTTAAAGGGACAGTGAGTGAGATCACGGGGATGTAAAAGGGACTGCGATTGAGAACACGGGAGGTTAAAGGGGCAGAGAGAGAGATCACGTGGAGTTTAAAAGGACGAGACTGAGATCATGTGGAGGTTAAAGGGACAGAGAGAGAGGTCACGGGGAGGTGAAATGCACACAGAGTGAGATCACGGCAAGTTAAAGGGACAGAGACTGAGATCACGGGGAGTTAAAGGGACAGAGAGTGAGTTCAAGGGGAGGTTAAAGGACAGAGAGTGTGATCACGGGGAGGGTAAAGGACTGAAAGTGAGATCACGGGGAGGTAAAGGGACTGAGATTGAGATCACGGGGAGGTTAAAGTGACAGAGAGTGAGATAACGGGGAGATTAAGGGGACAGTGAGTGAGATCACGGGGAGGTTAAAGGGACAGAGAGTGAGATCACGGGGAGGTTAAATGGATAGTGAGTGAGATTACGGAGAGGTTAAAGGGACAGAGAGTGAGATCACGGGGATGTTATAGAGACAGAGGGTGAGATCACTGGAAGGTTAAAGGGACTGTGAGTGAGCTCACGGGGATATTAAAGGGACAAAGATTGAGATTACGGGGAGGGTTAAAGGGACAGAGAGTGATTTATGGGTAGGTAAAAGGGCCAGAGTTTGAGAACACGGCGAGGTTAAAGGGACAGAGAGTGAGATCATGGAGATTTTAATGGGACAGAGAGTGAGATCACGGGAGTTTAAAGGGACAATGTGTGAGATCATGTGGATTTTAATGGGACTGAGATTGAGATCACGGGGAGGTTAAAGGGACAGAGAGAAAGTTCATGGGCAGTTTAAAAGGACGAGACAGAGATCATGGGGAGGTTAAAGGGACAGAGAGAGAGATCATGGGGTGGTTAAACGCACACAGAGTGAGATCACGGGGAGTTAAAGGGACAGAGAGTGAGATCACGGGGAGTTAAAGGTACATGGAGTGAGATCACGGGGAGGTTAAAGGGGCAGAGAGTGAGTTCACGGGGACATTAAAGTGACAGAGTGAGATCGCGGAGATGTTAAAGGGACAGTGAGTGAGATCACGGGGAGGTTACGGGGACAGAGGATGAGATCACGGGGAGGTTAATGGGACAGAGAGTGAAATCACGGGGAGATTAAATGTACGCAGAGTGAGATCACGGGGAGGTTAAAGGACAGAGCGAGAGATCACAGGGAGTTTAAAAGGACAGAAAGTGAGATCACGGGGATGTTATTGGGACAGAGAGTGACATCACGGGTGGGCTAAAGGGACAGAGAGTGAGATCACGGGAGGTTAAGGGGACCGTGAGAGAGATCACGGGGACGTTAAACGTACACAGAGTGAGATCACGGGGCGGTTAAAGGGCCAGAGAGTTAGATGACGGGGAGGTTAAAAGGACAGAGACAAGATCATGGGGAGGTTAAGGGAAAGAGAGAAAGGTCATGGGGACTTTAAAAGGACAGAGACTGAGATCAAGGGGAGGTTAAATGTACAGAGAGAGAGATCACGGGGACGTTAGACGTACAAAGAGTGAGATCACGGGGAGTTAAAGGGACAGAGAGTGAGATCACGGGAGGGTAAAAGGAACAGAGATTGAGATCACGGGGTGGTTAAAAGGATGGAGAGTGAGATCACGTGGAGGTTAAAGGGACAGAGAGTGAGATCACGGGGAGGTTAATGGGACAGAGAGTGAGATCACGGGCAGGTTAACGGGAATGTGAGTGAGATCACGGGGAGGTTATAGGGACAGAGAGTGAGATCACGGGGAGGTTAAATGGACAGAGAATGAGATCACGGGCACATTAAATGGACAGAGAGTAAGATCACAGGGAGGTTAAAGGGACAGAGAGTGAGATCACGGGGAGGTTAAAGGGACAGAGATTGAGATCACGGGGAGGTTAAAGGGATAAAGATTGAGATCGGGGACAGTCAAAAGTACAAAAAGTGAGAACAGGGATTGATAAAGGGACAGAGATTGCGATCACGGGTAGGTTAAAGGGACAGAAAGTGAGATCACGGGGAGGTTAAAGGGACAGAGAGTGAGATCACGGGGAGGTTAAAGGGACAGAGAGTGAGTTAAGGGTAGGTAAAAGGGCCAGAGATTGAAAACACGGCGAGGTTAAAGGGACAGAGAGTGAGATCACGGAGATGTTAATGGGACAGAGAGTGAGATCACGGGGAGGTTAAAGGGACAGTGAGTGAGAGCACGGGGATGTAAAAGGGACTGCGATTGAGAACACGGGGAGGTTAAAGGGGCAGAGAGAGAGATCACGTGGAGTTTAAAAGGACGAGACTGAGATCATGTGGAGGTTAAAGGGACAGAGAGAGAGGTCACGGGGAGTTAAAGGGACAGAGAGTGAGTTCACGGGGAGGTTAAAGGGACAGAGAGTGAGATCACGGGGAGGTTAAAGTGTCAGAGAGTGAGATCACGGGGAGGATAAATGGAATGAGAGTGAGATCACTGGGAGGTTAAAGGGACTGAAAGTGAGTTCAAGCGGAGGTTAAAGGGACTGAGAGTGAGATCACGGGGAGGTTAAAGGGACAGAGTGTGAGATCACGCGGAGGTTAAAAGGGCAGAGAGTGAGAACACGGGGAGGTTAAAGTGACAGAGAGTGAGATCACGGGGAGGTTAAAGTGGCTGTGAGTGAGATCACGGGGAGGTTAAATGGACAGAGAGTGAGATCACGGGAAGTTTAAAGGGACAGAGATTGAGATCAGGGGGATGTTATAGGGACAGTGGGTGAGATCACGGGGAGGTTAAAGGGACAGGGAGTGAGATCAAGGAGAGGTTAAAGGGACAGAGATTGAGATCACGGGGAGGTTAAAGGGACAGAGAGTGAGATCACGGGGAGGTTAAAGGGACAGTGAGTGAGAAAACGGGGAGGTTAAAGGGACAGAGAGTGAGAACACGGGGAGGTTAAAGTGACAGAGAGTGAGATCACGGGGAGGTTAAAGTGGCTGTGAGTGAGATCACGGGGAGGTTAAATGGACAGAGAGTGAGATCACGGGAAGGTTAAAGGGACAGAGATTGAGATCAGGGGGATGTTATAGGGACAGTGGGTGAGATCACGGGGAGGTTAAAGGGACAGGGAGTGAGATCAAGGAGAGGTTAAAGGGACAGAGATTGAGATCACGGGGAGGTTAAAGGGACAGAGAGTGAGATCACGGGGATGTTAAAGGGACAGAGAGTGAGATCACTTGGAAGGTAAAGAGACAGAGAATGAGTTAATGGGAGGTTAAAGGGCCAGATATTGAGAACACGGCGAGGTTAAAGGGACAGAGAGTGAGATCACGGAGATGTTAATGGGACAGAGAGTGAGATCACGGGGAGGTTAAAGGGAAAGTGAGTGAGATCACGGGGATGTAAAAGGGACTGCGATTGAGAACACGGGGAGGTTAAAGGGGCAGAGAGAGAGATCACGTGGAGTTTAAAAGGACGAGACTGAGATCATGTGGAGGTTTAAGGGACAGAGAGAGAGGTCACGGGGAGGTGAAATGCACACAGAGTGAGATCACGGCAAGTTAAAGGGACAGAGAGTGAGATCACGGGGAGTTAAAGGGACAGAGAGTGAGTTCACGGGGAGGTTAAAGGGACAGAGAGTGTGATCACGGGGAGGGTAAAGGGACAGAGAGTGAGTTCACGGGGAGGTGAAAGGGACAGTGAGTGAGATCACGGGGAGGTTAAAGGGACAGAGAGTGAGATCACGGGGAGGTTAAAGGGACAGAGAGTGAGATCACGGGGAGATTAAGGGGACAGTGAGTGAGATCACGGGGAGGTTAAAGGGACAGAGAGTGAGATCACGGGGAGGTGAAAGGGACAGTGAGTGAGATCACGGGGAGGTTAAAGGGACAGAGAGTGAGATAACGGGGAGATTAAGGGGACAGTGAGTGAGCTCACGGGGATATTAAAGGGATAAAGATTGAGATCACGGGGAGGTTAAAGGGACAGAGAGAGAATTATGGGTAGGTAAAATGGCCAGAGATTGAGAACACGGCGAGGTTAAAGGGACAGAGAGTGAGATCACGGGGAGTTTAAAGGGACAATGTGTGAGATCATGTGGATTTTAATGGGACTGAGATTGAGATCACGGGGAGGTTAAAGGGACAGAGAGAAAGTTCATGGGCAGTTTAAAAGGACGAGACAGAGATCATGGGGAGGTTAAAGGGACAGAGAGAGAGATCATGGGGTGGTTAAACGCACACAGAGTGAGATCACGGGGAGTTAAAGGGACAGAGAGTGAGATCACGGGGAGTTAAAGGTACATGGAGTGAGATCACGGGGAGGTTAAAGGGGCAGAGAGTGAGTTCACGGGGACATTAAAGTGACAGAGTGAGATCGCGGAGATGTTAAAGGGACAGTGAGTGAGATCACGGGGAGGTTACGGGGACAGAGGATGAGATCACGGGGAGGTTAATGGGACAGAGAGTGAAATCACGGGGAGATTAAATGTACGCAGAGTGAGATCACGGGGAGGTTAAAGGGACAGAGCGAGAGATCACAGGGAGTTTAAAAGGACAGAAAGTGAGATCACGGGGATGTTATTGGGACAGAGAGTGACATCACGGGTGGGCTAAAGGGACAGAGAGTGAGATCACGGGGAGGTTAAGGGGACCGTGAGAGAGATCACGGGGACGTTAAACGTACACAGAGTGAGATCACGGGGCGGTTAAAGGGCCAGAGAGTTAGATGACGGGGAGGTTAAAAGGACAGAGACAAGATCATGGGGAGGTTAAGGGAAAGAGAGAAAGGTCATGGGGACTTTAAAAGGACAGAGACTGAGATCAAGGGGAGGTTAAATGTACAGAGAGAGAGATCACGGGGACGTTAGACGTACAAAGAGTGAGATCACGGGGAGTTAAAGGGACAGAGAGTGAGATCACGGGAGGGTAAAAGGAACAGAGATTGAGATCACGGGGTGGTTAAAAGGATGGAGAGTGAGATCACGTGGAGGTTAAAGGGACAGAGAGTGAGATCACGGGGAGGTTAATGGGACAGAGAGTGAGATCACGGGCAGGTTAACGGGAATGTGAGTGAGATCACGGGGAGGTTATAGGGACAGAGAGTGAGATCACGGGGAGGTTAAATGGACAGAGAATGAGATCACGGGCACATTAAATGGACAGAGAGTAAGATCACAGGGAGGTTAAAGGGACAGAGAGTGAGATCACGGGGAGGTTAAAGGGATAAAGATTGAGATCGGGGACAGTCAAAAGTACAAAAAGTGAGAACAGGGATTGATAAAGGGACAGAGATTGCGATCACGGGTAGGTTAAAGGGACAGAAAGTGAGATCACGGGGAGGTTAAAGGGACAGAGAGTGAGATCATGGGGAGGTTAAAGGGACAGAGAGTGAGTTAAGGGTAGGTAAAAGGGCCAGAGATTGAAAACACGGCGAGGTTAAAGGGACAGAGAGTGAGATCACGGAGATGTTAATGGGACAGAGAGTGAGATCACGGGGAGGTTAAAGGGACAGTGAGTGAGAGCACGGGGATGTAAAAGGGACTGCGATTGAGAACACGGGGAGGTTAAAGGGGCAGAGAGAGAGATCACGTGGAGTTTAAAAGGACGAGACTGAGATCATGTGGAGGTTAAAGGGACAGAGAGAGAGGTCACGGGGAGTTAAAGGGACAGAGAGTGAGTTCACGGGGAGGTTAAAGGGACAGAGAGTGAGATCACGGGGAGGTTAAAGTGTCAGAGAGTGAGATCACGGGGAGGATAAATGGAATGAGAGTGAGATCACTGGGAGGTTAAAGGGACTGAAAGTGAGTTCAAGCGGAGGTTAAAGGGACTGAGAGTGAGATCACGGGGAGGTTAAAGGGACAGAGTGTGAGATCACGCGGAGGTTAAAGGGGCAGAGAGTGAGAACACGGGGAGGTTAAAGTGACAGAGAGTGAGATCACGGGGAGGTTAAAGTGGCTGTGAGTGAGATCACGGGGAGGTTAAATGGACAGAGAGTGAGATCACGGGAAGTTTAAAGGGACAGAGATTGAGATCAGGGGGATGTTATAGGGACAGTGGGTGAGATCACGGGGAGGTTAAAGGGACAGGGAGTGAGATCAAGGAGAGGTTAAAGGGACAGAGATTGAGATCACGGGGAGGTTAAAGGGACAGAGAGTGAGATCACGGGGAGGTTAAAGGGACAGTGAGTGAGAAAACGGGGAGGTTAACGGGACAGAGAGTGAGAACACGGGGAGGTTAAAGTGACAGAGAGTGAGATCACGGGGAGGTTAAAGTGGCTGTGAGTGAGATCACGGGGAGGTTAAATGGACAGAGAGTGAGATCACGGGAAGGTTAAAGGGACAGAGATTGAGATCAGGGGGATGTTATAGGGACAGTGGGTGAGATCACGGGGAGGTTAAAGGGACAGGGAGTGAGATCAAGGAGAGGTTAAAGGGACAGAGATTGAGATCACGGGGAGGTTAAAGGGACAGAGAGTGAGATCACGGGGATGTTAAAGGGACAGAGAGTGAGATCACTTGGAAGGTAAAGAGACAGAGAATGAGTTAATGGGAGGTTAAAGGGCCAGATATTGAGAACACGGCGAGGTTAAAGGGACAGAGAGTGAGATCACGGAGATGTTAATGGGACAGAGAGTGAGATCACGGGGAGGTTAAAGGGAAAGTGAGTGAGATCACGCGGATGTAAAAGGGACTGCGATTGAGAACACGGGGAGGTTAAAGGGGCAGAGAGAGAGATCACGTGGAGTTTAAAAGGACGAGACTGAGATCATGTGGAGGTTTAAGGGACAGAGAGAGAGGTCACGGGGAGGTGAAATGCACACAGAGTGAGATCACGGCAAGTTAAAGGGACAGAGAGTGAGATCACGGGGAGTTAAAGGGACAGAGAGTGAGTTCACGGGGAGGTTAAAGGGACAGAGAGTGTGATCACGGGGAGGGTAAAGGGACTGAAAGTGAGATCACGGGGAGATTAAAGGGACTGAGATTGAGATCACGGGGAGGTTAAAGGGACAGAGAGTGAGATAACGGGGAGATTAAGGGGACAGTGAGTGAGATCACGGGGAGGTTAAAGGGACAGAGAGTGAGATCACGGGGAGGTGAAAGGGACAGTGAGTGAGATCACGGGGAGGTTAAAGGGACAGAGAGTGAGATAACGGGGAGATTAAGGGGACAGTGAGTGAGCTCACGGGGATATTAAAGGGATAAAGATTGAGATCACGGGGAGGTTAAAGGGACAGAGAGAGAATTATGGGTAGGTAAAATGGCCAGAGATTGAGAACACGGCGAGGTTAAAGGGACAGAGAGTGAGATCACGGGGAGTTTAAAGGGACAATGTGTGAGATCATGTGGATTTTAATGGGACTGAGATTGAGATCACGGGGAGGTTAAAGGGACAGAGAGAAAGTTCACGGGGAGTTTAAAAGGACGAGACAGAGATCATGGGGAGGTTAAAGGGACAGAGAGAGAGATCATGGGGAGGTTAAACGCACACAGAGTGAGATCACGGGGAGTTAAAGGGACAGAGAGTGAGATCACGGGGAGTTAAAGGTACATGGAGTGAGATCACGGGGAGGTTAAAGGGGCAGAGAGTGAGTTCACGGGGACATTAAAGTGACAGAGTGAGATCGCGGAGATGTTAAAGGGACAGTGAGTGAGATCACGGGGAGGTTACGGGGACAGAGGATGAGATCACGGGGAGGTTAATGGGACAGAGAGTGAAATCACGGGGAGATTAAATGTACGCAGAGTGAGATCACGGGGAGGTTAAAGGGACAGAGCGAGAGATCACAGGGAGTTTAATAGGGCAGAAAGTGAGATCACGGGGATGTTATAGGGACAGAGAGTGACATCACGGGTGGGCTAAAGGGACAGAGAGTGAGATCACGGGGAGGTTAAAGGGACCGTGAGAGAGATCACGGGGACGTTAAACGTTCACAGAGTGAGATCACGGGGCGGTTAAAGGGCCAGAGAGTTAGATGACGGGGAGGTTAAAAGGACAGAGACAAGATCATGGGGAGGTTAAGGGAAAGAGAGAAAGATCATGGGGACTTTAAAAGGACAGAGACTGAGATCAAGGGGAGGTTAAATGTACAGAGAGAGAGATCACGGGGACGTTAGACGTACAAAGAGTGAGATCACGGGGAGTTAAAGGGAAAGAGAGTGAGATCACGGGAGGGTAAAAGGAACAGAGATTGAGATCACGGGGTGGTTAAAAGGATGGAGAGTGAGATCACGTGGAGGTTAAAGGGACAGAGAGTGAGATCACGGGGAGGTAAATGGGACAGAGAGTGAGATCACGGGCAGGTTAACGGGAATGTGAGTGAGATCACGGGGAGGTTATAGGGACAGAGAGTGAGATCACGGGGAGGTTAAATGGACAGAGAATGAGATCACGGGGACATTAAATGGACAGAGAGTAAGATCACAGGGAGGTTAAAGGGACAGAGAGTGAGATCACGGGGAGGTTAAAGGGACAGAGAGTAAGATCACGGGGATGTTAAAGGGACAAGAGAGAGATCACGGGTAGGTTAAAGGGACAGAGATTGAGATCACGGGGAGGTTAAAGGGATAAAGATTGAGATCGGGGACAGTCAAAAGTACAAAAAGTGAGAACAGGGACTGATAAAGGGACAGAGATTGCGATCACGGGTAGGTTAAAGGGACAGAAGGTGAGATCACGGGGAGGTTAAAGGGACAGAGAGAGAGATCACGGGGAGGTTAAAGGGACAGAGAGTGAATTAAGGGTAGGTAAAAGGGCCAGAGATTGAAAACACGGCGAGGTTAAAGGGACAGCGAGTGAGATCACGGAGATGTTAATGGGACAGAGAGTGAGATCACGGGGAGGTTAAAGGGACTGCGATTGAGACCACGGGGAGGTTAAAGGGGCAGAGAGAGAGATCACGTGGAGTTTAAAAGGACGAGACTGAGATCATGTGGAGGTTAAAGGGACAGAGAGAGAGGTCACGGGGAGTTAAAGGGACAGAGAGTGAGTTCACGGGGAGGTTAAAGGGACAGAGAGTGAGATCACGGGGAGGTTAAAGTGTCAGAGAGTGAGATCACGGGGAGGTTAAATGGAATGAGAGTGAGATCACTGGGAGGTTAAAGGGACTGAAAGTGAGATCACGCGGAGGTTAAAGGGACTGAGAGTGAGATCACGGGGAGGTTAAAGGGACAGTGAGTGAGAAAACGGGGAGGTTAAAGGGACAGAGAGTGAGAACACGGGGAGGTTAAAGTGACAGAGAGTGAGAACACGGGGAGGTTAAAGTGGCTGTGAGTGAGATCACGGGGAGGTTAAATGGACAGAGAGTGAGATCACGGGAAGGTCAAAGGGACTGAGATTGAGATCAGGGGGATGTTATAGGGACAGTGGGTGAGATCACGGGGAGGTTAAAGGGACAGGGAGTGAGATCAAGGAGAGGTTAAAGGGACAGAGATTGAGATCACGGGGAGGTTAAAGGGACAGAGAGTGAGATCACGGGGATGTTAAAGGGACAGAGAGTGAGATCACTTGGAAGGTAAAGAGACAGAGAATGAGTTAATGGGAGGTTAAAGGGCCAGATATTGAGAACACGACGAGGTTAAAGGGACAGAGAGTGAGATCACGGAGATGTTAATGGGACAGAGAGTGAGATCACGGGGAGGTTAAAGGGACAGAGATTGAGATCAGGGGGATGTTATAGGGACAGTGGGTGAGATCACGGGGAGGATAAAGGGACAGGGAGTGAGATCAAGGAGAGGTTAAAGGGACAGAGATTGAGATCACGGGGAGGTTAAAGGGACAGAGAGTGAGATCACGGGGATGTTAAAGGGACAGAGAGTGAGATCACATGGAAGGTAAAGAGACAGAGAATGAGTTAATGGGAGGTTAAAGGGCCAGATATTGAGAACACGACGAGGTTAAAGGGACAGAGAGTGAGATCACGGAGATGTTAATGGGACAGAGAGTGAGATCACGGGGAGGTTAAAGGGACAGTGAGTGAGATCACGGGGATGTAAAAGGGACTGCGATTGAGAACACGGGGAGGTTAAAGGGGCAGAGAGAGAGATCACGTGGAGTTTAAAAGGACGAGACTGAGATCATGTGGAGGTTAAAGGGACAGAGAGAGAGGTCACGGGGAGGTGAAATGCACACAGAGTGAGATCACGGCAAGTTAAAGGGACAGAGAGTGAGATCACGGGGAGTTAAAGGGACAGAGAGTGAGTTCACGGGGAGGTTAAAGGGACAGAGAGTGTGATCACGGGGAGGGTAAAGGGACTGAAAGTGAGATCACGGGGAGGTTAAAGGGACTGAGATTGAGATCACGGGGAGGTTAAAGGGACAGAGAGTGAGATAACGGGGAGATTAAGGGGACAGTGAGTGAGATCACTTGGAAGGTAAAGAGACAGAGAATGAGTTAATGGGAGGTTAAAGGGCCAGATATTGAGAACACGGCGAGGTTAAAGGGACAGAGATTGAGATCACGGGGAGGTTAAAGGGCCAGAGATTGAGATCACGGGCACGTTAAAGGCACATAGAGTGAGATCGCGGGGAGGTTAAAGGGACAGAGAGTGTGATCACGGGGAGGTTAAAAGGAATGAAAGTGAGATCACGGGGAGGTTAAAGGGACTGAGATTGAGATCACGGGGAGGTTAAATGGCCAGAGAGTGAGATTACGGGGAGTTTAAAGGGACTGAGAGATAGATCACGGGGAGGTTAAAGGGACTGAGAGTGAGATCACGGGGAGGTTAAAGGGACTGAGGGTGAGATCACGGTGAGGTTAAAGGGACAGCGAGTTAGATAACGGGGAGGTTAAATGGACTGAGATTGAGATCACAGGGATGTTAAAGGGACAGAGAGAGAGATCACTGGCAGTTTTAAAGGACAGAGACTGAGATCATGGGGAGGTTAAAGGGACAGGGAGAGAGATCACGGGGAGGTTAAACGCACTCAGAGTGAGATCACGGTGAGTTAAAGAGACAGTGAGTGAGATCACGGGAGGGTAAAAGGAACAGAGAGTGAGATCACGGGAAGTTTAAAAGGACAGAGAGTGAGATCACGTGGAGGTTAAAGGGCCAGATAGTGGGATCACGGGGAGGTTAACGCCACAGAGAGTGATATCACTCAGTCGTTTAAGGGACAGAGAGTAAGATCACGGGGAGGTTAAAGGGACAGAGATTGAGATCACGGGGAGGTTAAAGGGCCAGAGATTGAGATCACGGGCACGTTAAAGGCACATAGAGTGAGATCGCGGGGAGGTTAAAGGGACAGAGAGTGTGATCACGGGGAGGTTAAAGGGACTGAAAGTGAGATCACGGGGAGGTTAAATGGACAGAGAGTGAGATTACGGGGAGTTTAAAGGGACTGAGAGATAGATCACGGGGAGGTTAAAGGGACTGAGAGTGAGATCACGGTGAGGTTAAAGGGACAGCGAGTTAGATAACGGGGAGGTTTAATGGACAGAAAGTGAGATCACGGGGAGTTAATGGGACAGAGAGTGAGTTCACGGTGACGTTAAAGTGACAGAGAGTGAAATCACGGGGAGGTTAAAGGTACTGAGAGTGAGATCACGGGGAGGTTAAATGGACAGTGAGTGAGATCTCGGGGGGTTTAAAGGGACTGAGAGTTAGATCACGGGGAGGTTAAAGGGACAGAGAGTGAAATCACGGTGAGGTTAATGGGACAGAGAGTGAGATAACGGGGAGATTAAGGGTACAGTGAGTGAGATCACGGGGAGGTTAAAGGGACAGAGAGTGAGATCACGGGGAGGTTAAAGGGACAGTGAGTGAGCTCACGGGGAGGTTAAAGGGACAGAGAGTGAGATCACGGGGATGTTAAAGTGGCTGTGAGTGAGATCACGGGGATGTTAAAGGGACAGAGAGTGAGATCACTTGGAAGGTAAAGAGACAGAGAATGAGTTAATGGGAGGTTAAAGGACCAGATATTGAGAACACGGCGAGGTTAAAGGAACAGAGAGTGAGATCACGGAGATGTTAAAGTGACAGAGAGTGAGATCACGGGGAGGTTAAAGGGACAGTGAGTGAGATCACGGGGGTGTTAAATGGACTGAGATTGAGATCACGGGGATGTTAAAGGGACAGAGAGAGAGATCACGGGCAGTTTTAAAGGACAGAGACTGAGATCATGGGGAGGTTAAAGGGACAGGGAGAGAGATCACGGGGAGGTTAAACGCACTCAGAGTGAGATCACGGTGAGTTAAAGGGACAGTGAGTGAGATCACGGGAGGGTAAAAGGAACAGAGAGTGAGATCACGGGGAGGTTAATGGGGCAGAGAGTGAGATCACGGGGAGGTTAAAGTGACAGTGTGTGAGATCACGGGGAGGTTAAAGGGACAGAGAGTGATAGCACTGGCTGGTTAAAGGGACAGGGAGTGAGATCACGGGGAGGTTAAAGGGACAGAGATTGAGATCACAGGAAGGCTAAAGGGCAGGGATTGAGATACCGGGTACGTTAAAGGGAAAGAGCGTGAGATCACGGGGAGGTTAAAGGGCCAGATAGTGAGATCACGGGGAGGTTAAAGGGACAGAGAGTGAAATCACGGGAAGGTTAAACGTACACAGAGTGAGTTCACGGGGAGGTTAAAGGGACTGAGAGTGAGATCACGGGTAGGTTAAAGGGACTGAGAGTGAGATCACGGGGAGGTTAAAGGGACAGTGAGTGAGAAAACGGGGAGGTTAAAGGGACAGAGTGTGAGATCACGCGGAGGTTAAAGGGGCAGAGAGTGAGAACACGGGGAGGTTAAAGTGACAGAGAGTGAGATCACGGGGAGGTTAAAGTGGCTGTGAGTGAGATCACGGGGAGGTTAAATGGACAGAGAGTGAGATCACGGGAAGGTTAAAGGGACAGAGATTGAGATCAGGGGGATGTTATAGGGACAGTGGGTGAGATCACGGGGAGGTTAAAGGGACAGGGAGTGAGATCAAGGAGAGGTTAAAGGGACAGAGATTGAGATCACGGGGAGGTTAAAGGGACAGAGAGTGAGATCACGGGGATGTTAAAGGGACAGAGAGTGAGATCACTTGGAAGGTAAAGAGACAGAGAATGAGTTAATGGGAGGTTAAAGGGCCAGATATTGAGAACACGGCGAGGTTAAAGGAACAGAGAGTGAGATCACGGAGATGTTAAAGTGACCGAGAGTGAGATCACGGGGAGGTTAAAGGGACTGAGAGATAGATCACGGGGAGGTTAAAGGGACTGAGAGATAGATCACGGGGAGGTTAAAGGGACTGAGAGTGAGATCACGGTGAGGTTAAAGGGACAGCGAGTTAGATAACGGGGAGGTTAAATGGACTGAGATTGAGATCACGGGGATGTTAAAGGGACAGAGAGAGAGATCACTGGCAGTTTTAAAGGACAGAGACTGAGATCATGGGGAGGTTAAAGAGACAGGGAGAGAGATCACGGGGAGGTTAAACGCACTCAGAGTGAGATCACGGTGAGTTAAAGGGACAGTGAGTGAGATCACGGGAGGGTAAAAGGAACAGAGAGTGAGATCCCGGGAAGTTTAAAAGGACAGAGAGTGAGATCACGTGGAGGTTAAAGGGCCAGATAGTGGGATCACGGGGAGGTTAACGGGACAGAGAGTGATATCACTCAGTCGTTTAAGGGACAGAGAGTAAGATCACGGGGAGGTTAAAGGGACAGAGATTGAGATCACGGGGAGGTTAAAGGGCCAGAGATTGAGATC
Organism: Cetorhinus maximus; assembly: GCF_964194155.1. Lineage (NCBI taxonomy): Eukaryota > Metazoa > Chordata > Chondrichthyes > Lamniformes > Cetorhinidae > Cetorhinus > Cetorhinus maximus. The sequence continues at coordinate 308,697 of NW_027596354.1, forward strand.
ACGGGCACGTTAAAGGCACATAGAGTGAGATCGCGGGGAGGTTAAAGGGACAGAGAGTGTGATCAAGGGGAGGTTAAAGGGACTGAAAGTGAGATCACGGTGAGGTTAAAGGGACAGCGAGTTAGATAACGGGGAGGTTTAATGGACAGAAAGTGAGATCACGGGGAGTTAATGGGACAGAGAGTGAGATCGTGGGGAGGTTAAAGGGACAATGTGCGAGATCATGTGGATTTTAATGGGACTGAGATTGAGATCACGGGGAGATTAAAGGGACAGAGAGAAAGTTCACGGGGAGTTTAAAAGGACGAGACAGAGATCATGGGGAGGTTAAAGGGACAGAGAGAGAGATCATGGGGAGGTTAAACGCACACAGAGTGAGATCACGGGGAGTTAAAGGGACAGAGAGTGAGATCACGGGGAGTTAAAGGTACATGGAGTGAGATCACGGGGTGGTTAAAGGGGCAGAGAGTGAGTTCACGGGGACATTAAAGTGACAGAGTGAGATCGCGGAGATGTTAAAGGGACAGTGAGTGAGATCACGGGGAGGTTACGGGGACAGAGGATGAGATCACGGGGAGGTTAATGGGACAGAGAGTGAAATCACGGGGAGATTAAATGTACGCAGAGTGAGATCACGGGGAGGTTAAAGGGACAGAGCGAGAGATCACAGGGAGTTTAAAAGGACAGAAAGTGAGATCACGGGGATGTTATTGGGACAGAGAGTGACATCACGGGTGGGCTAAAGGGACAGAGAGTGAGATCACGGGGAGGTTAAGGGGACCGTGAGAGAGATCACGGGGACGTTAAACGTACACAGAGTGAGATCACGGGGCGGTTAAAGGGCCAGAGAGTTAGATGACGGGGAGGTTAAAAGGACAGAGACAAGATCATGGGGAGGTTAAGGGAAAGAGAGAAAGATCATGGGGACTTTAAAAGGACAGAGACTGAGATCAAGGGGAGGTTAAAGGTACAGAGAGAGAGATCACGGGGACGTTAGACGTACACAGAGTGAGATCACGGGGAGTTAAAGGGACAGAGAGTGAGATCACGGGAGGGTAAAAGGAACAGAGATTGAGATCACAGGGTGGTTAAAAGGATGGAGAGTGAGATCACGTGGAAGTTAAAGGGACAGAGAGTGAGATCACGAGGAGGTGAAATGGAAAGAGTGTGATATAACGGGAGGTTAAAGGGACAGAGAGTGAGATCACGGGGAGGTTAATGGGACAGAGAGTGAGATCACGGGCAGGTTAACGGGAATGTGAGTGAGATCACGGGGAGGTTATAGGGACAGAGAGTGAGATCACGGGGTGGTTAAAGGGACAGAGAATGAGATCACGGGGACATTAAATGGACAGAGAGTAAGATCACAGGGAGGTTAAAGGGACAGAGAGTGAGATCACGGGGAGGTTAAAGGGACAGAGAGTGAGATCACGGGGATGTTAAAGGGACAAGAGAGAGATCACGGGGAGGTTAAAGGGACAGAGATTGAGATCACGGGGAGGTTAAAGGGATAAAGATTGAGATCGGGGACAGTCAAAAGTACAAAAAGTGAGAACAGGGACTGATAAAGGGACAGAGATTGCGATCACGGGTAGGTTAAAGGGACAGAAAGTGAGATCACGGGGAGGTAAAAGGGCCAGAGATTGAAAACACGGCGAGGTTAAAGGGACAGAGAGTGAGATCACGGAGATGTTAATGGGACAGAGAGTGAGATCACGGGGAGGTTAAAGGGACAGAGAGTGAAATCACGGTGAGGTTAAAGGGACAGAGAGTGAGATAACGGGGAGATTAAGGGGACAGTGAGTGAGATCACGGGGAGGTTAAAGGGACAGAGAGTGAGATCACGGGGAGGTTAAAGGGACTGTGAGTGAGCTCACGGGGAGGTTAAAGGGACAGAGAGTGAGATCACGGGGATGTTAAAGTGGCTGTGAGTGAGATCACGGGGAGGTTAAATGGACAGAGAGTGAGATCACGGGAAGGTTAAAGGGACAGAGATTGAGATCACGGGGATGTTATAGGGATAGTGGGTGAGATCACGGGGAGGTTAAAGGGACAGGGAGTGAGATCAAGGAGAGGTTAAAGGGACAGAGATTGAGATCACGGGGAGGTTAAAGGGACAGAGAGTGAGATCACGGGGATATTAAAGGGACAGAGAGTGAGATCACTTGGAAGGTAAAGAGACAGAGAATGAGTTAATGGGAGGTTAAAGGACCAGATATTGAGAACACGGCGAGGTTAAAGGAACAGAGAGTGAGATCACGGAGATGTTAAAGTGACAGAGAGTGAGATCACGGGGAGGTTAAAGGGACAGTGAGTGAGATCACGGGGGTGTTAAATGGACTGAGATTGAGATCACGGGGATGTTAAAGGGACAGAGAGAGAGATCACGGGCAGTTTTAAAGGACAGAGACTGAGATCATGGGGAGGTTAAAGGGACAGGGAGAGAGATCACGGGGAGGTTAAACGCACTCAGAGTGAGATCACGGTGAGTTAAAGGGACAGTGAGTGAGATCACGGGAGGGTAAAAGGAACAGAGAGTGAGATCACGGGAAGTTTAAAAGGACAGAGAGTGAGATCACGTGGAGGTTAAAGGGCCAGATAGTGGGATCACGGGGAGGTTAACGCCACAGAGAGTGATATCACTCAGTCGTTTAAGGGACAGAGAGTAAGATCACGGGGAGGTTAAAGGGACAGAGATTGAGATCACGGGGAGGTTAAAGGGCCAGAGATTGAGATCAAGGGCACGTTAAAGGCACATAGAGAGAGATCACGGGGACGTTAAAGGGACAGAGAGTGAGATCACGTGGAGGTTAAAGGGACAGAGATTCAGATCGGGCACAGTTAAAGGGACAGAGAGTGAGAACAGGTACAGTGAAAGGAACAGAGAGTAAGATCATGGGGAGGTTTAGGGGACAGAGGGTGAGATCACGGGGAGGTTAATGGGGCAGAGAGTGAGATCACGGGGAGGTTAAAGTGACAGTGTGTGAGATCACGGGGAGGTTAAAGGGACAGAGAGTGATAGCACTGGCTGGTTAAAGGGACAGGGAGTGAGATCACGGGGAGGTTAAAGGGACAGAGATTGAGATCACAGGAAGGCTAAAGGGCAGGGATTGAGATACCGGGTACGTTAAAGGGAAAGAGCGTGAGATCACGGGGAGGTTAAAGGGCCAGATAGTGCGATCACGGGGAGGTTAAAGGGACAGAGAGTGAAATCACGGGAAGGTTAAACGTACACAGAGTGAGATCACGGGGAGGTTAAAGGGACTGAGAGTGAGATCACGGGTAGGTTAAAGGGACTGAGAGTGAGATCACGGGGAGGTTAAAGGGACAGTGAGTGAGAAAACGGGGAGGTTAAAGGGACAGAGTGTGAGATCACGCGGAGGTTAAAGGGGCAGAGAGTGAGAACACGGGGAGGTTAAAGTGACAGAGAGTGAGATCACGGGGAGGTTAAAGTGGCTGTGAGTGAGATCACGGGGAGGTTAAATGGACAGAGAGTGAGATCACGGGAAGGTTAAAGGGACAGAGATTGAGATCAGGGGGATGTTATAGGGACAGTGGGTGAGATCACGGGGAGGTTAAAGGGACAGGGAGTGAGATCAAGGAGAGGTTAAAGGGACAGAGATTGAGATCACGGGGAGGTTAAAGGGACAGAGAGTGAGATCACGGGGATGTTAAAGGGACAGAGAGTGAGATCACTTGGAAGGTAAAGAGACAGAGAATGAGTTAATGGGAGGTTAAAGGGCCAGATATTGAGAACACGGCGAGGTTAAAGGAACAGAGAGTGAGATCACGGAGATGTTAAAGTGACCGAGAGTGAGATCACGGGGAGGTTAAAGGACTGAGAGATAGATCACGGGGAGGTTAAAGGGACTGAGAGATAGATCACGGGGAGGTTAAAGGGACTGAGAGTGAGATCACGGTGAGGTTAAAGGGACAGCGAGTTAGATAACGGGGAGGTTAAATGGACTGAGATTGAGATCACGGGGATGTTAAAGGGACAGAGAGAGAGATCACGGGCAGTTTTAAAGGACAGAGACTGAGATCATGGGGAGGTTAAAGAGACAGGGAGAGAGATCACGGGGAGGTTAAACGCACTCAGAGTGAGATCACGGTGAGTTAAAGGGACAGTGAGTGAGATCACGGGAGGGTAAAAGGAACAGAGAGTGAGATCCCGGGAAGTTTAAAAGGACAGAGAGTGAGATCACGTGGAGGTTAAAGGGCCAGATAGTGGGATCACGGGGAGGTTAACGGGACAGAGAGTGATATCACTCAGTCGTTTAAGGGACAGAGAGTAAGATCACGGGGAGGTTAAAGGGACAGAGATTGAGATCACGGGGAGGTTAAAGGGCCAGAGATTGAGATCACGGGCACGTTAAAGGCACATAGAGTGAGATCGCGGGGAGGTTAAAGGGACAGAGAGTGTGATCAAGGGGAGGTTAAAGGGACTGAAAGTGAGATCACGGTGAGGTTAAAGGGACAGCGAGTTAGATAACGGGGAGGTTTAATGGACAGAAAGTGAGATCACGGGGAGTTAATGGGACAGAGAGTGAGATCGTGGGGAGGTTAAAGGGACAATGTGCGAGATCATGTGGATTTTAATGGGACTGAGATTGAGATCACGGGGAGATTAAAGGGACAGAGAGAAAGTTCACGGGGAGTTTAAAAGGACGAGACAGAGAACATGGGGAGGTTAAAGGGACAGAGAGAGAGATCATGGGGAGGTTAAACGCACACAGAGTGAGATCACGGGGAGTTAAAGGGACAGAGAGTGAGATCACGGGGAGTTAAAGGTACATGGAGTGAGATCACGGGGTGGTTAAAGGGGCAGAGAGTGAGTTCACGGGGACATTAAAGTGACAGAGTGAGATCGCGGAGATGTTAAAGGGACAGTGAGTGAGATCACGGGGAGGTTACGGGGACAGAGGATGAGATCACGGGGAGGTTAATGGGACAGAGAGTGAAATCACGGGGAGATTAAATGTACGCAGAGTGAGATCACGGGGAGGTTAAAGGGACAGAGCGAGAGATCACAGGGAGTTTAAAAGGACAGAAAGTGAGCTCACGGGGATGTTATTGGGACAGAGAGTGACATCACGGGTGGGCTAAAGGGACAGAGAGTGAGATCACGGGGAGGTTAAGGGGACCGTGAGAGAGATCACGGGGACGTTAAACGTAAACAGAGTGAGATCACGGGGCGGTTAAAGGGCCAGAGATTTAGATGACGGGGAGGTTAAAAGGACAGAGACAAGATCATGGGGAGGTTAAGGGAAAGAGAGAAAGATCATGGGGACTTTAAAAGGACAGAGACTGAGATCAAGGGGAGGTTAAAGGTACAGAGAGAGAGATCACGGGGACGTTAGACGTACACAGAGTGAGATCACGGGGAGTTAAAGGGACAGAGAGTGAGATCACGGGAGGGTAAAAGGAACAGAGATTGAGATCACGGGGTGGTTAAAAGGATGGAGAGTGAGATCACGTGGAAGTTAAAGGGACAGAGAGTGAGATCACGGGGAGGTGAAATGGACAGAGTGTGATATAACGGGAGGTTAAAGGGACAGAGAGTGAGATCACGGGGAGGTTAATGGGACAGAGAGTGAGATCACGGGCAGGTTAACGGGAATGTGAGTGAGATCACGGGGAGGTTATAGGGACAGAGAGTGAGATCACGGGGTGGTTAAAGGGACAGAGAATGAGATCACGGGGACATTAAATGGACAGAGAGTAAGATCACAGGGATGTTAAAGGGACAAGAGAGAGATCACGGGGAGGTTAAAGGGACAGAGATTGAGATCACGGGGAGGTTAAAGGGATAAAGATTGAGATCGGGGACAGTCAAAAGTACAAAAAGTGAGAACAGGGACTGATAAAGGGACAGAGATTGCGATCACGGGTAGGTTAAAGGGACAGAAAGTGAGATCACGGGGAGGTGAAAGGGCCAGAGATTGAAAACACGGCGAGGTTAAAGGGACAGAGAGTGAGATCACGGAGATGTTAATGGGACAGAGAGTTAGATCACGGGGAGGTTAAAGGGACAGAGAGTGAAATCACGGTGAGGTTAAAGGGACAGAGAGTGAGATAACGGGGAGATTAAGGGGACAGTGAGTGAGATCACGGGGAGGTTAAAGGGACAGAGAGTGAGATCACGGGGAGGTTAAAGGGACTGTGAGTGAGCTCACGGGGAGGTTAAAGGGACAGAGAGTGAGATCACGGGGATGTTAAAGTGGCTGTGAGTGAGATCACGGGGAGGTTAAATGGACAGAGAGTGAGATCACGGGAAGGTTAAAGGGACAGAGATTGAGATCACGGGGATGTTATAGGGATAGTGGGTGAGATCACGGGGAGGTTAAAGGGACAGGGAGTGAGATCAAGGAGAGGTTAAAGGGACAGAGATTGAGATCACGGGGAGGTTAAAGGGACAGAGAGTGAGATCACGGGGATATTAAAGGGACAGAGAGTGAGATCACTTGGAAGGTAAAGAGACAGAGAATGAGTTAATGGGAGGTTAAAGGACCAGATATTGAGAACACGGCGAGGTTAAAGGAACAGAGAGTGAGATCACGGAGATGTTAAAGTGACAGAGAGTGAGATCACGGGGAGGTTAAAGGGACAGTGAGTGAGATCACGGGGGTGTTAAATGGACTGAGATTGAGATCACGGGGATGTTAAAGGGACAGAGAGAGAGATCACGGGCAGTTTTAAAGGACAGAGACTGAGATCATGGGGAGGTTAAAGGGACAGGGAGAGAGATCACGGGGAGGTTAAACGCACTCAGAGTGAGATCACGGTGAGTTAAAGGGACAGTGAGTGAGATCACGGGAGGGTAAAAGGAACAGAGAGTGAGATCACGGGAAGTTTAAAAGGACAGAGAGTGAGATCACGTGGAGGTTAAAGGGCCAGATAGTGGGATCACGGGGAGGTTAACGCCACAGAGAGTGATATCACTCAGTCGTTTAAGGGACAGAGAGTAAGATCACGGGGAGGTTAAAGGGACAGAGATTGAGATCACGGGGAGGTTAAAGGGCCAGAGATTGAGATCAAGGGCACGTTAAAGGCACATAGAGAGAGATCACGGGGACGTTAAAGGGACAGAGAGTGAGATCACGTGGAGGTTAAAGGGACAGAGATTCAGATCGGGCACAGTTAAAGGGACAGAGAGTGAGAACAGGTACAGTGAAAGGAACAGAGAGTAAGATCATGGGGAGGTTTAGGGGACAGAGGGTGAGATCACGGGGAGGTTAATGGGGCAGAGAGTGAGATCACGGGGAGGTTAAAGTGACAGTGTGTGAGATCACGGGGAGGTTAAAGGGACAGAGAGTGATAGCACTGGCTGGTTAAAGGGACAGGGAGTGAGATCACGGGGAGGTTAAAGGGACAGAGATTGAGATCACAGGAAGGCTAAAGGGCAGGGATTGAGATACCGGGTACGTTAAAGGGAAAGAGCGTGAGATCACGGGGAGGTTAAAGGGCCAGATAGTGCGATCACGGGGAGGTTAAAGGGACAGAGAGTGAAATCACGGGAAGGTTAAACGTACACAGAGTGAGATCACGGGGAGGTTAAAGGGACTGAGAGTGAGATCACGGGTAGGTTAAAGGGACTGAGAGTGAGATCACGGGGAGGTTAAAGGGACAGTGAATGAGAAAACGGGGAGGTTAAAGGGACAGAGTGTGAGATCACGCGGAGGTTAAAGGGGCAGAGAGTGAGAACACGGGGAGGTTAAAGTGACAGAGAGTGAGATCACGGGAAGGTTAAAGGGACAGAGATTGAGATCAGGGGGATGTTATAGGGACAGTGGGTGAGATCACGGGGAGGTTAAAGGGACAGGGAGTGAGATCAAGGAGAGGTTAAAGGGACAGAGAGTGAGATCACGGGGTGGTTAAAGGGACAGAGAATGAGATCACGGGGACATTAAATGGACAGAGAGTAAGATCACAGGGATGTTAAAGGGACAAGAGAGAGATCACGGGGAGGTTAAAGGGACAGAGATTGAGATCACGGGGAGGTTAAAGGGATAAAGATTGAGATCGGGGACAGTCAAAAGTACAAAAAGTGAGAACAGGGACTGATAAAGGGACAGAGATTGCGATCACGGGTAGGTTAAAGGGACAGAAAGTGAGATCACGGGGAGGTAAAAGGGCCAGAGATTGAAAACACGGCGAGGTTAAAGGGACAGAGAGTGAGATCACGGAGATGTTAATGGGACAGAGAGTTAGATCACGGGGAGGTTAAAGGGACAGAGAGTGAAATCACGGTGAGGTTAAAGGGACAGAGAGTGAGATAACGGGGAGATTAAGGGGACAGTGAGTGAGATCACGGGGAGGTTAAAGGGACAGAGAGTGAGATCACGGGGAGGTTAAAGGGACTGTGAGTGAGCTCACGGGGAGGTTAAAGGGACAGAGAGTGAGATCACGGGGATGTTAAAGTGGCTGTGAGTGAGATCACGGGGAGGTTAAATGGACAGAGAGTGAGATCACGGGAAGGTTAAAGGGACAGAGATTGAGATCACGGGGATGTTATAGGGATAGTGGGTGAGATCACGGGGAGGTTAAAGGGACAGGGAGTGAGATCAAGGAGAGGTTAAAGGGACAGAGATTGAGATCACGGGGAGGTTAAAGGGACAGAGAGTGAGATCACGGGGATATTAAAGGGACAGAGAGTGAGATCACTTGGAAGGTAAAGAGACAGAGAATGAGTTAATGGGAGGTTAAAGGACCAGATATTGAGAACACGGCGAGGTTAAAGGAACAGAGAGTGAGATCACGGAGATGTTAAAGTGACAGAGAGTGAGATCACGGGGAGGTTAAAGGGACAGTGAGTGAGATCACGGGGGTGTTAAATGGACTGAGATTGAGATCACGGGGATGTTAAAGGGACAGAGAGAGAGATCACGGGCAGTTTTAAAGGACAGAGACTGAGATCATGGGGAGGTTAAAGGGACAGGGAGAGAGATCACGGGGAGGTTAAACGCACTCAGAGTGAGATCACGGTGAGTTAAAGGGACAGTGAGTGAGATCACGGGAGGGTAAAAGGAACAGAGAGTGAGATCACGGGAAGTTTAAAAGGACAGAGAGTGAGATCACGTGGAGGTTAAAGGGCCAGATAGTGGGATCACGGGGAGGTTAACGCCACAGAGAGTGATATCACTCAGTCGTTTAAGGGACAGAGAGTAAGATCACGGGGAGGTTAAAGGGACAGAGATTGAGATCACGGGGAGGTTAAAGGGCCAGAGATTGAGATCACGGGCACGTTAAAGGCACATAGAGAGAGATCACGGGGACGTTAAAGGGACAGAGAGTGAGATCACGTGGAGGTTAAAGGGACAGAGATTCAGATCGGGCACAGTTAAAGGGACAGAGAGTGAGAACAGGTACAGTGAAAGGAACAGAGAGTAAGATCATGGGGAGGTTTAGGGGACAGAGGGTGAGATCACGGGGAGGTTAATGGGGCAGAGAGTGAGATCACGGGGAGGTTAAAGTGACAGTGTGTGAGATCACGGGGAGGTTAAAGGGACAGAGAGTGATAGCACTGGCTGGTTAAAGGGACAGGGAGTGAGATCACGGGGAGGTTAAAGGGACAGAGATTGAGATCACAGGAAGGCTAAAGGGCAGGGATTGAGATACCGGGTACGTTAAAGGGAAAGAGCGTGAGATCACGGGGAGGTTAAAGGGCCAGATAGTGCGATCACGGGGAGGTTAAAGGGACAGAGAGTGAAATCACGGGAAGGTTAAACGTACACAGAGTGAGATCACGGGGAGGTTAAAGGGACTGAGAGTGAGATCACGGGTAGGTTAAAGGGACTGAGAGTGAGATCACGGGGAGGTTAAAGGGACAGTGAATGAGAAAACGGGGAGGTTAAAGGGACAGAGTGTGAGATCACGCGGAGGTTAAAGGGGCAGAGAGTGAGAACACGGGGAGGTTAAAGTGACAGAGAGTGAGATCACGGGAAGGTTAAAGGGACAGAGATTGAGATCAGGGGGATGTTATAGGGACAGTGGGTGAGATCACGGGGAGGTTAAAGGGACAGGGAGTGAGATCAAGGAGAGGTTAAAGGGACAGAGATTGAGATCACGGGGAGGTTAAAGGGACAGAGAGTGAGATCACGGGGATGTTAAAGGGACAGAGAGTGAGATCACTTGGAAGGTAAAGAGACAGAGAATGAGTTAATGGGAGGTTAAAGGGCCAGATATTGAGAACACGGCGAGGTTAAAGGAACAGAGAGTGAGATCACGGAGATGTTAAAGTGACCGAGAGTGAGATCACGGGGAGGTTAAAGGGACTGAGAGATAGATCACGGGGAGGTTAAAGGGACTGAGAGATAGATCACGGGGAGGTTAAAGGGACTGAGAGTGAGATCACGGTGAGGTTAAAGGGACAGCGAGTTAGATAACGGGGAGGTTAAATGGACTGAGATTGAGATCACGGGGATGTTAAAGGGACAGAGAGAGAGATCACTGGCAGTTTTAAAGGACAGAGACTGAGATCATGGGGAGGTTAAAGAGACAGGGAGAGAGATCACGGGGAGGTTAAACGCACTCAGAGTGAGATCACGGTGAGTTAAAGGGACAGTGAGTGAGATCACGGGAGGGTAAAAGGAACAGAGAGTGAGATCCCGGGAAGTTTAAAAGGACAGAGAGTGAGATCACGTGGAGGTTAAAGGGCCAGATAGTGGGATCACGGGGAGGTTAACGGGACAGAGAGTGATATCACTCAGTCGTTTAAGGGACAGAGAGTAAGATCACGGGGAGGTTAAAGGGACAGAGATTGAGATCACGGGGAGGTTAAAGGGCCAGAGATTGAGATCACGGGCACGTTAAAGGCACATAGAGTGAGATCGCGGGGAGGTTAAAGGGACAGAGAGTGTGATCAAGGGGAGGTTAAAGGGACTGAAAGTGAGATCACGGTGAGGTTAAAGGGACAGCGAGTTAGATAACGGGGAGGTTTAATGGACAGAAAGTGAGATCACGGGGAGTTAATGGGACAGAGAGTGAGATCGTGGGGAGGTTAAAGGGGCAGAGAGTGAGTTCACGGTGACGTTAAAGTGACAGAGAGTGAAACCACGGGGAGGTTAAAGGTACTGAGAGTGAGATCACGGGGAGGTTAAAAGGCCTGAAAGTGAGATCACGGGGGAATCAAAGGGACTGAGATTGAGATCACGGGGAGGTTAAATGGACAGTGAGTGCGATCTCGGGGGGTTTAAAGGGACTGAGAGTTAGATCACGGGGAGGTTAAAGGGACAGAGAGTGAAATCACGGTGAGGTTAAAGGGACAGAGAGTGAGATAACGGGGAGATTAAGGGGACAGTGAGTGAGATCACGGGGAGGTTAAAGGGACAGAGAGTGAGATCACGGGGAGGTTAAAGGGGCAGTGAGTGAGATCACGGGGAGATTAAAGGGACAGAGAGTGAGATCACGGGGATGTTATAGAGACAGAGAGTGAGCTCACGGGGAGGTTAAAGGGACAGAGAGTGAAATCACGGGGAGGTTAAAGGGACAGAGAATGATTTATGGGTAGGTAAAAGGGCCAGAGATTGAGAACACGGCGAGGTTAAAGGGACAGAGAGTGAGATCATGAAGATTTTAATGGGACAGAGAGTGAGATCACGCGGAGGTTAAAGGGACAATGTGCGAGATCATGTGGATTTTAATGGGACTGAGATTGAGATCACGGGGAGATTAAAGGGACAGAGAGAAAGTTCACGGGGAGTTTAAAAGGACGAGACAGAGATCATGGGGAGGTTAAAGGGACAGAGAGAGAGATCATGGGGAGGTTAAACGCACACAGAGTGAGATCACGGGGAGTTAAAGGTACATGGAGTGAGATCACGGGGTGGTTAAAGGGGCAGAGAGTGAGTTCACGGGGACATTAAAGTGACAGAGTGAGATCGCGGAGATGTTAAAGGGACAGTGAGTGAGATCACGGGGAGGTTACGGGGACAGAGGATGAGATCACGGGGAGGTTAATGGGACAGAGAGTGAAATCACGGGGAGATTAAATGTACGCAGAGTGAGATCACGGGGAGGTTAAAGGGACAGAGCGAGAGATCACAGGGAGTTTAAAAGGACAGAAAGTGAGATCACGGGGATGTTATTGGGACAGAGAGTGACATCACGGGTGGGCTAAAGGGACAGAGAGTGAGATCACGGGGAGGTTAAAGGGACCGAGAGAGAGATCACGGGGACGTTAAACGTACACAGAGTGAGATCACGGGGCTGTTAAAGGGCCAGAGATTTAGATGACGGGGAGGTTTAAAGGACAGAGACAAGTTCATGGGGAGGTTAAGGGAAAGAGAGAAAGATCATGGGGACTTTAAAAGGACAGAGACTGAGATCAAGGGGAGGTTAAAGGTACAGAGAGAGAGATCACGGGGACGTTAGACGTACACAGAGTGAGATCACGGGGAGTTAAAGGGACAGAGAGTGAGATCACGGGAGGGTAAAAGGAACAGAGATTGAGATCACGGGGTGGTTAAAAGGATGGAGAGTGAGATCACGTGGAAGTTAAAGGGACAGAGAGTGAGATCACGGGGAGGTGAAATGGACAGAGTGTGATATAACGGGAGGTTAAAGGGACAGAGAGTGAGATCACGGGGAGGTTAATGGGACAGAGAGTGAGATCACGGGCAGGTTAATGGGAATGTGAGTGAGATCACGGGGAGGTTATAGGGACAGAGAGTGAGATCACGGGGTGGTTAAAGGGACAGAGAATGAGATCACGGGGACATTAAATGGACAGAGAGTAAATCACAGGGAGGTTAAAGGGACAGAGAGTGAGATCACGGGGAGGTTAAAGGGACAGAGAGTGAGATCACGGGGATGTTAAAGGGACAAGAGAGAGATCACGGGGAGGTTAAAGGGACAGAGATTGAGATCACGGGGAGGTTAAAGGGATAAAGATTGAGATCGGGGACAGTCAAAAGTACAAAAAGTGAGAACAGGGACTGAGAAAGGGACAGAGATTGCGATCACGGGTAGGTTAAAGGGACAGAAAGTGAGATCACGGGGAGGTAAAAGGGCCAGAGATTGAAAACACGGCGAGGTTAAAGGGACAGAGAGTGAGATCACGGAGATGTTAATGGGACAGAGAGTGAGATCACGGGGAGGTTAAAGGGACAGAGAGTGAGATCACGGGGATGTTAAAGGGACAAGAGAGAGATCACGGGGAGGTTAAAGGGACTGCGATTGAGATCACGGGGAGGTTAAAGGGATAAAGATTGAGATCACGGGGAGGTTAAAGGGACTGTGAGTGAGCTCACGGGGAGGTTAAAGGGACAGAGAGTGAGATCACGGGGATGTTAAAGTGGCTGTGAGTGAGATCACGGGGAGGTTAAATGGACAGAGAGTGAGATCACGGGAAGGTTAAAGGGACAGAGATTGAGATCACGGGGATGTTATAGGGATAGTGGGTGAGATCACGGGGAGGTTAAAGGGACAGGGAGTGAGATCAAGGAGAGGTTAAAGGGACAGAGATTGAGATCACGGGGAGGTTAAAGGGACAGAGAGTGAGATCACGGGGATGTTAAAGGGACAGAGAGTGAGATCACTTGGAAGGTAAAGAGACAGAGAATGAGTTAATGGGAGGTTAAAGGACCAGATATTGAGAACACGGCGAGGTTAAAGGAACAGAGAGTGAGATCACGGAGATGTTAAAGTGACAGAGAGTGAGATCACGGGGAGGTTAAAGGGACAGTGAGTGAGATCACGGGCAGTTTTAAAGGACAGAGACTGAGATCATGGGGAGGTTAAAGGGACAGGGAGAGAGATCACGGGGAGGTTAAACGCACTCAGAGTGAGATCACGGTGAGTTAAAGGGACAGTGAGTGAGATCACGGGAGGGTAAAAGGAACAGAGAGTGAGATCACGGGAAGTTTAAAAGGACAGAGAGTGAGATCACGTGGAGGTTAAAGGGCCAGATAGTGGGATCACGGGGAGGTTAACGCCACAGAGAGTGATATCACTCAGTCGTTTAAGGGACAGAGAGTAAGATCACGGGGAGGTTAAAGGGACAGAGATTGAGATCACGGGGAGGTTAAAGGGCCAGAGATTGAGATCAAGGGCACGTTAAAGGCACATAGAGAGAGATCACGGGGACTTTAAAGGGACAGAGAGAGAGATCACGTGGAGGTTAAAGGGACAGAGATTCAGATCGGGCACAGTTAAAGGGACAGAGAGTGAGAACAGGTACAGTGAAAGGAACAGAGAGTAAGATCATGGGGAGGTTTAGGGGACAGAGGGTGAGATCACGGGGAGGTTAATGGGGCAGAGAGTGAGATCACGGGGAGGTTAAAGTGACAGTGTGTGAGATCACGGGGAGGTTAAAGGGACAGAGAGTGATAGCACTGGCTGGTTAAAGGGACAGGGAGTGAGATCACGGGGAGGTTAAAGGGACAGAGATTGAGATCACAGGAAGGCTAAAGGGCAGGGATTGAGATACCGGGTACGTTAAAGGGAAAGAGCGTGAGATCACGGGGAGGTTAAAGGGCCAGATAGTGCGATCACGGGGAGGTTAAAGGGACAGAGAGTGAAATCACGGGAAGGTTAAACGTACACAGAGTGAGATCACGGGGAGGTTAAAGGGACTGAGAGTGAGATCACGGGGAGGTTAAAGGGACTGAGAGTGAGATCACGGGGAGGTTAAAGGGACAGTGAGTGAGAAAACGGGGAGGTTAAAGGGACAGAGTGTGAGATCACGCGGAGGTTAAAGGGGCAGAGAATGAGAACACGGGGAGGTTAAAGTGACAGAGAGTGAGATCACGGGGAGGTTAAAGTGGCTGTGAGTGAGATCACGGGGAGGTTAAATGGACAGAGAGTGAGATCACGGGAAGGTTAAAGGGACAGAGATTGAGATCAGGGGGATGTTATAGGGACAGTGGGTGAGATCACGGGGAGGTTAAAGGGACAGGGAGTGAGATCAAGGAGAGGTTAAAGGGACAGAGATTGAGATCACGGGGAGGTTAAAGGGACAGAGAGTGAGATCACGGGGATGTTAAAGGGACAGAGAGTGAGATCACTTGGAAGGTAAAGAGACAGAGAATGAGTTAATGGGAGGTTAAAGGGCCAGATATTGAGAACACGGCGAGGTTAAAGGAACAGAGAGTGAGATCACGGAGATGTTAAAGTGACCGAGAGTGAGATCACGGGGAGGTTAAAGGGACTGAGAGATAGATCACGGGGAGGTTAAAGGGACTGAGAGATAGATCACGGGGAGGTTAAAGGGACTGAGAGTGAGATCACGGTGAGGTTAAAGGGACAGCGAGTTAGATAACGGGGAGGTTAAATGGACTGAGATTGAGATCACGGGGATGTTAAAGGGACAGCGAGAGAGATCACGGGCAGTTTTAAAGGACAGAGACTGAGATCATGGGGAGGTTAAAGAGACAGGGAGAGAGATCACGGGGAGGTTAAACGCACTCAGAGTGAGATCACGGTGAGTTAAAGGGACAGTGAGTGAGATCACGGGAGGGTAAAAGGAACAGAGAGTGAGATCCCGGGAAGTTTAAAAGGACAGAGAGTGAGATCACGTGGAGGTTAAAGGGCCAGATAGTGGGATCACGGGGAGGTTAACGGGACAGAGAGTGATATCACTCAGTCGTTTAAGGGACAGAGAGTAAGATCACGGGGAGGTTAAAGGGACAGAGATTGAGATCACGGGGAGGTTAAAGGGCCAGAGATTGAGATCACGGGCACGTTAAAGGCACATAGAGTGAGATCGCGGGGAGGTTAAAGGGACAGAGAGTGTGATCAAGGGGAGGTTAAAGGGACTGAAAGTGAGATCACGGTGAGGTTAAAGGGACAGCGAGTTAGATAATGGGGAGGTTTAATGGACAGAAAGTGAGATCATGGGGAGTTAATGGGACAGAGAGTGAGATCATGGGGAGGTTAAAGGGGCAGAGAGTGAAACCACGGGGAGGTTAAAGGTACTGAGAGTGAGATCACGGGGATGTTAAAAGGCCTGAAAGTGAAATCACGGGGGAATCAAAGGGACTGAGATTGAGATCACGGGGAGGTTAAATGGACAGTGAGTGCGATCTCGGGGGGTTTAAAGGGACTGAGAGTTAGATCACGGGGAGGTTAAAGGGACAGAGAGTGAGATAACGGGGAGATTAAGGGGACAGTGAGTGAGATCACGGGGAGGTTAAAGGGACAGAGAGTGAGATCACGGCGAGGTTAAAGGGACAGTGAGTGAGATCACGGGGAGGTTAAAGGGACAATGTGCGAGATCATGTGGATTTTAATGGGACTGAGATTGAGATCACGGGGAGATTAAAGGGACAGAGAGAAAGTTCACGGGGAGTTTAAAAGGACGAGACAGAGATCATGGGGAGGTTAAAGGGACAGAGAGAGAGATCATGGGGAGGTTAAACGCACACAGAGTGAGATCACGGGGAGTTAAAGGGACAGAGAGTGAGATCACGGGGAGTTAAAGGTACATGGAGTGAGATCACGGGGTGGTTAAAGGGGCAGAGAGTGAGTTCACGGGGACATTAAAGTGACACAGTGAGATCGCGGAGATGTTAAAGGGACAGTGAGTGAGATCACGGGGAGGTTACGGGGACAGAGGATGAGATCACGGGGAGGTTAATGGGACAGAGAGTGAAATCACGGGGAGATTAAATGTACGCAGAGTGAGATCACGGGGAGATTAAAGGGACAGAGCGAGAGATCACAGGGAGTTTAAAAGGACAGAAAGTGAGATCACGGGGATGTTATTGGGACAGAGAGTGACATCACGGGTGGGCTAAAGGGACAGAGAGTGAGATCACGGGGAGGTTAAAGGGACCGAGAGAGAGATCACGGTGACGTTAAACGTACACAGAGTGAGATCACGGGGCTGTTAAAGGGCCAGAGAGTTAGATGACGGGGAGGTTAAAAGGACAGAGACAAGATAATGGGGAGGTTAAGGGAAAGAGAGAAAGGTCATGGGGACTTTAAAAGGACAGAGACTGAGATCAAGGGGAGGTTAAAGGTACAGAGAGAGAGATCACGGGGACGTTAGATGTACACAGAGTGAGATCACGGGGAGTTAAAGGGACAGAGAGTGAGATCACGGGAGGGTAAAAGGAACAGAGATTGAGATCACGGGGTGGTTAAAAGGATGGAGAGTGAGATCACTTGGAAGTTAAAGGGACAGAGAGTGAGATCACGGGGAGGTGAAATGGACAGAGTGTGATATAACGGGAGGTTAAAGGGACAGAGAGTGAGATCACGGGGAGGTTAATGGGACAGAGAGTGAGATCACGGGCAGGTTAACGGGAATGTGAGTGAGATCACGGGGAGGTTATAGGGACAGAGAGTGAGATCACGGGGTGGTTAAAGGGACAGAGAATGAGATCACGGGGACATTAAATGGACAGAGAGTAAGATCACAGGGAGGTTAAAGGGACAGAGAGTGAGATCACGGGGAGGTTAAAGGGACAGAGAGTGAGATCACGGGGATGTTAAAGGGACAAGAGAGAGATCACGGGGAGGTTAAAGGGACAGAGATTGAGATCACGGGGAGGTTAAAGGGATAAAGATTGAGATCGGGGACAGTCAAAAGTACAAAAAGTGAGAACAGGGACTGAGAAAGGGACAGAGATTGCGATCACGGGTAGGTTAAAGGGACAGAAAGTGAGATCACGGGGAGGTAAAAGGGCCAGAGATTGAAAACACGGCGAGGTTAAAGGGACAGAGAGTGAGATCACGGAGATGTTAATGGGACAGAGAGTGAGATCACGGGGAGGTTAAAGGGACAGTGAGTGAGATCACGGGGAGGTTAAAGGGACAGAGAGTGAGATCACGGGGAGGTTAAAGGGACAGTGAGTGAGATCACGGGGATGTAAAAGGGACTGCGATTGAGAACACGGGGAGGTTAAAGTGTCAGAGAGTGAGATCACGGGGAGGTTAAAGGGACAGTGAGTAAGAAAACGGGGAGGTTAAAGGGACAGAGTGTGAGATCACGGGGAGGTTAATGTGGCTGTGAGTGAGATCACGGGGAGGTTAAAGTGACAGAGAGTGAGATCACGGGGAGGTTAAAGTGGCTGTGAGTGAGATCACGGGGAGGTTAAAGGGGCAGAGAATGAGAACACGGGGAGGTTAAAGTGACAGAGAGTGAGATCACGGGGAGGTTAAAGTGGCTGTGAGTGAGATCACGGTGAGGTTAAATGGACAGAGAGTGAGATCACGGGAAGGTTAAAGGGACAGAGATTGAGATCAGGGGGATGTTATAGGGAGAGTGGGTGAGATCACGGGGAGGTTAAAGGGACAGGGAGTGAGATCAAGGAGAGGTTAAAGGGACAGAGATTGAGATCACGGGGAGGTTAAAGGGACAGAGAGTGAGATCACGGGGATGTTAAAGGGACAGAGAGTGAGATCACTTGGAAGGTAAAGAGACGGAGAATGAGTTAAGGGGAGGTTAAAGGGCCAGATATTGAGAACACGGCGAGGTTAAAGGAACAGAGAGTGTGATCACGGAGATGTTAAAGTGACAGAGAGTGAGATCACGGGGAGGTTAAAGGGACAGAGAGTGAGATCACGGGGATGTTAAAGGGACAGAGAGTGAGATCACTTGGAAGGTAAAGAGACAGAGAATGAGTTAAGGGGAGGTTAAAGGGCCAGATATTGAGAACACGGCGAGGTTAAAGGAACAGAGAGTGTGATCACGGAGATGTTAAAGTGACAGAGAGTGAGTTCACGGGGAGGTTAAAGGGACAGTGAGTGAGATCACGGGGATGTTAAATGGACTGAGATTGAGATCACGGGGATGTTAAAGGGACAGAGAAAGAGATCACGGGCAATTTAAAAGGACGGAGACTGAGATCATCGGGAGGTTAAAGGGACAGAGAGTGAGATCACGGGGAGTTAAAGGGACAGAGAGTGAGTTCACGGGGAGGTTAAAGGGACAGAGAGTGAGATCACGGGGAGGTTTAAGTGTCAGAGAGTGAGATCACGGGGAGGTTAAATGGAATGAGAGTGAGATCACTGTGAGGTTAAAGGGACTGAAAGTGAGATCACGCGGAGGTTAAAGGGACTGAGAGTGAGATCACGGGTAGGTTAAAGGGACAGTGAGTGAGAAAAAGGGGAGGTTAAAGGGACAGAGTGTGAGATCACGATGAGGTTAAAGGGGCAGAGAATGAGAACACGGGGAGGTTAAAGTGACAGAGAGTGAGATCACGGGGAGGTTAAAGTGGCTGTGAGAGAGATCACGGGGAGGTTAAATGGACAGAGAGTGAGATCACGGGAAGGTTAAAGGGACAGAGATTGAGATCAGGGGGATGTTATAGGGACAGTGGGTGAGATCACGGGGAGGTTAAAGGGACAGGGAGTGAGATCAAGGAGAGGTTAAAGGGACAGAGATTGGGATCACGGGGAGGTTAAAGGGACAGAGCGTGAGATCACGGGGATGTTAAAGGGACAGAGAGTGAGATCACTTGGAAGGTAAAGAGACAGAGAATGAGTTAATGGGAGGTTAAAGGGCCAGATATTGAGAACACGGCGAGGTTAAAGGAACAGAGAGTGAGATCTCGGAGATGTTAAAGTGACAGAGAGTGAGATCACGGGGAGGTTAAAGGGACAGTGAGTGAGATCACGGGGATGTTAAATGGACTGAGATTGAGATCACGGGGATGTTAAAGGGACAGAGAGAGAGATCACGGGCAGTTTAAAAGGACGGAGACTGAGATCATGGGGAGGTTAAAGGGACAGAGAGTGAGATCACGGGGATGTTATAGAGACAGAGGCTGAGATCACTGGGAGTTTAAAGGGACTGTGAGTGAGCTCACGGGGAGGTTAAAGGGACAGAGAGTGAGATCACGGTGATATTAAAGGGACAAAGATTGAGATCACGGGGAGGTTAAAGGGAAAGTGAGTGATTTATGGGTAGGTAAAAAGGCCAGAGATTGAGAACACGGCGAGGTTAAAGGGACAGAGAGTGAGATCATGGAGATTTTAATGGGACAGAGAGTGAGATCACGGGGAGGTTAAAGGAACAATGTGTGAGATCATGTGGATTTTAATGGGACTGAGATTGAGATCACGGGGAGGTTAAAGGGACAGAGAGAAAGTTCACGGGGAGTTTAAAAGGACGAGACAGAGATCATGGGGAGGTTAAAGGGACAGAGAGAGAGATCGTGGGGAGGTTAAACGCACACAGAGTGAGATCACGGGGAGTTAAAGGTACATGGAGTGAGATCACGGGGTGGTTAAAGGGGCAGAGAGTGAGTTCACGGGGACATTAAAGTGACAGAGTGAGATCGCGGAGATGTTAAAGGGACAGTGAGTGAGATCACGGGGAGGTTACGGGGACAAAGGATGAGATCACGGGGAGGTTAATGGGACAGAGAGTGAAATCACGGGGAGATTTAATGTACGCAGAGTGAGATCACGGGGGAGTTAAAGGGACAGAGCGAGAGATCACAGGGAGTTTAAAAGGACAGAAAGTGAGATCACGGGGCTGTTAAAGGGCCAGAGAGTTCGATGACGGGGAGGATAAAAGGACAGAGACAAGATCATGGGGAGGTTAAGGGAAAGAGAGAAAGATCAAGGGGACATTAAAAGGACAGAAACTGAGATCATGGGGAGGTTAAAGGTACAGAGAGAGAGATCACGGGGACGTTAGACGTACACAGAGTGAGATCACGGGGAGTTAAAGGGACAGAGAATGAGATCACGGGAGGGTAAAAGGAACAGAGATTGAGATCACGGGGTGGTTAAAAGGATGGAGAGTGAGATCACGTGGAGGTTAAAGGGACAGAGAGTGAGATCACGGGGAGGTTAAATGGACAGAGTGTGATATAACGGGAGGTTAAAGGGACAGAGAGTGAGATCACGGACAGGTTAATGGGACAGAGAGTGAGATCACGGAGAGGTTAAAGGGACAGAGAGTGAGTTCACGGGGCAGTTAAAAGGACAGAGAGTGAGTTCACGGGGAGATTAAAGGGACAGAGAGTAGGAAGACAGGGAGGTTAAATGGACAGAGAGTGAGATCACAGGGATGTTAAAGGGACAGAAGGTGACATCAGGGGGAGTTTAATGGGACAGAGAGTGAGAACAGAGACAGTGAAAGGGAAAGATATTGAGATCAGGGACTGTTAAAGGGACAGAGAGTGAGATCACGTGGAGGTTAAAGGGACAGAGATTCAGATTGGGCACAGTTAACGGGACAGAGATTGAGATCATGGGGAGGTTAAGGGGACAGAGATTGAGATCACGGGGAGGTTAATGGGGCAGAGAATGTGATCTGGGGGAGGTTATAGGGAAAGTGAGTGACTTCTCGGGGAGTTTAAACGGACAGAGAGTGATATCACAGGGAGGTTAAAGTGACAGAGTGTGAGATCACGGGGAGGTTAAAGGGACAGAGAGTGATAGCACTGGCTGGTTAAAGGGACAGGGAGTGAGATCACAGGGAGGTTAAGGGGACAGAGATTGAGATCACGGGAAGGCTAAAGGGCCAGAGATTGAGATACCGGGTACGTTAAAGGGAAAGAGCGTGAGATCACGGGGAGGTTAAAGGGCCAGATAGTGAGATCACGGGAAGGTTAAAGGGACAGAGCGTGAAACCACGGGGAGGTTAAACGTACACAGAGTGAGATCACGGGGAGGTTAAAGGGACAGAGAGTGAGATCACGGGGAGGTTAAAGGGACAGAGAGTGAGATCACGGAGATGTTAAAGCGATACAGAGTGAGATCACGGGGAGGTTAAAGGGACTGAGAGTGAGATCACGGGGAGGTTAAAGGGACTGAGAGTGAGATCACGGGGAGGTTAAAGGGACAGCGAGTTAGATAACGGGGAGGTTAAATGGACAGAGATTGAGATCACGGGGAGTTATTGGTACAGAGGATAAATGGACAGAGTGTGAGATCACGGGGATGCTAAATGGAAAGAGAGAGAGATCACGGGGAGGTTAAAGGTAAAGAGAGCGAGACCACGAGGAGGTTAAAGGGACAGAGAGTGAGATCACGGGGAGGTTAATGGGACAGGGAGTGAGATCTTGGGGAGGTTAATAGGAATGAGAGTGTGCTCACGGGGAGGTTAAAGGGACTGAGAGTGAGATCACAGGTAGGTTAACGGGACAAAGAGTGAGATCACGTGGAGGTTAAAGGGACAGAGAGTGAGATCACTGGGAGGTTAAAGGGACAGAGAGTGATATCACGGGGAGGTAAAAGGGACAGAGAGTGAGATGACGGGAAGGTTAACGGGACAGAGAGTGAGATCACCGTGAGGTTAATGGGACAGGGAAAGAGATCACGGGGAGGTTAAAGGGACAGAGAGTGAGATCATGTGGAGGTTTAAGAAACAGAGAGTGAGATCACGGGGAGGTTAAAGGGACAGAGAGTGATATCACGGTGAGGTTAAAGGGACAGAGAGTGATAACACGGGAGTTTAAAGGGAAAGACAGAGATCACGGGGAGATTAAAGGGACAGAGAGTGAGATCGCGGTGAGGTTAAAGGGACAGAGAGTGAGTTCACGGGGAGGTTAATGGGACAGAGAGTTAGATCACGGGGAGGTTAAAGGGACCGAGAGTGAGATTACGGGGAGGTTAAAGGGACAGAGAGTGAGATCACGGGGAGGTTTAAGGTACAGAGAGTGCGATCAGGGGGAGGTTAATGGGACAGAGAGTGAGATTAATTGAAGGCTAAAGGGCCAGAGATTGAGATACCGGGTACGTTAAAGGGAAAGAGCATGAGATCACGGGGAGGTTAAAGGGACAGAGAGTGAGATCACGGGGTGGTTAAAGGTACAGAGAGTGCGATCAGGGGGAGGTTAATGGGACAGAGAGTGAGATTAATTGAAGGCTAAAGGGCCAGAGATTGAGATACCGGGTACGTTAAAGGGACAGAGATTGAGATCACGGGGTGGTTAAAGGGACAGAGAGTTAGATGACGGGGATGTTAAATGGACAAAGATTGAGATCACGGGGATGTTAAAGGGACAGAGAGTGAGATCACAGGGAGGTTAAAGGGTCAGAGAGTGAGATCACGGGGAGGTTAATGGGACAGAGAGTGATATCACGGGGAGGGTTTAGGGATAGAGAGTGAGATCACGGGAAAGTTAAGGGGACAGAGAGCGAGATCACGGGGAGGCTAAATGGAAAGAGAGTGAGATCACTGGGAAGTTAAAGGGACAGAGATTTTGATCACGGGGAGGTTAACGGGACAGAGAGTGAGATCACTGGCAGGTTAAAGGGACAGAGAGAGATTACGGTGAGGTTAAAGCGACAGAGAGTGAGATTACGGGAAGGTAAACGGGACAGAGAGTGAGTTCACAGGGAGGTTAAAGGGACAGGGAGTGAGATCACGGGGAGGTTAACGGGACAGAGAGTGAGATCACGGGGAGGTTAAAGTTACAGAGAGCGAGACCACAAGGAGGTTAATGGGATAGAGAGTGAGATCACGGTGAGGTTAATGGGACAGAGAGTGAGATCACTGGCAGGTTAAAGGGACAGAGAGAGATTACGGTGAGGTAAAAGCGACAAGAGTGAGATTACGGGAAGGTTAACGGGACAGAGAGTGAGATCACTGGCAGGTTAAATGGACAGAGAATGAGATCACGGGGAGGTTAAAAGGACAGAGTGAGATCACTGGGACGTTAAAGGGTCAGAGATTGAGATCACGGGGAGGTTTAAGGAACAGAGTGAGATCACTGGGACGTTAAAGGGACAGACATTGATATCTCGGGGAGCTTAAAGGGACAGAGAGTGAGATCACGGGGAGGTTTAAGGGACAGAGAGTGAGATCACGGGGAGGTTAATGGGACAGGGAGTGAGATCTTGGGGAGGTTAATAGGAATGAGAGTGTGCTCACGGGGAGGTTAAAGGGACTGAGAGTGAGATCACAGGTAGGTTAACGGGACAAAGAGTGAGATCACGTGGAGGTTAAAGGGACAGAGAGTGAGATCACTGGGAGGTTAAAGGGACAGAGAGTGATATCACGGGGAGGTAAAAGGGACAGAGAGTGAGATGACGGGAAGGTTAACGGGACAGAGAGTGAGATCACCGTGAGGTTAATGGGACAGGGAAAGAGATCACGGGGAGGTTAAAGGGACAGAGAGTGAGATCACGTGGAGGTTTAAGAAACAGAGAGTGAGATCACGGGGAGGTTAAAGGGACAGAGAGTGATATCACGGTGAGGTTAAAGGGACAGAGAGTGATAACACGGGAGTTTAAAGGGAAAGACAGAGATCACGGGGAGATTAAAGGGACAGAGAGTGAGATCGCGGTGAGGTTAAAGGGACAGAGAGTGAGTTCACGGGGAGGTTAATGGGACAGAGAGTTAGATCACGGGGAGGTTAAAGGGACCGAGAGTGAGATTACGGGTAGGTTAAAGGGACAGAGAGTGAGATCACGGGGAGGTTTAAGGTACAGAGAGTGCGATCAGGGGGAGGTTAATGGGACAGAGAGTGAGATTAATTGAAGGCTAAAGGGCCAGAGATTGAGATACCGGGTACGTTAAAGGGAAAGAGCGTGAGATCACGGGGAGGTTAAAGGGACAGAGAGTGAGATCACGGGGTGGTTAAAGGTACAGAGAGTGCGATCAGGGGGAGGTTAATGGGACAGAGAGTGAGATTAATTGAAGGCTAAAGGGCCAGAGATTGAGATACCGGGTACGTTAAAGGGACAGAGATTGAGATCACGGGGTGGTTAAAGGGACAGAGAGTGACATCACGGGGAGGCTAAATGGAAAGAGAGTGAGATCACTGGGAAGTTCAAGGGACAGAGATTTAGATCATGGGGAGGTTAAAGCGACAGAGAGAGGGATCACTGGGAAGTTAAAGGGACAGAGAGAGATTACGGGGGGTTTAAAGCGACAGAAAGGGAGATCACGGGGAGGTTAACGGGACAGAGAGTGAGATCACTTGGAAGTTAAAGGGACAGAGAGAGATTACGGGGAGTTTAAAGCGACAGAGAGGGAGATCACGGGGAGGTTAATGGGACAGAGAGTGAGATCACGGGGAGGTCAAAGGGACAGAGACTGAGATCACGGGGAGGATAAATGGACAGTGTGTGAGATCACGGGGATGCTAAATGGAAAGAGAGAGAGATCACGGGGAGGTTAAAGGTAAAGAGAGCGAGACCACGAGGAGGTTAAAGGGACAGAGAGTGAGATCACGGGGAGGTTAATGGGACAGGGAGTGAGATCTTGGGGAGCTAAATAGGAATGAGAGTGTGCTCACGGTGAGGTTAAAGGGACAGAGAGTGAGATCACGTGGAGGTTAAAGGGACAGAGAGTGAGATCACTGGGAGGTTAAAGGGACAGAGAGTGATATCACGGGGAGGTAAAAGGGACGGAGAGTGAGATGACGGGAAGGTTAACGGAACAGAGAGTGAGATCACCGTGACGTTAATGGGACAGGGAAAGAGATCACGGGGAGATTAAAGGGATAGAGAGTGAGATCACGTGGAGGTTTAAGAAACAGAGAGTGAGATCACGGGGAGGTTAAAGGGACAGAAAGTGATATCACGGTGAGGTTAAAGGGACAGAGAGTGATAACACGGGAGTTTAAAGGGAAAGACAGAGATCACGGGGAGGTTAAAGGGACAGAGAGTGAGTTCACGGGGAGGTTAATGGGACAGAGAGTTAGATCACGGGGAGGTTAAAGGGACCGAGAGTGAGATTACGGGGAGGTTAAAGGGACAGAGAGTGAGATCACGGGGAGGTTTAAGGTACAGAGAGTGCGAGCAGGGGGAGGTTAATGGGACAGAGAGTGAGATTAATTGAAGGCTAAAGGGCCAGAGATTGAGATACCGGGTACGTTAAAGGGAAAGAGCGTGAGATCACGGGGAGGTTAAAGGGCCAGATAGTGAGAACACGGGGAGGTTAAAGGGACAGAGAGTGAAATCACGGGGAGGTTAAACGTACACAGAGTGAGATCACGGGGAGGTGAAAGGGACAGAGAGTGAGATCGCGGGGAGGTTAAAGGGGCAGAGAGAGAGTTCACGGGGAGGTTAAAGTGACAGAGAGTGAGATCACGGAGATGTTAGAGCGATACAGAGTGAGATCACGGGGAGCTTAAAGGGACTGAGAGTGAGATCACGGGGAGGTTAAAGGGACTGAGAGTGAGATCACGGGGAGGTTAAAGGGACAGCGAGTTAGATAACGGGGAGGTTAAATGGACAGAGATTGAGATCACGGGGAGTTATTGGTACAGAGAGTGAGATCATGGGGAGTTTAAGGGACATGGAGTGAGATCACGGGGAAGTTAAAGGGACAGAGAGTGTGATCTGGGGGAGGTTATAGTGAAAGTGACTGACTTCTCGGGGAGGTTAAAGGGACAGTGAGTGAGATCACGGTGAGTTAAAAGGTATAGGGAGTGAGATCACAGGGATGTTAAAGGGACAGAGAGTGAGATTACGGGGAGGTCAAAGGGACAAAGATTGAGATCACGGGGAGGTTAAAGGGACAGAGAGTGTGATCCCGGGGAGGTTAAACGGGCAGAGAGTGAGTACACGGGGACGTTAAAGTGACAGAGAGTGAGAACGCGGAGATGTTCAATGGACAGAGAGGGAGATCACGGGGATGTTAAGGGGACAGAGGGTGAGATCACGGGGAGGTTAAATGAACAGAGAGTTAGATGACGGGAAGGTTAAAAGGACAGAGACTGAGATCACGGGGAGGTTAAAGGGACAGAGAGAGAGATCACGGGGAGTTTAAAAGGACAGAGAGTGAGATCACGGGGATGTTAACGGGACAGGGAGTGAGATCACGGGGAGGTTAAAGGTCCAGAGAGTTAGATGTCTGGGAGGTTAAAAGGACAGAGAATGAGATCACGGGGAGGTTATCGGGACAGAGAGAGAGATCACGGGGAGTTTAAAAGGACAGGGACTGAAATCACAGGGTGGTTAAAGGGACAGAGAGAGAGATCACGGGGAGGTTAAACGTACAAAGAGTGAGATCACGGGGAGGTTAAAGGGACAGAGAATGACATCATGGGGAGGTAAAAGGGACAGAGAGTGAGATCACGGGCAGGTCAAAGGGACAGAGAGTGAGATCACGGGGAGTTTAAAGGGGCAGAGAGTAAGTACACGGGGACGTTGAAGGGACAGAGATTGAGATCACGGGGAGGTTAAAGGGACAGAGAGTGAGATCACGGGGAAGTTAAAGGGACAGAGAGTGAGATCACGGGGCGGTTAAAGGGACAGAGAGTGAGATCCCGTGGAGGTTAAAGGGATAGAGAGTGAGATCCCGGGGAGGTTAAAGGGACAGAGAGTGAGAGCACCGGGAGGTAAAGGGGACAGAAAGAGAGATCACGGGGAGGTTAAAGGGACAGAGAGTGAAATCACGTGGAGGTTAAAGGGGCAGAGAGTAAGTACACGGGGACGTTGAAGGGACAGAGATTGAGATCACGGGGAGGTTAAAGGGACAGAGAGTGAGATCACGGGGAAGTTAAAGGGACAGAGAGTGAGATCACGGGACTGTTAAAGGGACAGAGAGTTAGATCACTGAGAGGTTAAAGGGACAGAGAGTGAGATCACGGGGAGGTTAAAGGGAAGAGTGTGAGATCACAGGGTGGTTAAGGGGACAGAGAGTGAGAACACGGGGAGTTTAAAGGGAAAGACAGAGATCACGGGGAGTTTAAAGGGACAGAGAGTGAGATCCCGGGGAGGTTAAAGGGACAGAGAGTGAGATCACCGGGAGGTAAAGGGGGCAGAAAGAGAGATCACGGGGAGGTTAAAGGGACAGAGAGTGAAATCACGGGGAGGTTAAAGTGACAGAGAGTGAGATCGCGGGGAGTTTAAAGGGGTAGAGAGTGGGTTCACGGGGAGGTTAAAGTGACAGAGAGTGCGATCACGGAGATGTTAAAGGGATACTGAGTGAGATCACGGGGTGGCTAAAGGGACTGATAGTGAGTTCACGGGAGGTTAAAGGGACTGAGAGTGAGATCACGGGGAGGTTAAAGGGACAGCGAGTTAGATAACGGGGAGGTTAAATGGACAGAGATTGAGATCACGGTGAGTTATTGGTACAGAGAGTGAGATCATGGGGAGTTAAAGGGACAGAGAGTGTGATCCCGGGGAGGTTAAATGGGCAGAGAGTGAGTACACGGGGACGTTAAAGTGACAGAGAGTGAGAACGCGGAGATGTTCAATGGACAGAGAGGGAGATCACGGGGAGGTTAAGGGGACAGAGGGTGAGATCACGGGGAGGTTAAATGAACAGAGAGTGTGATCTGGGGGAGATTATAGGGAAAGTGAGTGAGTTCACGGGGACGTTAAAGGGACAGAGAGTTAGATGACGGGGAGGTTAAAAGGACAGAGACTGAGATCACGGGGAGGTTAAAGGGACAGAGAGAGAGATGACGGGGAGTTTAAAAGGACAGAGAGTGAGATCACGGGGAGGTTATAGGGACAGAGAGAGAGATCACGGGGAGTTTAAAAGGACAGAGACTGAGATTACAGGGAGGTTAAAGGGACAGAGAGAGAGATCAAGGGGAGGTTACACGTACAAAGAGTGAGATCACGGAGAGGTTAATGGGACAGAGAATGAGATCATGGGCTGGTAAAAGGGACAGAGAGTGAGATCACGGGGAGTTTAAATGGGCAGAGAGTAAGTACACAGGGACGTTAAAGTGATAGAGAGTGAGAACGCGGAGATGTTAAAGGGAGAGAGAGTGAGATCACGGGGAGTATAAGCGGACAGAGGATGAGATCACGGGGAGGTTAAATGAACAGAGAGTGTGATCTGGGGGAGGTTATAGGGAAAGTGAGTGAGTTCTCGGGGAGGTTAAAGGGACAGTGAGTGAGATCAGTGTGTCACGGTAATGGCCATTACTGGCCCTGACCTTATTAGAAAGACTGATTTTGCTCTAAACCACTTATGGTTTTAAACTAAAGCACTGCACGATATTTCGTAAAAATAGGATACAGTCAAACCATAGTGGTAGACTGACATCCTATACGCATTTCTGACGTGCATTAATGACCTACTTGGGCCTAATAAAAGGGCACTAGTTTGTACATTGGGCACGACCTTCAGATCGACTCCTTGAGAGACGACCTCGCTAGCAAGCTTATAGCCACCTAGCACTTCGAGACTGAGGACTGAGAGACCTCTCCTAGACTCTCCATGCAGTAATTGTTATACAATTTCTGCCCTACTGATCCTGACTTAAGCTTCAGCTTCTAAACTCCAGATCAAGTTTTACTTGCTGGTAAGCGTGCTTTATTAAGCTAAATACTTAAATCTATTATTTAAAGTATTAAGTATATTCGCATCAATACCGAATGTATAAAGTATAAGAATCACTTGTGTATGTTTAGATAATTGGATGTAACTCTGAGAAAACAAATAAACCTCAAAGATCCTCTTTGAAATTCATATACTGTGACCCATGTCTGAGATAGTTATTTACTTCCCTCCTAGATAATAGAAATAAGTTAAATTGTAGACTTTGCACTTATATACTTATCTCGACCTTTAAGAGCCGTAGCAGGTTTCTAATACGGGTAGACCCTCGACCTTAGCCGGATAGAAAGAGTGCGTTGCTGAAAGAAGCCCCCTTTATTTACCTGAGAAAATAGACTAATTCCTCTACTCCCTTTAGTGACTATCAAGAAAGCCCTCGAGCTTGAATTTAGCCTGAGAACACCTCTTGTAGCTAAAGGAATGAGCAGGGTCCCTCTCACATAATTTGGGAATAGCAGTAAACCGTCGCAAGTGGGAGGTTAAAGGGGCAGAGAGTGATATCACGGGAAGGTAAAAGGGACAGAGAGTGAAATCACGGGAAGGTAAAAGGGACAGAGAGTGAGATTACGGGGAGGTTAAAGGGACAGAGAGTGAGATCACGGGGAGGCTAAATGGAAAGAGAGTGAGATCACTGGGAAGTTAAAGGGACAGAGATTTAGATCAAGGGGAGGTTAAAGGGACAGAGAGAGGTTACGGGTTTGTTAAAGCGACAGAGAGTGAGATCAGTGGGAGGTTAAAGGGACAGAGAGTGATATCACGGGTAGATTAAAGGGACAGAGAGTGAGTTCTCGGGGAGGTTAATGGGACAGAGAGTGAGATCAGTGGGAGGTAAAAGGGGCAGAGAGTGAGATCACGGGTAGGTTAAAGGGACAGAGAGTGAAATCACGGGAAGGTTAAAGGGACAGAGAGTGAGATTACGGGGAGGTTAACGGGACAGAGATTGAGATCACGTGGACGTTAAAGGGACAGAGATTGATATCACGTGGAGGTTAAAGGGACTGAGAGTGAAATCTTGGGAAGGTTAATGGGACAGAGAGTGAGATCACAGGGAGGTTAAAGGGACAGAGATTGAGATGACGGAGTGGTTAAAGGGACAGAGAGTTAGATGACGGGGAGGTTAAATGGACAAAGATTGAGATCACGGGGATGTTAAAGGGACAGAGAGTGAGATCACGGGGAGGTTAAAGGGTCAGAGAGTGAGATCACGGGGAGGTTAATGGGACAGAGAGTGCTATCACGGGGAGGTTTTAGGGATAGAGAGTGAGATCACGGGAAAGTTAAGGGGACAGAGAGTGAGATGACGGGGAGGTTAAAGGGACCGAGTGAGATCACGGGCAGGTTAAAGGGACAGAGAGTGAGATCACGGGGAGGCTAAAAGGAAAGAGAGTGAGATCAATGGGAAGTTAAAGGGACAGAGATTTAGATGACGGGGAGGTTAAAGCGACAGAGAGAGTAATGGGGTGGTTAAAGGGACTGAGAGTGAGATCACGGGGAGGTTAAAGTGACAGAGAGCTAAATCAGGGAGGTTAAAGGGACAGAGAGTGAGATCACTGGGAAGTTAAAGGGACAGAGATTTTGATCACGGGGAGGTTAACGGGACAGAGAGTGAGATCACTGGCAGGTTAAAGGGACAGAGAGAGATTACGGTGAGGTTAAAGCGACAGAGAGTGAGATTACGGGAAGGTTAACGGGACAGAGAGTGAGATCACGGGGAGGTTAAAGGGACAGGGAGTGAGATCACGGGGAGGTTAACGGGACAGAGAGTGAGATCACGGGGATGTTAAAGGTACAGAGAGCGAGATCACGGGGAGGTTTAAGGGACAGAGTGAGATCACTGGGACGTTAAAGGGACAGACATTGATATCTCGGGGAGCTTAAAGGGACAGAGAGTGAGATCACGGGGAGGTTAATGGGACAGAGAGTGTGATCACCGTGAGGTTAATGGGACAGAGAGTGAGATCACTGGCAGGTTAAAGGGACAGAGAGAGATTACGGTTAGGTTAAAGCGACAAGAGTGAGATTACGGGAAGGTTAACGGGACAGAGAGTGAGATCACTAGCAGGTTGAATGGACAGAGATTGAGATCACGGGGTGGTTAAAAGGACAGAGTGAGATCACTGGGACGTTAAAGGGACAGAGATTGAGATCACGGGGAGGTTTAAGGGACAGAGTGAGATCACTGGGACGTTAAAGGGACAGACATTGATATCTCGGGGAGCTTAAAGGGACAGAGAGTGAGATCACGGGGAGGTTAATGGGACAGAGAGTTAGATCACGGGGAGGTTAAAGGGACAGAGAGTGAGATTACGGGGAGGTTAACAGGACAGAGAGTGAGATCACGGGGAGGTTAAAGGGACAGAGAGTGTGATCGGGGAAGGTTAATGGGACAGAGAGTGAGATCACTGGGAGGTGAAGGGGACAGAGAGTGAGATCACGGGGAGTTTAAAGGGAAAGACAGAGATCACGGCGAGGTTAAAGGGACAGAGAGTGAGATCACGAGGAGGTAAAGGGGACAGAGAGAGTTAACGGGGAGGTGAACGCGACAGAGTGAGATCGCGGGGAGGTGAAAGGGACAGAGAGTGAGATCACGGGGAGGATAAAGCGAAAGAGAATGAGATCACGGCCATATTAAAGGGACAGAGATTGAGATCATGGGGAGTTTAAAGGGACAGAGAGTGAGAATACCGGGAGGTTAAAGGTACAGAGAGTGAAATCACGGGGAGGTTAAAGGGATTGAGAGTGAGATCCCGGGGAGGTTAAAGGGACAGAGTGAGAGATCACGGGGAGGTTAAAGGGACAGAGTGAGATCACGGGGACGTAAAGGGACAGAGATTGAGATCACGGGGTGGTTAAAGAGACCGAGAGTGAGATCACGGGAGGTTAAAGGGACAGAGAGTGAGATCACGGGGTGGTTAAAGGTACAGAGAGTGCGATCAGGGGGAGGTTAATGGGACAGAGAGTGAGATTAATTGAAGGCTAAAGGGCCAGAGATTGAGATACCGGGTACGTTAAAGGGACAGAGATTGAGATCACGGGGTGGTTAAAGGGACAGAGAGTGACATCACGGGGAGGCTAAATGGAAAGAGAGTGAGATCACTGGGAAGTTCAAGGGACAGAGATTTAGATCATGGGGAGGTTAAAGCGACAGAGAGAGGGATCACTGGGAAGTTAAAGGGACAGAGAGAGATTACGGGGGGTTTAAAGCGACAGAAAGGGAGATCACGGGGAGGTTAACGGGACAGAGAGTGAGATCACTTGGAAGTTAAAGGGACAGAGAGAGATTACGGGGAGTTTAAAGCGACAGAGAGGGAGATCACGGGGAGGTTAATGGGACAGAGAGTGAGATCACGGGGAGGTCAAAGGGACAGAGACTGAGATCACGGGGAGGATAAATGGACAGTGTGTGAGATCACGGGGATGCTAAATGGAAAGAGAGAGAGATCACGGGGAGGTTAAAGGTAAAGAGAGCGAGACCACGAGGAGGTTAAAGGGACAGAGAGTGAGATCACGGGGAGGTTAATGGGACAGGGAGTGAGATCTTGGGGAGCTAAATAGGAATGAGAGTGTGCTCACGGTGAGGTTAAAGGGACAGAGAGTGAGATCACGTGGAGGTTAAAGGGACAGAGAGTGAGATCACTGGGAGGTTAAAGGGACAGAGAGTGGTATCACGGGGAGGTAAAAGGGACGGAGAGTGAGATGACGGGAAGGTTAACGGAACAGAGAGTGAGATCACCGTGAGGTTAATGGGACAGGGAAAGAGATCACGGGGAGGTTAAAGGGACAGAGAGTGAGATCACGTGGAGGTTTAAGAAACAGAGAGTGAGATCACGGGGAGGTTAAAGGGACAGAAAGTGATATCACGGTGAGGTTAAAGGGACAGAGAGTGATAACACGGGAGTTTAAAGGGAAAGACAGAGATCACGGGGAGGTTAAAGGGACAGAGAGTGAGTTCACGGGGAGGTTAATGGGACAGAGAGTTAGATCACGGGGAGGTTAAAGGGACCGAGAGTGAGATTACGGGGAGGTTAAAGGGACAGAGAGTGAGATCACGGGGAGGTTTAAGGTACAGAGAGTGCGATCAGGGGGAGGTTAATGGGACAGAGAGTGAGATTAATTGAAGGCTAAAGGGCCAGAGATTGAGATACCGGGTACGTTAAAGGGAAAGAGCGTGAGATCACGGGGAGGTTAAAGGGCCAGATAGTGAGAACACGGGGAGGTTAAAGGGACAGAGAGTGAAATCACGGGGAGGTTAAACGTACACAGAGTGAGATCACGGGGAGGTGAAAGGGACAGAGAGTGAGATCGCGGGGAGGTTAAAGGGGCAGAGAGAGAGTTCACGGGGAGGTTAAAGTGACAGAGAGTGAGATCACGGAGATGTTAGAGCGATACAGAGTGAGATCACGGGGAGCTTAAAGGGACTGAGAGTGAGATCACGGGGAGGTTAAAGGGACTGAGAGTGAGATCACGGGGAGGTTAAAGGGACAGCGAGTTAGATAACGGGGAGGTTAAATGGACAGAGATTGAGATCACGGGGAGTTATTGGTACAGAGAGTGAGATCATGGGGAGTTTAAGGGACATGGAGTGAGATCACGGGGAAGTTAAAGGGACAGAGAGTGTGATCTGGGGGAGGTTATAGTGAAAGTGACTGACTTCTCGGGGAGGTTAAAGGGACAGTGAGTGAGATCACGGTGAGTTAAAAGGTATAGGGAGTGAGATCACAGGGATGTTAAAGGGACAGAGAGTGAGATTACGGGGAGGTCAAAGGGACAAAGATTGAGATCACGGGGAGGTTAAAGGGACAGAGAGTGTGATCCCGGGGAGGTTAAACGGGCAGAGAGTGAGTACACGGGGACGTTAAAGTGACAGAGAGTGAGAACGCGGAGATGTTCAATGGACAGAGAGGGAGATCACGGGGATGTTAAGGGGACAGAGGGTGAGATCACGGGGAGGTTAAATGAACAGAGAGTTAGATGACGGGAAGGTTAAAAGGACAGAGACTGAGATCACGGGGAGGTTAAAGGGACAGAGAGAGAGATCACGGGGAGTTTAAAAGGACAGAGAGTGAGATCACGGGGATGTTAACGGGACAGGGAGTGAGATCACGGGGAGGTTAAAGGTCCAGAGAGTTAGATGTCTGGGAGGTTAAAAGGACAGAGAATGAGATCACGGGGAGGTTATCGGGACAGAGAGAGAGATCACGGGGAGTTTAAAAGGACAGGGACTGAAATCACAGGGTGGTTAAAGGGACAGAGAGAGAGATCACGGGGAGGTTAAACGTACAAAGAGTGAGATCACGGGGAGGTTAAAGGGACAGAGAATGACATCATGGGGAGGTAAAAGGGACAGAGAGTGAGATCACGGGCAGGTCAAAGGGACAGAGAGTGAGATCACGGGGAGTTTAAAGGGGCAGAGAGTAAGTACACGGGGACGTTGAAGGGACAGAGATTGAGATCACGGGGAGGTTAAAGGGACAGAGAGTGAGATCACGGGGAAGTTAAAGGGACAGAGAGTGAGATCACGGGGCGGTTAAAGGGACAGAGAGTGAGATCCCGTGGAGGTTAAAGGGATAGAGAGTGAGATCCCGGGGAGGTTAAAGGGACAGAGAGTGAGAGCACCGGGAGGTAAAGGGGACAGAAAGAGAGATCACGGGGAGGTTAAAGGGACAGAGAGTGAAATCACGTGGAGGTTAAAGGGGCAGAGAGTAAGTACACGGGGACGTTGAAGGGACAGAGATTGAGATCACGGGGAGGTTAAAGGGACAGAGAGTGAGATCACGGGGAAGTTAAAGGGACAGAGAGTGAGATCACGGGACTGTTAAAGGGACAGAGAGTTAGATCACTGAGAGGTTAAAGGGACAGAGAGTGAGATCACGGGGAGGTTAAAGGGAAGAGTGTGAGATCACAGGGTGGTTAAGGGGACAGAGAGTGAGAACACGGGGAGTTTAAAGGGAAAGACAGAGATCACGGGGAGTTTAAAGGGACAGAGAGTGAGATCCCGGGGAGGTTAAAGGGACAGAGAGTGAGATCACCGGGAGGTAAAGGGGGCAGAAAGAGAGATCACGGGGAGGTTAAAGGGACAGAGAGTGAAATCACGGGGAGGTTAAAGTGACAGAGAGTGAGATCGCGGGGAGTTTAAAGGGGTAGAGAGTGGGTTCACGGGGAGGTTAAAGTGACAGAGAGTGCGATCACGGAGATGTTAAAGGGATACTGAGTGAGATCACGGGGTGGCTAAAGGGACTGATAGTGAGTTCACGGGAGGTTAAAGGGACTGAGAGTGAGATCACGGGGAGGTTAAAGGGACAGCGAGTTAGATAACGGGGAGGTTAAATGGACAGAGATTGAGATCACGGTGAGTTATTGGTACAGAGAGTGAGATCATGGGGAGTTAAAGGGACAGAGAGTGTGATCCCGGGGAGGTTAAATGGGCAGAGAGTGAGTACACGGGGACGTTAAAGTGACAGAGAGTGAGAACGCGGAGATGTTCAATGGACAGAGAGGGAGATCACGGGGAGGTTAAGGGGACAGAGGGTGAGATCACGGGGAGGTTAAATGAACAGAGAGTGTGATCTGGGGGAGATTATAGGGAAAGTGAGTGAGTTCACGGGGACGTTAAAGGGACAGAGAGTTAGATGACGGGGAGGTTAAAAGGACAGAGACTGAGATCACGGGGAGGTTAAAGGGACAGAGAGAGAGATGACGGGGAGTTTAAAAGGACAGAGAGTGAGATCACGGGGAGGTTATAGGGACAGAGAGAGAGATCACGGGGAGTTTAAAAGGACAGAGACTGAGATTACAGGGAGGTTAAAGGGACAGAGAGAGAGATCAAGGGGAGGTTACACGTACAAAGAGTGAGATCACGGAGAGGTTAATGGGACAGAGAATGAGATCATGGGCTGGTAAAAGGGACAGAGAGTGAGATCACGGGGAGTTTAAATGGGCAGAGAGTAAGTACACAGGGACGTTAAAGTGATAGAGAGTGAGAACGCGGAGATGTTAAAGGGAGAGAGAGTGAGATCACGGGGAGTATAAGCGGACAGAGGATGAGATCACGGGGAGGTTAAATGAACAGAGAGTGTGATCTGGGGGAGGTTATAGGGAAAGTGAGTGAGTTCTCGGGGAGGTTAAAGGGACAGTGAGTGAGATCAGTGTGTCACGGTAATGGCCATTACTGGCCCTGACCTTATTAGAAAGACTGATTTTGCTCTAAACCACTTATGGTTTTAAACTAAAGCACTGCACGATATTTCGTAAAAATAGGATACAGTCAAACCATAGTGGTAGACTGACATCCTATACGCATTTCTGACGTGCATTAATGACCTACTTGGGCCTAATAAAAGGGCACTAGTTTGTACATTGGGCACGACCTTCAGATCGACTCCTTGAGAGACGACCTCGCTAGCAAGCTTATAGCCACCTAGCACTTCGAGACTGAGGACTGAGAGACCTCTCCTAGACTCTCCATGCAGTAATTGTTATACAATTTCTGCCCTACTGATCCTGACTTAAGCTTCAGCTTCTAAACTCCAGATCAAGTTTTACTTGCTGGTAAGCGTGCTTTATTAAGCTAAATACTTAAATCTATTATTTAAAGTATTAAGTATATTCGCATCAATACCGAATGTATAAAGTATAAGAATCACTTGTGTATGTTTAGATAATTGGATGTAACTCTGAGAAAACAAATAAACCTCAAAGATCCTCTTTGAAATTCATATACTGTGACCCATGTCTGAGATAGTTATTTACTTCCCTCCTAGATAATAGAAATAAGTTAAATTGTAGACTTTGCACTTATATACTTATCTCGACCTTTAAGAGCCGTAGCAGGTTTCTAATACGGGTAGACCCTCGACCTTAGCCGGATAGAAAGAGTGCGTTGCTGAAAGAAGCCCCCTTTATTTACCTGAGAAAATAGACTAATTCCTCTACTCCCTTTAGTGACTATCAAGAAAGCCCTCGAGCTTGAATTTAGCCTGAGAACACCTCTTGTAGCTAAAGGAATGAGCAGGGTCCCTCTCACATAATTTGGGAATAGCAGTAAACCGTCGCAAGTGGGAGGTTAAAGGGGCAGAGAGTGATATCACGGGAAGGTAAAAGGGACAGAGAGTGAAATCACGGGAAGGTAAAAGGGACAGAGAGTGAGATTACGGGGAGGTTAAAGGGACAGAGAGTGAGATCACGGGGAGGCTAAATGGAAAGAGAGTGAGATCACTGGGAAGTTAAAGGGACAGAGATTTAGATCAAGGGGAGGTTAAAGGGACAGAGAGAGGTTACGGGTTTGTTAAAGCGACAGAGAGTGAGATCAGTGGGAGGTTAAAGGGACAGAGAGTGATATCACGGGTAGATTAAAGGGACAGAGAGTGAGTTCTCGGGGAGGTTAATGGGACAGAGAGTGAGATCAGTGGGAGGTAAAAGGGGCAGAGAGTGAGATCACGGGTAGGTTAAAGGGACAGAGAGTGAAATCACGGGAAGGTTAAAGGGACAGAGAGTGAGATTACGGGGAGGTTAAAGGGACAGAGAGTGAGATCACGGGGAGGCTAAAGGGAAAGAGAGTGAGATCACTGGGAAGTTAAAGGGACAGAGATTTAGATCACGGGGAGGTTAACGGGACAGAGATTGAGATCACGTGGACGTTAAAGGGACAGAGATTGATATCACGTGGAGGTTAAAGGGACTGAGAGTGAAATCTTGGGAAGGTTAATGGGACAGAGAGTGAGATCACAGGGAGGTTAAAGGGACAGAGATTGAGATGACGGAGTGGTTAAAGGGACAGAGAGTTAGATGACGGGGAGGTTAAATGGACAAAGATTGAGATCACGGGGATGTTAAAGGGACAGAGAGTGAGATCACGGGGAGGTTAAAGGGTCAGAGAGTGAGATCACGGGGAGGTTAATGGGACAGAGAGTGCTATCACGGGGAGGTTTTAGGGATAGAGAGTGAGATCACGGGAAAGTTAAGGGGACAGAGAGTGAGATGACGGGGAGGTTAAAGGGACCGAGTGAGATCACGGGCAGGTTAAAGGGACAGAGAGTGAGATCACGGGGAGGCTAAAAGGAAAGAGAGTGAGATCAATGGGAAGTTAAAGGGACAGAGATTTAGATGACGGGGAGGTTAAAGCGACAGAGAGAGTAATGGGGTGGTTAAAGGGACTGAGAGTGAGATCACGGGGAGGTTAAAGTGACAGAGAGCTAAATCAGGGAGGTTAAAGGGACAGAGAGTGAGATCACTGGGAAGTTAAAGGGACAGAGATTTTGATCACGGGGAGGTTAACGGGACAGAGAGTGAGATCACTGGCAGGTTAAAGGGACAGAGAGAGATTACGGTGAGGTTAAAGCGACAGAGAGTGAGATTACGGGAAGGTTAACGGGACAGAGAGTGAGATCACGGGGAGGTTAAAGGGACAGGGAGTGAGATCACGGGGAGGTTAACGGGACAGAGAGTGAGATCACGGGGATGTTAAAGGTACAGAGAGCGAGATCACGGGGAGGTTTAAGGGACAGAGTGAGATCACTGGGACGTTAAAGGGACAGACATTGATATCTCGGGGAGCTTAAAGGGACAGAGAGTGAGATCACGGGGAGGTTAATGGGACAGAGAGTGTGATCACCGTGAGGTTAATGGGACAGAGAGTGAGATCACTGGCAGGTTAAAGGGACAGAGAGAGATTACGGATAGGTTAAAGCGACAAGAGTGAGATTACGGGAAGGTTAACGGGACAGAGAGTGAGATCACTAGCAGGTTGAATGGACAGAGATTGAGATCACGGGGAGGTTAAAAGGACAGAGTGAGATCACTGGGACGTTAAAGGGACAGAGATTGAGATCACGGGGAGGTTTAAGGGACAGAGTGAGATCACTGGGACGTTAAAGGGACAGACATTGATATCTCGGGGAGCTTAAAGGGACAGAGAGTGAGATCACGGGGAGGTTAATGGGACAGAGAGTTAGATCACGGGGAGGTTAAAGGGACAGAGAGTGAGATTACGGGGAGGTTAACAGGACAGAGAGTGAGATCACGGGGAGGTTAAAGGGACAGAGAGTGTGATCGGGGAAGGTTAATGGGACAGAGAGTGAGATCACTGGGAGGTGAAGGGGACAGAGAGTGAGATCACGGGGAGTTTAAAGGGAAAGACAGAGATCACGGCGAGGTTAAAGGGACAGAGAGTGAGATCACGAGGAGGTAAAGGGGACAGAGAGAGTTAACGGGGAGGTGAACGCGACAGAGTGAGATCGCGGGGAGGTGAAAGGGACAGAGAGTGAGATCACGGGGAGGATAAAGCGAAAGAGAATGAGATCACGGCCATATTAAAGGGACAGAGATTGAGATCATGGGGAGTTTAAAGGGACAGAGAGTGAGAATACCGGGAGGTTAAAGGTACAGAGAGTGAAATCACGGGGAGGTTAAAGGGATTGAGAGTGAGATCCCGGGGAGGTTAAAGGGACAGAGTGAGAGATCACGGGGAGGTTAAAGGGACAGAGTGAGATCACGGGGACGTAAAGGGACAGAGATTGAGATCACGGGGTGGTTAAAGAGACCGAGAGTGAGATCACGGGAGGTTAAAGGGACAGAGAGTGACATCACGGGGAGGTTAATGGGACAGAGAGTGAGATCACGGGGAGGCTAAATGGAAAGAGAGTGAGATCACTGGGAAGTTAAAGGGACAGAGATTTAGATCACGGGGAGGTTAAAGCGACAGAGAGAGATCACAGGGTGGTTAAAGTGACAGAGAGTGAGATCACTGGGAAGTTAAAGGGACAAAGAGAGATTACGGGGAGTTTAAAGCGACAGAAAGGGAGATCACGGGGAGGTTAATGGGACAGAGAGTGAGATCACTGTCAGGTTAAAGGGACAGTGAGAGATTACGGGGATTTTAAAGCGACAGAGAGGGAGATCACGGGGAGGTTAATGGGACAGAGAGTGAGATCACGGGGAGGTCAAAGGGACAGAGACTGAGATCACGGGGAGGATAAAGGGACAGAGTGTGAGATCACGGGGAGGTTAAAGGGACAGAGAGTGAGATCACGGGAAGGTTAACGGGACAGAGAGTGAGATCACGGGGATGCTAAATGGAAAGAGAGAGAGATCACGGGGAGGTTAAAGGTAAAGAGAGCGAGACCACTAGGAGGTTAAAGGGACAGAGAGTGAGATCACTGGGATGTTAAAGGGACAGAGAGTGATATCACGGTGAGGTTAAAGGGACAGAGAGTGAGATCACGGGCAGGTTAATGGGACAGAGAGTGAGATCACGGGGAGTTTAAAGGGACAGAGAATGAGATCACGGGCAGGTTAAAGGGATAGAGATTGAGATCACGGGAAGATTAAAGGGACAGAGTGAGATCACGGGGACGTGAAAGGGACAGAGAGTGAGATCACGGGGAGGTTAAAGGGACATTGAGTGCGATCACGGGGAGGTTAAAGGGACAGAGAGTGAGAGCACGGGGAGGTTAAAGGGACAGAGAGTGTGATCATGGGGAGGTTTAGGAGACAGAGAGTGAGGTCACGGGAAGTTTAAAGGGACAGAGAGTGAGATTACGGGGATGGGAAAGGGACAGAGAGCTAGATCAGGGGGAGGTTAAAGGGACAGAGAGTGAGACCACGGGAAGGTTAAAGGGACAGAGAGTGAGATTTCCGGTAGGTTACCGGGACAATGAGTGAGACTACGGGGAGGTTAAAGGGGCAGAGAGTGAAATCACGGAGAGGTTAAAGGGACATAGAGAGAAATCACGGGGAGGTTAAAGGGACGGAGAGTGAAATCACTGGGACGTTAAAGGGACAGAGATTGAGATCACGGGGAGGTTAAAGGGACAGAGTGAGATCACTGGGACGTTAAAGGGATAGAGATTGAGATTACGCGGAGGTTAAAGGGACAGAGAGTGACATCACGGGGAGGTTAAAGGGACAGAGTGAGATCACTGGGACGTTAATGGGATAGAGATTGAGATCACGGGGAGGTAAAAGTGACAGAGAGTGAGATCACAGGTAGGTTAACGGGACAATGAGTGAGATTACGGGGATGTTAAAGGGTAAGAGAATGAGATCACATGGAGGGTAAAGAGACAGAGAGTGACACCTCGGTAAGTTTAAAGGGACAGAGAGTGAGAACACGGGGAGTTTAAAGGGAAAGACAGAGATCACTGGGAGATTAAAGGGACAGAGTGTGAGATCACGGGGTGGTTAAAGGGACAGTGAGAGATTATGAGGAGGTTAAAGCGACAGAGAGAGATCATGGGGAGGTTAAAGTGACAGAGACTGAGATCACGGGGAGGTTTAAGGGATAGAGAGTGAGATCACGGGGAGGTTAAATGGAAAGAGAGTGAGATCACTGGGAATTTAAAGGGACAGAGATTTAGATCACGGGGAGGTTTACGGGACAGAGAGTGAGATCACGGTCAGGTTAATGGGACAGAGAGAGATTACGGGGAGGTTAATGCGACAGAGAGTGAGATCACGGGGAGGTTAATGGGACAGAGAGTGAGATCACTGGGACATTAAAGGGACAGAGAGTGACATCATGGGGAAGTAAAAGGGACAGAGAGTGAGATCATGGGGAGGTTAAAGGGACAGAGAGTGAGATCATGGGGAGGTTAATGTGACAGAGAGTGAGATGACGGGGAGGTGAAAGGGACAGAGAGTGAGATCACAGGGAGGTTAAAGTGACAGAGAGAGAGATCACGGGGAGGTTAAATGGACAGAGTGAGATCACGGGGACGTTAAAGGGACAGAGATTGAGATCACAGGGAGGTCAAAGGGACAGAGTGAGATCACTGGGACGTTAAAGGGACAGAGATTGAGCTCACGGGTCGGTTAAAGAGACAGAGAGTGAGATCACAGTGATGTTAAAGGGACAGAGAGTTAGATCACGGGGAGGTTTAAGGAATAGAGAGTGAGATCACGGGAACGTTAAGGGGACAGAGAGTGACATCAGGGGGAGGTTATTGGGACAGAGAGTGAGATCACGGGGAGGTTAAAGGGACAGAGAGTGAGACACGGGGATGTTAAAGGGACGGAGATAGTTAACGGGGAGGTTAAAGCGAATGAGGGAGATCACGGGAAGATTAAAGGGACAGAGTGAGAACATGTGGAGGTAAAAGGGACAGAGAGAGAGATCGCAGGGAGATGAAAGGGACAGAGAGTGAGATGACGGGGAGGTTAAAGGGACAGAGAGTCAGATCAGGGACAGTTAAAGAGACTGAGAAGGAGATCACGGGGAGGTTAAAGGGACAGAGAGTGAGATCAGGGGGAGGTTAAAGGGACAGAGAGCTAGATAAGGTAGGTTAAAGGGACAGAGAATAAGATCACGGGGAGGTTAAAGGGACAGAGAGTGAGATCAGGGGGAGGTTAAAGGGACAGAGAGCTAGAAAAGGTAGGTTAAAGGGACAGAGAGTGA
Organism: Cetorhinus maximus; assembly: GCF_964194155.1. NCBI lineage: Eukaryota > Metazoa > Chordata > Chondrichthyes > Lamniformes > Cetorhinidae > Cetorhinus > Cetorhinus maximus. The sequence goes on from NW_027596354.1 coordinate 351,242, forward strand.
GATCAGGGGGAGGTTAAAGGGACAGAGAGCTAGATAAGGTAGGTTAAAGGCACAGACAGTGAGACCATGGGGAGGTTAAAGGGACAGAGAGTGAGATCACGGGCAGGTTAAAGGGACAGAGATTGAGATCACGGGAAGATTAAAGGGACAGAGAATAAGATCACGGGGAGGTTAAAGGGACAGAGAGTGAGATCAGGGGGAGGTTAAAGGGACAGAGAGCTAGATAAGGTAGGTTAAAGGGACAGAGAGTGAGATCACGGGGAGGTTAAAGGGACAGAGTGCTAAATCAGGGAGGTTATAGAGACAGAGAGTGAGATCACTGGGAAGTAAATGGGACAGAGATTTAGATCACGGGGAGGTTAATGGGACAGAGAGTGAGATCACGTGTACGTTAAAGGGACAGAGAGTGAGATCACGGGGAAGTTAAAGGGAAAGAGAGTGAGATCACGGGGAGGTGAAAGGGACAGAGAGTAAGATCACGAGGAGGTTAAAGGGACAGAGAGTGAGATGAAGGGGAGGTTAATGGGAAAGAGAGTGAGACCACGGGGAGGTTAAAGGGACAGCGAATGAGATCACAGGCAGGTTAAATGGACAGAGATTGAGATCACGGGAAGATTAATGGGACAGAGAGTAAAATCATGGGGAGGTTAAAGGGACAGCGTGCTAAATCAGGGAGGTTGTAGAGACAGAGAGTGAGATCACTGGGAAGTAATTGGGACAGAGATTTAGATCACGGGGAGGTTAACGGGACAGAGAGTGAGATGACAGGGAGGTTAACGGGACAGAGAGTGAGATCACGGGGAGGTTAAAGGGACAGAGATTGATATCACGGGGAGTTTAAAGCGACAGAGAGAGAGATCACGGGGAAGTTAAAGGGAAAGAGAGTAAGATCACTGGGAGGTTAAAGGGACAGAGAGCAAGATCACGGGGAGGTTAAAGGGACAGAGAGTGAGATCAGGGGCAGGTTAAAGGGACAGAGAGTGAGATCACGGGGAGGTTAAAGGGACATAGAGCTAGGTCAGGGAGGTTAAAGGGACAAAGAGTGAGATCACGGGGAGGTTAAAGGGACAGAGTGCTAAATTAGGGAGGTTAAAGGGACAGAGACTTATATCACAGAGAGGTTAACGGGACAGAGAGTGAGATCACGGGGAGGTTAAAGGGACAGAGAGAGATTACGGGGAGCTTAAAGTGACAGAGAGTGAGATCACGGGGAGGTTAATGGGACAGAGAGTGAGATCATATGGACGTTAAAGGGACTGAGAGTGAGATCACGGGGAAGTTAAAGGGACAGAGAGAGAGATCACGGGGAGGTGAAAGGGACAGAGAATGAGATCACGGGGAGTTTAAATGAACAGAGATTGAGATCACGGGGAGGTTAACGGGACAGAGAGTGAGATCACGGGATGGTTAAAGGGACAGAGAGCGAGATCACGGTGAGGTTAAAGGGACAGAGAGTGAGATCACGGGGAGGTAAATAGGACAGAGAGTGAGATTACGGGGAGGTTAAAGGGACTGAGAGTGAGATCACGGGTAGGTTAACTGGACAATGAGTGAGATCACGGGGAGGTTAAAAGGACAGAGAGTGAGATCACGGAGAGGTTAAAGGGACAGAGAGTGATATCACGGTAAGGTTAAAGGGACAGTGAGAGATTATGGGGAGGTTAAAGCGACAGAGAGAGTTCACGGGGAGGTTAAAGGGACAGAGACTTAATTCACGGGGAGGTTAAAGTGACAGAGTGCAAAATCAGGGAGGTTAAAGTGACAGAGATTGAGATCACTGGGAAATTAAGGGGACAGAGATTTAGATCACGGGGAGGTTAACGTGACAGAGAGTGAGATCACGGGGAGGGTAATGGGACAGCGAGTGAGATCAAGTGGACGTTAAAGGGACAGAGAGTGAGATCATGGGGAGGTCAAAGGGACAGAGAATGAGATCACAGGGAGGTTAAAGGGACAGAGAGTGAGATCACGGGAAGATTAAATGGACAGTGTGTGATCACTGGGACGATAAAGGGACATAGGTTGAGATCACGGGTAGGTAAAAGGGACAGAGTGAGATCGCTGGGACGTTAACGGTACAGAGATTGAGATCACGGCGAGGTTAAAGGGACAGAGAGTGAGATCACGGGGATGTTAAAGGGACAGAGAATTAGATCATGGGGAGGTTTAATGGATAGAGAGTGATATCACGGGCAAGTTAAGGGGTCAGAGAGTGAGATCACGGGGACGTTAAAGGGACAGAGAGTGAGATCACGGGGTGGTTAAAGGGACAGAGAGTGAGATCAGGGGGAGGTTAATGGGACAGAGAGTGAGATCACAGGGAGGTTAAAAGGACAGAGAGTGAGATCACGGTGAGTTTAAAGGGACAGAGAGTGAGAACACGGGGAGTTTAAAGGTAAAGACAGCGATCACGGGGAGTTTAAATGGACAGAGAGTTAGATCACGGGGAGGTTAAAGTGACAGAATAAGATCACGGGTAGTTTAAAGGGACAGATAGTGAGATCACGAGGACGTTAAAGGGACAGAGAGTGAGTTCACGGGAAGATTAAAGGGACAGAGTGAGATCACGGGGAGGTAAAAGGGACAGAGAGTGAGATCACAGGGAAGTTAAAGGAACAGAGAGTGTGATCACGGCGAGGTTAAAGGGACAGAGAGTGAGATCACCGGGAGGTTAAAGGGACAGAGAGTGAGATCACGGGGAGGTTAATGGGAAAGAGGGTGAGATCATGGGAATGTTAAATGGACAGAGATTGAGATCAGGAACAGTTATAGGGACAGAGAGTCAGATCAGGGACAGTTAAAGGCACTGAGAGGGAGATCAGGGGGACATTTAAAGGGACAGAGAGTGATATCAGGGAGAGCTAAAGGTACAGTGATAGAGCAGGGACTATTAAAGGGACAGAGATTGAGATCAGGGGGCCAGTTAAAGGAACAGAGAATGAGATCAGGGAAAGTTAAAGGGACAGAGTGAGATCACGGGAGGGTTAAATGGAAAGAGAGTGATATCATGGGCAGGTTAAATGTAGAGAGATAGAGATCACGGGGAGGTTAAAGGGACAGAGGGTGAGATCACGGGGAGGTTAAATGGACAGTGAGTGAGATCACGGGGAGGTTAAAGGGACAGAATGAGATCACGGGGAGGTTAAAGAGACAGAGAGGGCGATCATGGGGTGGTTAATGGGACAGAGAGTGAGATCACGGGGAGGTTAATGGGACAGAGAGTGAGATCACGGGGAGTTTAAAGGGACAGAGAATGAGATCACGGGCAGGTTAAAGGGACAGAGATTGAGATCACGAAAAGATTAAAGGGACAGAGTGAGATCAGGGGGAGGTTAAAGGGACAGAGAGTGAGATCACGGGGAGGTTAAAGGGACATTGAGTGCGATCACTGGGAGGTTAAAGGGACAGAGAGTGAGATCACGAGAAGTTTAAAGGGACAGAGAGTGAGATTACGGGGATGGTAAAGGGACAGAGAGATAGAACAGTGGGAGGTTAAAGGGACAGAGAGTGAGATCACGGGGAGGTTAAATGGACAGAGTGTGAGATCACGGGGAGGTTAAAGGGACAGAGAAAGAGATCACGGAGAGGTTAAAGGGACAGAGATTTAGATTACGGGGAGGTTAAACGGACAGAGAGTGAAATCACGGGGAGGTTAATGGGATAGAGAGTGACATCACGTAGATGTTAAAGGGACAGATAGTGAGATCGCGGGGAAGTTAAAGGGACAGAGAGTGAGATCACGGGGAGGTTTAAGGGACAGAGTGATAAATCAGGGAGGTTATAGAGACAGAGAGTGAGATCACTGGGACGTTAAAGTGAGAGAGATTTAGATCGCGGGGAGGTTAACGTGACAGAGAGTGAGATCACAGGGAGGTTAAAGGGACAGAGAGAGATTACGGGGAGGTTAAAGCGACAGAGAGAGAGCTCACGGGGAGGTTAATGGGACAGAGAGTGTGATCACGTGGACGTTAAAGGGACAGAGAGTGAGATCACGGGGAAGTTAAAGGCAAAGAGAGTGAGATCACGGGGTGGTTAAAGCGACAGAGAATGAGAACACGGGGAGGTTAAAGGGACAGTGAGCTAGATCAGGGAGGTTAAAGGGACAGAGAGTGAGGTCACGGGGAGGTTAAAGGGATAGAGTGCTAAATTAGGGAGGTTAAAGGGACAGAGATTTAGATCACGGGGAGGTTAATGGGACAGAGGGTGAGATCACGTGGACGTTAAAGGGACTGAGAGTGAGATCACGGAGAGGTTAAAGGGACAGAGAGTGAGATCACGGGGAGGTTCATGGGACAGAGAGTTAGATCACGAGAAGGTGAAAGGGACAAAGAATGAGATCACAGGGAGTTTAAATGGACAGACATTGAAATCACGGGACGATTAAATGGACAGAGTGAGATCACTGGGACGTTAAAGGCACAGAGAGTGAGATCACGTAGAGGTTAAAGGCACAGAGATTGAGATCACGGGGTGGTTAAAGGGACAGAGAGTGAGAGCACAAGGAGGTTAAAGGGACAGAGAGTTAGATCATGGGGAGCTTAAAGGGACAGAGAGTGAGATCACGGGGAGGTTAAAGGAACAGAGAGAGTTAACGGGTAGATTAAAGCGACAGAGTTAGATCACGGGGAGATTAAATGGACAGATAGTGAGATCACGAGGAGGTTAAAGGGACAGAGAGTGAGATCACGGGGAGTTGAAAGGGACAGGGAATGAGATCATGGGAAGATTAAAGGGACAGAGTGAGATCACGAGGAGGTTAAAGGGACAGAGAGTGAGAACACGGGGAGGTTAAAGGGACAGAGATTGAGATCACGGTGAGGTTAAAGGGAAAGAGGGTGAGATCACGGGAGTTATAAATGGACAGAGATTGAGATCAGGGACAGTTATAGGGACAGAGTGGGAGATCAGGGGAACAGTTAAAGGGACAAAGAGTGATATCAAGGGGACAGTTAAAGGTACAGAGATTGAGATCACGGGGCGGTTAAAGGGACAGAGAGTGAGATCACGGCGAGGTTAAATGGACAGAGAGTGAGATCACGGGGAGGTTAAAGGGACAGAGAGTGAGATCACTGGGAGGTTAAAGGGACAGAGAGTGAGATCACGTGGAGGTTATATGGACATTTAGTGCGATCACGGGGAGGTTAAATGGTCAGAGAGTGAGATCACGGGGAGTTTAAAGGGACAGAGAGTGTGATCATGGAGAGGTTAAAGGGAAAGAGAGTGAGATCACGGGAAGGTTAAAGTGACAGAGAGTGAGATTACGGGGATGTTAAAGGGGCAGAGTGCTAAATCGGGGGAGGTTAAAGGGACAGAGAGTGAGAACACGGGGAGGTTAAAGGGACAGAGACTGAGATCACTGGGAGGTTAAAGGGACAGAGTGCTAAATCAGAGAGGTTAAAGGGACAGAGAGTGCGATCACTGGGAAGTTAAAGGGACAGAGGTTTTGATCACGGGGAGTTTAACGGGAAAGAGAGTGAGATCACGGGTAGGTTGAAGGGAAAGAGAGAGATTACGGGGAGGTTAAAGCGACAGAGAGTGAGATCACGGGGAGGTTAATGGGACAGAGAGTGAGATCACGTGGACATTAAAGGGATAGAGAGTGATATCACGGGGAAGTTAAAGGGAAAGAGAGTGAGATCACTGGGAGGTTAAAGGGACAGAGAGTAAGATCACGGGGAGGTTAATGGGACAGAGAGTGAGATCACGGGGAGGTGAAAGGGACAGAGAATGAGATCACGGGGAGTTTCAATGAACAGAGATTGAGATCACGGGAAGATTAAATGGACAGAGTGAGATCACTGGGACATTAAAGGGACAGAGAGTGAGATCAAGGGGAGGTTAAAGGGACAGAGAGTTAGATCACGGGGAGGTTAAAGTTACAGGGAGTGAGATCACAGAGAGGTTAATGGGATAGAGAGTGAGATCATGGGAAAGTTAAGGGGACAGAGAGTGAGATCAGGCGGAGGTTAATGGGCCAGAGAGTGAGATCACGGGGAGATTAAAGGGATAGAGAGTGAGATCAGGGGGACGTTAATGAGACAGTGAGTGAGATCAAAGGGAGGTTAAAGGGACAGAGAGTGAGATCGTTGGGAGGTTAATGGGACAGAGAGTGAGATCACGGGGAGGTGAAAGGGACAGAGAATGAGATCATGGGGCGTTTAAATGGACAGAGATTGAGATCACGGGAAGATTAAATGGACAGAGTGAGATCACTGGGACGTTAAAGGGACAGAGAGTGAAATCACGGGGAGGTTAAACGCACAGAGATTGAGATCACGGGGTGGTTAAAGGGACAGAGAGTGAGAGCACAAGGAGGTTAAAGGGACAGAGAGTTAGATCATGGGGAGCTTAAAGGGACAGAGAGTGAGATCACGGGGAGGTTAAAGGAACAAAGAGAGTTAACGGGTAGATTAAAGCGACAGAGTTAGATCACGGGGAGATTAAATGGACAGATAGTGAGATCACGAGGAGGTTAAAGGGACAGAGAGTGAGATCACGGGGAGTTGAAAGGGACAGGGAATGAGATCATGGGAAGATTAAAGGGACAGAGTGAGATCATGAGGAGGTTAAAGGGACAGAGAGTGAGAACACGGGGAGGTTAAAGGGACAGAGATTGAGATCACGGTGAGGTTAAAGGGAAAGAGGGTGAGATCACGGGAGTTATAAATGGACAGAGATTGAGATCAGGGACAGTTATAGGGACAGAGTGGGAGATCAGGGGAACAGTTAAAGGGACAAAGAGTGATATCAAGGGGACAGTTAAAGGGACAGAGAATGAGATCAGGGAAGGTTAAATGGAAAGAGAGTGATATCACGGGGAGGTTCAAGGTACAGAGATTGAGATCACGGGGCGGTTAAAGGGACAGAGAGTGAGATCACGGGGAGGTTAAATGGACAGTGAGTGAGATCACGGGGAGGTGAAAGGGACAGAATGAGATCACGGGGAGGTTAAAGGGACAGAGAGTGAGGTCACGGGGAAGTTAATGGGACAGAGAGTGAGATCACGGGGAGGTTAAAGGGACAGAGAGTGAGATCACTGGGAGGTTAAAGGGACAGAGAGTGAGATCACGTGGAGGTTATATGGACATTTAGTGCGATCACGGGGAGGTTAAATGGTCAGTGAGTGAGATCACGGGGAGTTTAAAGGGACAGAGAGTGTGATCATGGAGAGGTTAAAGGGAAAGAGAGTGAGATCACGGGAAGGTTAAAGTGACAGAGAGTGAGATTACGGGGATGTTAAAGGGGCAGAGTGCTAAATCAGTGGGAGGTTAAAGGGACAGAGAGTGAGAACACGGGGAGGTTAAAGGGACAGAGACTGAGATCACTGGGAGGTTAAAGGGACAGAGTGCTAAATCAGAGAGGTTAAAGGGACAGAGAGTGCGATCACTGGGAAGTTAAAGGGACAGAGGTTTTGATCACGGGGAGTTTAACGGGAAAGAGAGTGAGATCACGGGTAGGTTGAAGGGAAAGAGAGAGATTACGGGGAGGTTAAAGCGACAGAGAGTGAGATCACGGGGAGGTTAATGGGACAGAGAGTGAGATCACGTGGACATTAAAGGGATAGAGAGTGATATCACGGGGAAGTTAAAGGGAAAGAGAGTGAGATCACTGGGAGGTTAAAGGGACAGAGAGTAAGATCACGGGGAGGTTAATGGGACAGAGAGTGAGATCACGGGGAGGTGAAAGGGACAGAGAATGAGATCACGGGGAGTTTCAATGAACAGAGATTGAGATCACGGGAAGATTAAATGGACAGAGTGAGATCACTGGGACATTAAAGGGACAGAGAGTGAGATCAAGGGGAGGTTAAAGGGACAGAGAGTTAGATCACGGGGAGGTTAAAGTTACAGGGAGTGAGATCACAGAGAGGTTAATGGGATAGAGAGTGAGATCATGGGAAAGTTAAGGGGACAGAGAGTGAGATCAGGCGGAGGTTAATGGGCCAGAGAGTGAGATCACGGGGAGATTAAAGGGATAGAGAGTGAGATCAGGGGGACGTTAATGAGACAGTGAGTGAGATCAAAGGGAGGTTAAAGAGACAGAGAGTGAGATCGCTGGGAGGTTAATGGGACAGAGAGTGAGATCACGGGGAGGTGAAAGGGACAGAGAATGAGATCATGGGGCGTTTAAATGGACAGAGATTGAGATCACGGGAAGATTAAATGGACAGAGTGAGATCACTGGGACGTTAAAGGGACAGAGAGTGAAATCACGGGGAGGTTAAACGCACAGAGATTGAGATCACGAGGAGGTTAAAGGGCCAGAGAGTGAGATGACTGGGAGGTTAAAGGGACAGAGAATGAGATCACGGGAAGATTAAATGGACAGAGTGAGATCACAGGGAGGTTAAAGGGACAGAGAGTGAGATCACGGGGAGGTTAAAGGGACAGAGATTGAGATCACGGGGAGGTTAAAGGGAAAGAGGGTGAGATCACGGGAATGATAAATGGACAGAGATTGAGATCAGGGACAGTTATAGGGACAGAGAGGGAGATCAGGGGGACAGTTAAAGGGACAAAGAGTGATATCAAGGGCACAGTTAAAGGGACAGAGATTGAGATCAGGGGGACAGTTAAAGGAAAAGAGAATGAGATCACGGGGCGGTTAAAGGGACAGTGAGTGAGATCACGGCGAGGTTAAATGGACATTGAGTGAGGTCACGGGGAAGTTAATGGGACAGAGAGTGAGATCACGGGGAGGTTAAAGGGACAGAGAGTGAGATCACGTGGAGGTTATATGGACATTTAGTGCGATCACGGGGAGGTTAAAGGGACAGAGAGTGAGATCACGGGGAGTTCAAAGGGACAGAGAGTGTGATCATGGAGAGGTTAAAGGGAAAGAGAGTGAGATCACGGGAAGGTTAAAGGGACAGAGACTGAGATCACTGGGAGGTTAAAGCGACAGAGAGTGAGATCACGGGGAGGTTAATGGGACAGAGAGTGAGATCACGTGGACATTAAAGGGATAGAGAGTAAGATCACGGGGAGGTTAATGGGACAGAGAGATAGAAAACGGTGAGGTGAAAGGGACAGAGAATGAGATCACGGGAAGATTAAATGGAGAGAGTGAGATCACTGGGACATTAAAGGGACAGAGAGTGAGATCAAGGGGAGGTTAAAGGGACAGAGAGTTAGATCACGGGGAGGTTAAAGATACAGAGAGTGAGATCACGGGGTGGTTAAAGGTACAGGGAGTGAGATCACGAGGAGGTTAATGGGATAGAGAGTGAGATCATGGGAAAGTTAAGGGGACAGAGAGTGAGATCAGGCGGAGGTTAATTGGCCAGAGAGTGAGATCACGGGGAGGTTAAAAGGACAGAGAGTGAGATCACTGGGAGGTTAAATATACAGGGAGTGATATCACGGGGAGGTTAAAGGGATAGAGAGTGAGATCAGGGGGACGTTAATGGGACAGTGAGTGAGATCAAAGGGAGGTTAAAGGGACAGAGAGTGAGATCACGGGGAGGTTAATGGGACAGAGAGTGAGATCGCGGGGAGGTTAATGGGACAGAGAGTGAGATCACGGGGAGGTGAAAGGGACAGAGAATGAGATCACGGGGCGTTTAAATGGACAGAGATTGAGATCACGGGAAGATTAAATGGACAGAGTGAGATCACTGGGACGTTAATGGGACAGAGAGTGAAATCACGGGGAGGTTTATACGCACAGAGATTGAGATCACGAGGAGGTTAAAGGGACAGAGAGTGAGATGACGGGGAGGTTAAAGGGACAGAGAATGAGATCATGGGAAGATTAAAGGGACAGAGTGAGATCACAGGGAGGTTAAAGGGACAGAGAGTGATATCACGGGGATGTTAAAGGGACAGAGATTGAGATCACGGGGAGGTTAAAGGGAAAGAGGGTGAGATCACGGGAATGATAAATGGACAGAGATTGAGATCAGGGACAGTTATAGGGACAGAGACAGAGGTCAGGGGGACAGTTACCGGGACAAAGAGTGATATCAGGGACAGCTAAAAGTACAGAGAGAGAGCAGGGACTATTAAAGGGACAGAGAGTGAGATCGGGGGCCAGTTAAAGGGACTGAGAGTGATATCAAGTGGACAGTTAAAGGGACAGAGATTGAGATCAGGGGGACAGTTAAAGGAGCAGAGAATGAGATCAGGGAAGGTTAAAGGGAAAGAGTGAGATGACGGGATGGTTAAATGGAAAGAGAGTGAGATCACGGGGAATTTAAATGGACAGTGAGTGAGATCACGGGAAGGTTAAAGGGACAGAATGAGATCACGGGGAGGTTAAAGGGACAGAGAGTGATATCACGGGCAGGTTAAATGGACAGAGATTGAGATCACGGGAAGATTAAAGGGACAGAGAGTGAGGTCACGGGGAAGTTAATGGGACAGAGAGTGAGATCACAGGGAGGTTAAAGGGATAGAGAGTGAGTTGACGTGGAGGTTAAAGGGAGAGAGAGTGAGATCACGGGGAGGTTAAATGGACATTTAGTGCCGTCACGGGGAGGTTTAAGGGACAGTGAGTGAGATCACGGGGAGTTTAAAGGGAAAGAAAGTATGATCATGGGGAGGTTAAAGGGGAAGGGAGTGAGATCACGGGAAGGTTAAAGGGACAGAGAGTGAGATTACTGGGATGGTAAAGGGACAGAGAGTGAGATCACTGGGAGGTTAAAGGGACAGAGTGCTAAATCTGAGCGGTTAAAGGGACAGAGAGTGAGATCACTGGGAAGTTAAAGGGACAGAGGTTTTGATCACGGGGAGGTTAACAGGACCGAGAGTGAGATCACGGGTAGGTTGAAGGGACAGAGAGAGATTACGGGGAGGTTAAAGCGACAGAGAGTGAGATCACGAGGCGGTTAATGGGACAGAGAGTGAGGTCACGTGGATATTAAAGAGACAGAGAGTAATATCACGGGGAGGTTAAAGGGACAGAGAGTGAGATCACAGGGATGTTAAAGGAACAGAGAGTAAGATCACGGGGAGGTTAATGGGACAGAGAGTGATATCACGGGGAGGTGAATGGGACAGAGAATGAGATCACGGGGAGTTTCAATGGACAGAGATTGAGATCATGTGAAGATTAAATGGACAGAGTGAGATCACTGGGACATTAAAGGGACAGAGAGTGAGATCACGGGGATGTTAAAGGGACAGAGAGTTAGATCACGGGGAGGTTAAAGGTACAAAGAGTGAGATCACGGGGTGGTTAAAGGGACAGGGAGTGAAATCACGGGTAGGTTAAAGGGACAGAGAGTCACATGACGGGGAGGTTTAAAGGATAGAGAGTGAGATCACGGGAAAGTTAAGGGGACAGAGAGTGGATCAAGCGGACAGGGAGTGATATCACGGGGATGTTACAGGGACAGAGAGTGAGATCACTGGCAGGTTAATGGGACAGAGATTGAGATCACGGGAAGATTAAAGGGACAGAGTGAGATCACGTGGAGGTTAAAGGGACAGAGAGTGAGATCACAGGGTGGTTAAAGTGACATTGAGTGCGATCACGGGGAGGTAAAAGGTACAGAGAGTGAGAGCACGGGAAGGTTAAAGGGACAGAGTGTAAGGTCACGGGGTGTTTAATTGGACAGAGAGTGAGATCACGGGGTGGTTAAAGGGACAGAGTGAGATCACGGTGACGTTAAATGTACATTGAGTGAGATCATGGGGAGGTTAAAGGGACAGAGGGTGAGATCACGGGGAGGTTAAAGGGTCAGTGTGAGATCACGGGGAGGTTAAAGGGACAGAGAGTGAGATCACGGGGTGGTTAAACGGACTGAGAGTGGATTTAGGGGGACGTTAAAGGGACAGAGATTGAGATCACAGTGAGGTTCAAGGGACAGAGAGTGAGTTCACGTGGACAGTGAGAGTGAAAGAGAGTGAGATCAGGGGGACAGTTTAGGGGACAGAGAGTGAGATCAGGGGGAGGTTAAAGGGACAGATAGTGAGATCATGGGGAGGTTATAGGGTCAGAGAGTGAGATCACGGGGACGTTAAAGAGAAAGAGTGTTAGAGTACGGGGAGGTTAAAAGGGCAGAGAGTGAGATCTCGGGGATGTTAAAGGGACAGAGAGTGAGATCACGGGTAGATTAAAGGGACAGAGGGTGTGATCACGGGGAGGTTTGAGGGACAGAGAGTTAGATCACGGGTAGGTTAATGGGACTGAGAGTGAGATCTCGTGGAGCTTAAAGGGACAAAGAGTGAGATCACTGGGATGTTGAAGGGACAGAGAGTGAAATCAGAGGGAGGTTAAAGGGGCAGAGAGTGAGATCACGGTGATGTTGATGGGAGAGAGAATGAAATCACAGGGAGGTTAAAGGGACAGAGAGTGAGATCACGGGGAGGTTAAAGGGACAGAGAGTGAGATCACGGGGAGGTTAAAGGGACAGAGGGTGCGTTCGTGGGGAGGTCAAAGGGACAGTGTGAGATCACGGGGAGTTCAAAGGGACAGAGAGTGAGATCACGGGGAGGTTAAAGGGACAGAGGGTGCGATCACGGGGAGGTTAAAGGGACAGAGAGTTAGATCACGGGCTGGTTAAACAGACTGAGAGTGGATTTACGGGGACGTTAAAGGGACAGAGAGTGAGATCACGTGGACAGTGAGAGGGACAGAGAGTGAGATCAAGGGGACAGTTACAGGGACAGAAAGTGAGATCATGGGGAGTTTATAGTGGCTGAGAGTGAGATCACGGGGACGTTAAAGGGACAGAGAGTGCGATCACGGGGAGGTTAAAGGGACAGAGAGTGAGATCACGGGTAGGTTTAAGGGACAGAGATTGAGATCTCGTGGAGGTTAAAGGGACAGTGAGTGAGATCACGGGGAGGTTGAAGGGACAGAGAATGAGATAACGGGGATCTTGAAGGCACAGAGAGTGAGATCACGGGGAGGTTAAAGGGACAGATAGTGAGATCACGGTGAGGTTAAAGAGACTTAGAGTGAGATCACGGGGAGTTTAAAGGGACAGAGAGTGAGATCACGGGGACGTTAAAGGGACAGAGAGTGAGATCACGGGGAGGTTAAAGGGACAGAGAGTGAGATCACGGGGAGGTTAAAGGGACAGAGAGTGAGATCACGGTGAGGTTAAAGAGACTTAGAGTGAGATCACGGGGAGTTTAAAGGGACAGAGAGTGAGATCACAGGGAGGTTAAAGGGACAGAGAGTGAGATCTCGGGGAGGTTAAGGGGACTGAGAGTGAGATCTCGGGGAGGTTAAAGGGACAGAGAGTGAGATCCCGGTGAGGTTAAAGGGACTGAGAGTGAGATCACGGTGAGGTTAAAGGGACTGAGCGTGAGATCTCGGGGAGTTTGAAGGGACAGAGAGTGAGATCACGGTGAGGTTAAAGGGACAGAGAGTGAGATCACGGTGAGGTTAAAGAGACTGAGAGTGAGATCTCGGGGAGGTTAAAGGGACAGAGAATGAGATCATGGGGAGGTTAAAGGGACTGAGAGTGAGATCTCGGGGAGGTTAAAGGGACAGAGAGTGAGATCACGGGGAGGTTAAAGGGACTGAGAGTGAGATCACGGGGAGGTTAAAGGGACTGAGAGTGAGATCTCGGGGAGTTTGAATGGACTGAGAGTGAGATCACGGGGAGGTTAAAGGGACAGAGAGTGAGATCACGGGGTGGTCAAAGGGACAGAGAGTGAGATCACGGGGAGTTTAAAGGGACTGAGAGTGAGATCACGGTGTGGTTAAAGGGACTGAGAGTGAGATCTCGGGGAGGTTAAAGGGACTGAGAGTGAGATCACGGGGAGGTTAAAGGGACTGAGAGTGAGATCTCGGGGAGTTTGAATGGACTGAGAGTGAGATCTCGGGGAGGTTAAAGGGACAGAGAGTGAGATCTCGGGGAGGTTAAAGGGCCTGAGAGTGAGATCACGGGGAGGTTAAAGGGACTGAGAGTGAGATCTCGGGGAGTTTGAAGGGTCTAATGCGAAATGAAAGCAGCAAAAATGGGAAACGGTTTTTCACCGACTTGGACACCAGCAACACTCCGAGCGACCGGCCATTGATAAAGGTGGAGGGTTGTTTTAGCCCCAGTAGCGGACACGTAATGAAACATTGCAAAGGGAGATTTAAACAGGCTACCAGGCAACTATCGCCTTTCAATGAAGTCTACAGCGTAGGAGAGCCCGAAACAACCAATCCTGACATTCATTCCTTATTCAACACCAAAGCTGGAGAGACAGAGGCAATTCTTGTCCCAGCGCCAGTGACCGGTCAACCCCTGAGGAACGGAAGTAGACACGGGTGTGTTTTCAGGGAACACGCTTTCCGATATTTAAATAAAGGTGATCGACAGTTACATCTGGAACAAACATCTGGCCAGTCGGAAAGGTTCCCAGGCGAAGGAGTCCAGGATAAAGGTGTCAGCAGAGAAAACTGTTCATTATCGACACCGATCGACACAACTCCCAGTGATGGGGGCAGGAGATGAAGGACCAAGCCTTTCGACAGAGTAAGATAGTCAGGAGCTTTTTCCCAGGGTGGGAGAGTCAATGACTAGGGGGACATAGATTTAAGGTGAGAGAGGGAAACTATAGAGGATGATGTGCGGGGGTAAGTTTTTTACACAGAGGGAATTCGCTGCCAGAGGAGGTGGTGGAAGCAGGTACGATAGTGGGGTTTAAGAGGCAGCTTGAGCAATCCATGAATAGGATGGGAACAGAGGGGATACCGACCCCGGGAAGTGCGAAATGTTTTAGTTTGACGGGCAATGTGATGGGCGCAGGCTTGGAGGGCCGAAGGGCCTGTTCCTGTGCTGTACTTTTCCTTTGCTATTTGATCTCGGGGGTGGTCGGTTGAAAGGGGTGAAATTCAACTGGTCCGAAACTCTCCAGTTGTGACTCTCTGTGACTGTCAGAGCTGCTAAAGAAATGTGAGCCTGTCTCCAAGGACAGGGAACTGGGGGGAACAATCCAAAGCCTCCAGGCCCAGATTCATGTGGACCCAGGAGCAACCCCCTCCCTACCTGAAGCCAAGACCGGCGCTGAGCTCCCTGAGAGAGAAGGTTGATGCTGAGCTGAGCCAGCCAGAGAGGCTGTGAGGGGGGTGGTCAGAAAACCCGTTCAGTTCTCAAGAGTGGGCAGCACAACCTAGTCCCTGTCCTTAAACCAGACCAGCCCTGTGTTGGGTGGAGACTGTAAACTAACGGTCAACAGAGCAGCCAAACTGCACAGGTCCCCTATTCCCCAAGATTGACCACCTCTACACCAAACTAGCAGGAAGGACAACGTCTACAAAGCCCCACATGAGTCACACGTATCAGATAGGTGGAGGGACAGGTAGTATTGAGGAGGCGGGGAGGCTGCAGAAGGATTTGGACAGGTTAGGAGAATGGGCAAAGAAGTGGCAGATGGAATACAACGTGGGCAAGTGTGAGGTCCATGCACTTTGGTAGGAAGAATAGAGGCATAGACTATTTTCTAAATGGGGAGAGAATTCAGAAATCTGGAGTGCAAAGGGACTTGGGAGTCCTAGTCCAGGATTCTCTTAAGGTTAATTTGCAGGTTGAGTCGATAGTTAGGAAGGAAAATGCAATGTTGGCATTTATTTGGAGAGGACTAGAATATAAAAGCAGGGATGTGCTGCTGAGGCTTTATACGGCTCTGGTCAGACCACAATGAGAATATTGTGAGCAATTTTGGGCCCCGTATCTCAGGAAGGATGTGCTGGCCCTGGAGAGGGTCCAGAGGAGGTTCACGAGAACGATCCCAGGAACAAAAGGCTGAACATATGAGGAACGTTTGAGGACTCTGGGTCTATGCTCGATGGAGTTTAGAAGGATGAGGGGGGATCTGATTGAAACTTACAGAATACTGAAAGGCCTGGATCGAGTGGACGTGGGGGAAGATGTTTCCATTAGTAGGAGAGACTAGGACCCGAGGGCACAGCCTCAGAGTAAAGGGAATGCCTTTTAGAACAGAGATAAGGAGAAACTTCTTTAGCCAGAGAGAGTGGTGAATCTATGGAATTCATTGCCACAGAAGGCTGTGGAGGGCCAGGTCATTGAGTGTATTTAAGACGGAGATAGATAGGTTCTTGATTGGTAAGGGGATCAAAGGTTACGGGGAGAAGGCGGGAGAATGGGGTTGAGAAACTTATCAGCCATGATTGAATGGCAGGAGCAGACTGGATGGGCCGAATGGCCTCATTTCTGCCCCTGTGTCTTATGGTCTAATCCTTGTGTTGTTGTGTTAGGGAGTGTGGCGCGCGTGGAGGGCGAGATTCCTCTGGAGTTCCCAGCCCAGCAACCCTCCCTCCCTCCCTCCGGCCAGGCTGGATGACCCCGCTGG